>NC_092825.1:98473337-98805656 GCF_039878825.1 Excalfactoria chinensis | reverse complement strand
TAATGTGAAGGAGAGATATTGTTCTCTTAATATGATGGTTTTTAATGCATCTTTCATTTTGTCATCTGTCTACAACATATTAAATGAAGCAAATAGTAATGTGCAGAGGAAAAGCTTGTAATTTAAGAATTAAACAGTCGATGCACATGAAGAAACTGCTGTCATTTATCATAAGCTTTTCTTTGAAGAATTTAATCCAATGTGGGAGTTCCCAAAAATAGGCTATGAAAATTATCTGCAGTTTGAAATGCATCAGTTTCTTTATTTTGTAGTTAAGCATCAGCTTTGGGGGAAGAAGAGGGATTATGTGAGACAGATAAATCTCATTTGAAAATAAAGTGAGCATTCTGGAAAGCCTACACAATATAGAAAACTTAAACTGCTTGAGTTCAGAGGGTTGAGGGTTAGAAGGAGGTTCTTCACCAGAGGGCGGTGGGCATGGAAGAGGCTTCCCGGGGCAGTGGTCATGACCCCAAGTGCCACAGTTCAAGAAGCATCTAGACAATGCTTTCAGACATATGGTCTAATTTTTGGGTGGTGCTGTGTCAAGCCCAGAGCTGGAGTCGATGAACCCTGTGGGCCCCTTCCAAATTGGGATATTCTGTGATTCTATGATTCTAAGTAAGTTCTGAACATTGATTCTGCCATAAAGAAAAAGCATGACTCAGTGCAGGGAGTCATCGTGGCTTTATAGGCTGATGTACAAAATCTGTTACTTTAATTTACTCCTGCTGATAATGTTTACAATAAGAAAAGCATGAATTTACTTAGCTGTGATATAATGGGCAAAATGCTATCCTATGCTGTTCTTCAAATACATAATACTTGTGCATACGTTACACTGCAAATAGTTTATTAGTTCTCTATGACTGGATGTGTTTGTCCTGAAAGCCTGCTTTTAGAGACATCCTCCTCATGACATCAACATCTGTGAGCACAGGCAGGAATCAGAAATCACTATTAGGAATGATACACCTCGTTTACTTTCTTGGGAACTAGGGTCTTCTTCACCTGTAACCTGCCCAAGAAACCAAACTATTATGAAAAAAGTCTTTCTTCCATTTATCCCTTCCTGGAAAAATCCAGTTTTCCAGGCCCAGAGTGGCAGAAGCTGCATGTAGCACGTGAGACCTCCTGGTGATCCCATTCAGTACCAGTTGCCAGTCATTATCCATTTCTCATGGAAAACATTCAAGGTCCTGAGTTGAAGTAAACAGTATTGCTCCAGGGTTGTTATTGCTTTTAGACTGCCTTCCTCTGATGTTCAGACCCAAAACTTGGATGAAACTTTTTTATTTCTGTTATTTTTCTCACTTCTTTTTTATATACAGTACAATGTATGTGCAAACTGTCACAAATCTGTGCCTGATTGTAAAATATAAAACATACTGAAGAGGAACTAGGTAGAAGAACAAATGGAAGATGTTCTACTTAATCCTACTTAATGCCTACTTAAAAAAAAAAAAAAAAAAAAAAAAAAAAAAAAAAAAAGTATTTGGAAGTGATTGAATGCCATAGCTAATTTGAAATGCAATATTTGTTATGGGTTTAGAGTAGTAGTTCCTGGTAAACGGAAGAGTGATTTTATGTTTTCACAGGCACGGTGGGATGGCCTGACAGGGCGCATAACCTTCAACAAAACTGATGGCTTACGGAAGGATTTTGATTTGGACATCATTAGTCTCAAGGAAGAAGGAACAGAAAAGGTAACCAGACGTTTTGCAAAACAGTGACGGAAAGCTACTTTGGCAGTTGCATGGGAAAGTCCATTTTTCTCAGCTTGAATCTCCTACAGTTGGGGCAAGAAAAAACCCCAACAAGCCATGACATTAAGCAGAGCTACTAGGATTTTAAAAATTGTTTTAAATGGTGTATCTTGCATCTTGAAGCATTGGATAAGAATTTTGGATTGGTGATGTCACTATTGAATGTCACAAATTATTCTAAGTGTACATTGCCACTGTAACTTAGTGTGGCAAGTTTATATATGTACATGTATGTATATGCATATATACATAACACTTGGACTTAACATGTACTGCTTTTAAAAGGCACGACATGGTAGGAGAGAGAAAAGCAGATGGTGGAGTAATAGCTCCAAGAAGTTTTGAGACAGTAAAAAATCTTCATGTTTTTGAACATAATCAGTAGTCTTGCCCTTACATCTCTAAGAGCTTATGACGGGTTATGATGAACAGGTGACTAAATTAGCTATATGTCATCTTTGTTTGAAAAGAGGAAATTCTGCATAGTGCAATTCCAGAAACTGGTTCTGCATTTAAAAAAAAAAAAAAAAAAAAAAAAAAAAATCCAATAAAATTCAAACTGAGGAAGTTCAAGGAAGCATGCCTCAGAAAAGCAAATTTGAAGTCAATAGTTCTTATTACCCTTATTTACCACTTACAAATTGTACTTAAGATGCAGAGGGGTAGGGTGGAGAGGACTCCTTGAGTCCAAAATGAACCCAATAGTCAAGGATGTTTTTGGCTTTGCTCCAAAATAGCTGCTGCTACCATGCAAACCGCAGCAATGACATGTTCTGGAGAACAGCAGTGTCAGTGGGCTCCCAGAGGGAGATGGGTTGGTCTTGCCGTGCTCTTGGGCAGCCAGCATGGTCTCCCAGTGAGCACTGTAATGAGCAGCTACTGCAGGTGACTGCAGATACCCAAGGTGAGTATCACCAGCTCATTTCAGCTAGAGGCTATACTGTCCCTTGCTCTGGGTACATTGGCTTGACTCAGTGATGCTTGCTGTAGGTTAATTGAGACTTTAAATGTAATTGCTCCCACACAGCTCTCCAGGCTCATTCTCTTTTCATTTTTAATGAAGTGCTCTGTTTATTTTTTTTCTGTACCAAGGCTGCTGGCGAGGTTTCTAATCATTTATATAAAGTGTGGAAGAAGGTTTGTACACAGACAGGTGATGCAAAAACCCTTTAGGTTGTGTCCTCAGACTCATCCTTTGGGTTTTGACAGTAACTCTCAAATTAAATTGCAGTTTAGAGACAACAGTCAATCTGAGAATGTGAATTGTTGTATTACGATAAGTTTTGTCCAAACTTGAAATACTGTAGCCCTGTATAATGAAATGACCTTGGCAGAATTCAGGATTTTCATCAGGAACATTTTTGCATGATTATCTTATTTCTTGGAAGCTGAGCCTTTCCCTTCTTTGAGTAGAAGCTCTTGGCTTCAGTGAAGCAGTCCTTTCCTCAGCAGTTATCCTTCCTGATTCACCTAGGATTTACCATGAGTGGTAAATTTACAACATTTCAAATGTCGATGAGCACCAGCAGCAGGATTGTTTTAATGTGCAGGAAGTATTTCTTGCCTCCCACAAGAACACATGCTGTGCAGGCAATGTTCTAGCATCATTGACTCAAAATTTTGACAAGTGTGTTATTAACTCCTTACAGAAAATAATATAGCTGATTAAGTGGATGCTGTCATTCACTAACATGTGGAAATTTGAACTAAGCTTGTTTATGAAAGTTCTAAATTCACAAATTTCAGTTCCCTTTTCACGTAGAATGTCTCTGCCTGGTGGATAAGGCACCAAAGTGGGAGTCAAATGATCTCCATGTGCAGTTCCCTGCTGGAGGTACAACCCACAGTTCCCTGTACCACAAGGTCACCATTCTGTAGGAAGATAACAACTGCATTTACTGTGTTCAAATGTTTTGGATTCACAAGATGAAAATTTCTTATAACACTTAGAATTATATCCTTTTTATATCTTTTGCACAGCTCTTACTATTTCCACTCCCACATGCACAATTAGAAAAGGTTTTGTTCTTGTGTTTTTTAATACTAAAGAACAGAACACTGTAAAATATCCCGCAATGTTCTTTTCTTGTTTTCGTAAAGGACATACTTAGTACTTTTGTTTTAATATCAATCAATGGGGCAAAGGCAAAAGGACTCTATATCCCTCATTCCCGGTGAATAGATCATCCTACCTGACATGCAGAACACTATTGAACCAATGAGACTTTTGAGTCTAGGCACTTCATGTTATGCTGAATTTATTTAAACCAAATTACAGTTGGTTCAGAACATAGATTTGCTGAGAAGGGCATATGACAGCTCTCAAACTTGTCACTAAACTGCAATAAATCTCCTGGATTCATCATAGTGATGTACTGCCTTGGCCTCATTCTTCCAGTGCCCCTCCGACCTCCTCCATTGCTCTAATCAAGGTTGACCTACGGTGTCATCCTTATCTCCAGATGTAGAGTGTTTTCCTGGTGTATTTTGTATGCACTGTGACTGTGTTGTTCCATGTTCTTCATGGTTGTTCTCCTCTTCCCTGCTGATAGCCGATAAAAACAAATCAAATCAATATCAACAAGCAGAAGAGATTTTGATTAACTCAGGCACCCTGGTGCAAATTCAAGGGCATTGGTTATTTACTATGTTCTGGGTGCAGACTATCACAATATACAACAATTTATTCTGTGTATACTTTACAGATCAGTTCCCCAACCTGATCTAATTTTGGAAACAAAGGGAATGCTTGAAAAATACTTAAGGAAAAAACAACAACAGCAACAACAAAAACCAACACAAAACAGAAACAAAAAGAAAAAAAAAGAATGAAAGAAAAAAAAAATGACATAACTATCCTCAAGCATACTTTGGGGAAACTGTTCATGGAAGACAAGAGCAGTGGCAGTCAGGGACACAAACACAAAGTTTGTATGAAATGATATACTTATTATTTGGTCTATTGCCTTCCTAACTTCCTCCCTGCATACATTAGCAGCTTCCTTGTAATCTCCCCAAGTAGCCAGTCCCTTCTTCCAGAGGACACTGACTTCTTTTTTTGTTCTGGAGTCTCAACAGAAGGTCCTGGTTCATCCACACTGGTCTTCTTCCCCTACGGTTTGCCTTACAACATTCAGAGACAGCCTGTTCTTGTGTCTTTATGATTTCCACCTTGAGGGGTGTCCAGGTTTCCTGGACCCCTTTGCCCTTAAGGAGTGACTCCCAAGGAAAACCGTGCTACAAGCATCCTGAACAGGTCAAAGTCTGCACTCTGGAATTTCAAGATAGCAGTTTTGCTAGTCATCCTTCTGACATCTCCAAGAACAGAGAATTCTCCAATATTGTGATTGCTCTGCCCAAGACATTCCCCAGCCTTTACCTCTCCTACCAGTCCTTCGCTGTTAGTGAAGAGCAGGTCTATCAGGGCACCACTCCTGGTAGTCTCTCGTACTAGGTCATAGTTAGCCTGATGCACAATTGCTTCCAACTTCTGATTGTTGCCCATGCTGCTTGCATTGGTGTAGATGCACTTCAGATGAGTCATCTGCCTCACTCCCAGCTCAAGCATTGTTCCCCTAGGCTCATCTCTGGTGAGCCCTGTTTTATCCCCTCCCCCCCTTCATAGCTAGTTTAAAGCTCTTTCAATAAGTCCCACTAGCTCCCATGCTAGGATTTGATGCTTCCTTTGAGACAGGTGGGTTCTATCCATGGACAACAGTCCAGGGACTGAGTGGACTGCCCCATAATCAAAGAACCCAAAGTTTCTGGTTCGACACCAGCCTCTGAGCCAATTATTCATTGCTTGTGCTTTTCAAGCCTGCTCCATGTTCCTCACTGTCCCTGAAGGTATAGAACAAAAAATCACTTGAGTTCCCGCTCCTTGAACTAAGCACCCTAAACCCCTGAAATCTCTTTTCATAGTTCGTAGGCTTCTCTGAGCAATTTCATCACTGCCCACCTGAACTATGAGTAGTGGAAAATAATCAGTGGACCTAACCATCTTTGGGAGTTTCCTGGTTATGTCCCTGACCTGGGCCTCAGGAAGGCAGTACACTTCCTGCAGGCTTGGGTCCGGTCTGCATATGGGGCCCTCCATTCCTCTGAGAAGGGAGTCACCCACCACAACCAACCTTCTTTCCTTCATATCAGAGGAAGTCTCAAGGCATGGGGGTGACCATGTCACCTTAGACACCCTCCTGGGCAGATTCTCCATCAACTCCTCATTCACCTCCCCTTCAATTTCCAGTGTCTCAGATTCAAAGTCAAACTCAAATTTCTGTCAGCATAAAGTAGAAATCTAAATCCGCTGAAATAATGGAGATCTTTCCCTTTAGATCAGACAATAAATACCACCATTCTTCACTGTTTCCAGAGTTAGAAAAGAATTAAAAATCAGTTTTGCCTTTGGTCACGTGTATTTGCTAAACAAACACTGTTCAGGGGGTGAGATGTTTTTACCTTGCTAGCTCTGTCATGTATAGTAGTCAATAAATAACAGAATAGTCTTTACTAAACTTGATGAAGGCATAACAGAAGCAAAAGGCCACTGCATCCATCAATCTGCTTCAACATATTTATTCAAGCTTTTAATCTCTTGCATTGGAAGACAGAGATCTGGATGTATGTTTCAACTCTACCATTTACAGAAGTAAAAAATCTATAAAAATAGACGTTTG
This sequence comes from Excalfactoria chinensis, assembly GCF_039878825.1. NCBI lineage: Eukaryota > Metazoa > Chordata > Aves > Galliformes > Phasianidae > Excalfactoria > Excalfactoria chinensis. The sequence continues at coordinate 98,799,214 of NC_092825.1, read as the reverse complement.
ACATTTTTAGCAGGAAAGGAAGTCAACATGTTCCACTTTTGTAGAAAATTGGCTAATACACAGCTGTATTGACATGTCTTATAGTCTTACGGTGAAACAAGTTCAACACGCTTTTGAAAGAACAGTACATTCCCTGTGTTTTCTAAATGTGCCTGTCAATCATTGAATGTTGCTGCCTTATGCGGATATACAGGTATATCCCTTCTCTAGCATCTTGTACTCCTGCTGTCTCTTTCCGTAGTGACTAGAGCCAGTGCACACTGACCAGGCTATGAGCATTTAGAGAAATGCTGCATTTCACTCAGCCTGCCCACTGCAATCAGGCAGACTTTCACCTTGTCTCTTCTGTGTAGATCGGTGTGTGGAACTCCTACAGTGGCCTTAACATGACGGACAGCAACAAGGACAGATCAACCAACATCACAGACTCATTAGCGAACCGGACGCTGATTGTCACAACCATCTTGGTAAGTCTTGGTGGGCAAATCTGGAGTCACCACCCATGGTGCAGGTTGCAGGCATGGCTGGTGTTGTGTCATGGGGCTCCACACAGCCACCATGACACCTCTGTCCTGTGTTCCGCTGCTGCTTTCTGCCATACTAAAACACATCTAGGTAAAATACTCTGTTTTCAAGCAATTTTTTTTTTAATGTAGATTCAGAACCAGTGTAAGTTGTCATCCATCCATGCAGTGGACTCAAAAGTACCCCACTACCAATGAAAGACTCTGGGACACCTCTGTCTTCAAATTTTTTTAGCTTGCTTCAGTATTTCAGAGATGAAAGCTGTATGCTTTTCTTCCCAACAGAATTTTTCAATATTTCAGAGATGAAAGCTGTATGCTTTTCTTCCCAAAATAATTAGCATACATAAATGCTCAATTTTGTAGCCACTGTTTATACATCCTTTCTTTTAACTGAGAGTTAAGTGAAGAGGGATGAAAGAAAGCAACAAACAGCAGACAGACTAATTGAAGTATGTCCTTATTATGATGAATAGAAAAGTAGAAAATGTTTCTCCAGCCAGTTGCCCTGCCCCATGTTTTCTCTGTGGACATTTATGCCACTTTTTTTTTTTTTTTTTTTTTTTTTTTTCCCTAACTATCCAGTCCACCCTCTCAGGGGAAGAAAAAGAGTTCAGAAACTCTCTCTATCCTTCTTTTTTATTGCCAGAGGTTTTTCATCCACACTAAATTGAGGCAACCATTTCCCCCAGACCTTCTTCTAACCAAAGTTCTTTAGAAGGAAAAGAAACAAAGTAGTTTGCAGTCTACCTATGCTGTTCTCATTTTTCTCTTCTGAATGCCTATTCAGTTCACAGCTATTTCAAGCATTAGAGGATTTTTCAGTGAAGATGCATTTTATTTTTCTCAAAGATTGACAGGTTTTAGGTTCTGCTTATGATTCTTTTTCAATTTTTCAGGCTTGTCCTTCAGTATTCCTTCCTGTTCTTCAGGGTGGTACCACGTAGAGCACAGATCTTGAATCTGATTCTGAAGCTGCTAAGCACTATTTTAGTAAGAGCCCATGGGAGCTATGAATGGTCTGTTCTACTGACATTTAGGGCCCTTATGCTTATCACTAATTGAGTCTATGATTTTGTTAACATACCTAGAGCAGTTTTTAGTGGACATAGTAAATGACTAGTATCCATCTAACTGCAATCCATTAATAAAATATTCACATAATTTAGAGAAATTGATATATTCTGAAACAGATCTCATTTATGTTGCTATTTCTGTTATGTTTTTCTATAGGAAGATCCCTATGTTATGTACAAGAAGTCTGACAAGCCTTTGTATGGAAATGACAGATTCGAGGGTTACTGCCTGGATTTGCTAAAGGAGCTATCAAATATTTTGGGCTTCATCTATGAGGTCAAACTAGTTTCTGATGGTAAATATGGAGCCCAGAATGACAAAGGAGAGTGGAATGGGATGGTCAAAGAACTCATAGATCATGTAAGATTGAATCATTCTGTCTTTATTCTCCTTTAAACTGCAGTATTTTATGTGAAGCCAGTCCACTTGAAATGTTTGCATTAGTTTATAGCTTTTTGAGACACTGGAGAGTCCTACTGCCTCTGGTTAGAGTAGGAAGTCACTGCAGTACATCTGAACTGGCAGTTCTCAGGTGCTAAGGGAAACCTCTAACAGCAGTGAGTCAGTAGGTGCTGAGTTCTCACAGATTATGTCCAGTTCTTGGTTACAAGCTCTCATGGCAAAGGCAGAACCCACAGGGCACCTCTGCCCTGTGGTAAACTGTGAATACCACCCTTCCAGGAACTGAGCTCCCTGGGACAAGTTTCTCTCCATGGGCCAAGTGCCTGAGCACAGCCAGACCTTTCACATACAGAAGCCATGAGGATCCCTCACATGCAGAAAAAGGAACCAGAATGTCATGTACCCAGCAGTACTATAGCACTGTTAAGTTTTGTCTTGCATTTCAGTTTCGTGTCAAATTTAGTTTCTTTTCTAATACTCCAAGGAAGAAATGGAAGGAATAGTAATGTGTTTGCACAAAAACATGAAAAAGAATGAGTTTTTTCCCATTTGTATTTTCAGAAAGCTGATCTGGCAGTTGCTCCTCTCACTATTACTTATGTAAGAGAGAAAGTAATTGATTTTTCCAAGCCCTTCATGACGCTGGGAATCAGTATCTTGTACCGGAAGCCCAATGGCACAAACCCTGGTGTTTTCTCTTTTTTAAACCCTCTTTCTCCTGATATTTGGATGTATGTTCTCCTAGCCTGCCTCGGAGTCAGTTGTGTCCTCTTTGTCATTGCAAGGTAAGTCAAAGACGTAGTTTTAGATGCATCTGTATTAACCACCTCTCATCCCATAGGTGTTGAACGGGCTTTGCAAAATATCCTTAATACTGTCCTAAGGGACAATCTAAAACATAATGCTTTAGAAAATCTCTTGGTATTGGCACATCAACACTGCTATCGCTTTAACATATTGCAATGTGATAAGATTTAACCTTCCTTAAGGGCTGAGTGGAAAGAAATGTGTGATGAAATAGGCCAAACTTTCTTTGCCAGTGCACAGTACTTCAGTAGACTACATGTTGAAAAGTAGTTGATATCAGTTGCATGTAAGCACTTCTTTTTTTCCACTAACAGTGAATACAGTTAAAAGGTAAGAAGGAGGATGTGAACATACTTTTGCTGAAGGATGCTAATTAGCTCTGCTCATTTCCTTTTGAAAACACGAGATAATATACCTAAGATCCTGGGGGGATGTTCTGCAAGTTGCTGCATAACCAATGCTCTCTCCCATAGCCATCCTGAGTTGCAACCTGCACTGCCTGACAGGTCCCCTGTGAAGTCCCAATGCAAAACCAGTAGGAATCAAGCAAATAAGCACCACTTCTCTGGAAGACTCTAAAGCTTATAATGTTCCCAAAGCACTGAAAGTTTGCCTGAAAGCTTCTGGACCAGTGGTTCACTGTCACACCTCAAGTTATACTTGATAACCAGCAGAACAGTCTATACCCCTAATGCTGAACTTTATTGTAAAAACTTGAGACATTTGATATGGTTTCACAAGCCATCTACAAGCTACTTGTCATGGCCTCAGGGACCGTGGACCATGAGTCAGTTGCTCAGTGTCTTTGAGCAAGAGAAAGCCAAGCATGAAAGAAAATGAACTTAGAAACTTGTCTGAGGGAATTGGTCATTTGAGACATCTTTTTTCATATACTTTTCAGTAAACATAAACTCTGTTAGCTGACATAGTTATTTTCGCTTTCTTCAAATAATGACGTTGGAATTTCATTTCCTATTCTATTTTTTAATTTCATCCTATTCTTCATTTTTTTCCTTTTCATGATTTAGTAGATAGAATTTTTTATTAATGCTTCACAGATTTTTTTTGGATCACTAAGGCTTCCTTCACCTTCATTATTGCAAATGTTGACATACTACTTTAAAGAGCCAGCAATAATGTGTACATTCCAATGTATGCGTGTATAACCCTCATTCAAATATCAAAATGACAGTAATCAGCATCATTCATTCTGTTACATTCTGCCTGACTTCCACATGTTCATAAGCCAAGTCAAATGGAGCTCTTACTGCTTTTCCGCTAGTTCACTCTTCTTATCAAAAGACACTGCCCTGTGAAACCTTCATTCAGAGGAATACTTCTGTTGAGAGTGATTGGCCTTGGACATGCATTTCTCCATGGTCCACTGAACAAACCCAGTTCTTGGAGGTCGGCTTATGTGAAAGTTTCACTTGTTTGCATGCTTCTGTACCAGAGCCAAAGTACAGAACTTCGTGAGATTTACTTTTTTGTTTAAATATCTGAGAATATGAAGAAAGAGGAGGGAATTAGAGAATAAGAGGTCGTGGGTTAACATCTTAGTGTTGGCCATACATAACAGAGAAAGTTCATCCTGCCATGGCAGCGATGGGATTGTACACAGTCATGGCTTCCCACAAGCTCTTGCAGTGGCTCACTGTACCATAAATAACAGTTCTTACTGTACGCAAATCATGATCTCACTCATGACTAATATTAAATCTGCTCAAATCACAACAGATTGCAGTTGTGTCCCAAGACTGAAAACATCCTCTCCACCTCAGAACAGGCAGGATGGGAAACAAAGCCCAACTTATCCTCTGCTCTTCTATCAAAAAAGAACAAACAAAACACATCATCAAGACTGAAAGAATACATAAACTTCAGGGTTCTCTGCCTGCTTGCAGAGCTTCCTACTCACACACACATGGCTGGGAACAAATCGAATGGAAACAGAGTACTCATAGATCATCATGTGAAATCTGTTTGCTTTACTCTCTTGGCTGTTAGATATTGCTCCAAAGCACAGCGCAGCTTTTGTGCAAATCTGTAGCTCTGGCCTGTGTCACTGTGTTTTGTTTGTTTGTTTTTCCTAAATTTTTCTAAAAAGCAGTAGTTCTAGGAGCCTGACTTCCCTACAGATTTGTGTCTCATGTTGGACTGTGATTACAAATTGGAGGTTTGTTTGCTTGTTTGCTATCATTGCAGTTGAAGGATTTGTAAGAGATCCCTTGCATATGCATTAACTGCTATGGTTTGTCCTGCAGTTGTTCCCTGGTAGGGCTACTTGCTGCAGTGATTCACAGAACTTGCAGGAGCATGATAACCTTTAAGACCTCAATCTATTCTTCATATGTGGCTAAAAGCCTTAAACATCGTTAGAGGTATACACTGTCATAATACTCAGCCCAAAGCCTGACTTGCAACAACTTAAATATATCATTCTCTTAATGCCTCTCTGCTAGGGAAAGAGGAGAAGAACATGCTAGTGAAGTGAAATATTTAATATTACTTTCTGAATTCATACATTTTTCTTACATAAATGCTTTTTTTTTTTTTTTTTTTTTTTTAACTGATGCTGAAAATCAATGCCTAATGATATTGTGACTATATAATTTGAAGAAGTACATAAAACTATTCTCACATGCTAACTCAGTTTACTCCAGACTTTATAAATTTCAACTTACTCCAAGAAGCTAAACTATCCTTAATGTCCATATCTAGGACTGTTCATGTCTTCAGATATGCCACGCGTTCTACAGCATTTATCAAATAGTTCATTAAATATTGGCTAGAATGGTTTTAGGAATTTCAGGAATCATCTGCTTTCTAACACTGCCACAGTAAATTAAACAGTTAATGGTGTTTTGACATCAGTTCACAGAAGACATATACTTGGGAATAATCTTCATGGATCGAGGTAATTTTCCTGTTCTTTCTCCAGATTTTTCAGCAGCTGAACCATTTCTTATTTCTCTTCGAGTATTACATAGCCCTGTCATTTTCACATTAATTTTTAGATTCAAACACTGATGTTTTTATCACTGCTAAAGGTTACAGATTGACAAAGCTCTTTTCCTAAGCATGCCAAATGAAGAAGGCATTTACTGCCAAGATTTCCCTTCACTGATATATCTAACTCCCTATGCTCTTTGCATCACTGATGGTAGAGCTGAGGTAACCATCAGGCGTACAAGGTCAATAAGATCACACACAGCCTGTGTAAGACGTGCTTAGGTGACCTTGAACATGTTGTTTGTAAGAAGGAGAAAACTAAGCGGAAATGATCAGAAAAACACCAGACCTGAGTGAGTGATGAGACAGAGCAGAACTGTAATCCAGACTTTTCTTGGCACTCAGCACAGCAATAGAAACACAAGAAGAAAACCACTTTATTGTTGTTGCTGTTATTGTTGTTCTTTTTAAAGATGGAAGAGTAATATAAACCGTGGTAGCACACTGAACCATATATTTGTTGCGATAAAAGTCTTTCTAGTCTGGCAGAAAAAGTTTTGCTACCAGAATTTCATTGTTGCTTTCTATCAACCACTGTTTGGCTGTTACATGATAGAGACATTTGTCACATCCCAGACTGGGGTTTCCCTCTTGATCAGGCCCTAAACTGTTAGCGCATCTTCTCACTGACCTATGGGAGCATGTTTTTGCCCATGTGAACACAAACTGAGCTGGCAACGATTTCATTACTATGCAGAGGCTGTCTGAAACAGAACTTGGTGACTCTTCTAACTCATATATGCAGAACAGTTGTAACTTGAGTCTGAAAACTGTCTTCTGCTACATTTTTTAACCACTATGATACTAGTAATGGTAATATTGCCCAGATAATAGCATCCTAAGCTGCATACTGTTTCAATTATCAAGTTCATGACTACCAGAGTTCATTACTTCAGCTAAGCAAGGCGCTCTGCTTGCAACCGTGTGTAAATTCAATGCTTAATTATATTGTTGAAACAGTAATTAAAATGTATTGGCATGACATTGTCAATTAAAGCTATAATCATAAACTTCATGAGAAAGTATGCAGCAAGCCATGCAGCAGTGGGAAACAGCAGCAGGCAAGACACCCTGGGGAGGGATGGTCTTTAAAGTAACTCTGCCAAGTGTATTGCAGACCAGAATGGGAATAGTTTGCATTTATAGCACAGTGCATAGGGAATAGAATAGAACCCTTCCACTTGAGGCAATTGCCTGCATGATTCTTTCCACACAGCGTGGCCCTATAGCTTTCAGGCGCTGCAATTGCTCCACAGCACTTCCCAGCTGCTGGCAGCCATTTTTCGTGATGCCAGCGCAGTTCTGTGAAGGCATTCCACATCGAATATCTCAACCAGCTGAAAACTGATGCCTTGAGAGGGCTTTTCTACCTTCACTATTCTCCAGTTATTCTGCCATGGAGCAGTGCGGGAGCTTCAGGCAGTCTTCCCAACTTTTAGAAGGTCTACCTGGGAGCAATGTAGTCTGCAAAGCACTGTGAAAGTTGGACCCCTCCTGCAGAATAGGCTGCAAAGCACTGGGGGAGTAACACAGCAACACCAGCTGCAAAGTGTTGGGGGATTCGAGCCTCTCCAGCAGCCTCAGCTTTGAGGGCAGTGACCAAGGAGAAGCAAAAGTAAGAACGCATGCCCTGTGCTAGGAGCCAGGCCGTGACATTCTGCTCCACAGCTTGCATGAGGCAGCTGCTGGACATCCCGCAGACAGCCTTCCCACTGAGGTTTCTTTTTCTTGTGTTTTCTTCATTAATCTCCTCATTTCGTGCGTTGTTCAGGTCTGCTGCCGCTGTGTGTATTTTATTTGATGTTTACAGATTGTTTCTGTTAACTGCCACAGGTTTACACCCTATGAATGGTATAACCCCCACCCGTGCAACCCAGACTCAGATGTGGTGGAAAACAATTTTACTTTACTAAATAGTTTCTGGTTTGGAGTTGGAGCTCTCATGCAGCAAGGTACATCGGTTACACTTCGTTATCACACACGTCCCACAGTCTGCTCAAGGGCTTCTGTGCTGGTAAACTCCACCCTCTGTAATTACAGCTTATACTGTAAAACCTGATCTCAAAACCAAAGCGATATAGGAAGAGAAGAAAGCAACATATCTTTGGAGCTGGGAGATGACAGGGGAAGGGAACCTGTGGAATCCAGGATAGGAATGCAAAAGGAACAAGGAGAGGAAGTCTGGGAGAGAGGCAAGCAGGCAGGGCCACATCAAAGTTGATGGAGTTTAACGGAAAATATTCATTAGAGGGATATGATGTTCTTTATGCTGAAGTTCAGTTTGTTGATTTAAGAGGTTTGGCAACAGGAAAATATCTTCCCAATTGAACTTCATCCCAGTAGAATCAGTAACGGCCTTAGCTACCCTAGAAAAACTGCTTTCCCTGCCAAACAGAAAAGATAATATAAATTCTTCAGAAGGATTGTTAAGTTTGTTGGCACTTGTCAAATGCTTTGTTTAAAACAAAAACCAAACCTTTCTTTTATGGCTTTTCTGCAGGTATGAGCCCATCCTTCTGTAAACGCATCCAACCCTAGAAGCATTAACTTAACACATTCACAAGTCCCTGTTCCTGGTGATTTTGGAAACAGCTGACATAATACTCAATTGACAAGGAAGGGCAGTGAAGCTCACTTCATATGGGAAATAAAAGAGATACGTGTACTGACCACATTTGGTTATGACGTATATAACCAAAGGTTTCCAATTAAGTTACTATTCACCAAAACTAGGGTCCACTGAAAGGGATGAAATTAATTTCTGACAAAATTTCCACTTGAATCAAAGCTGAACAAAAAACCCACCCCATGACAACAACCAAAAGGCAATCCAGAAGAAATACCATTTTGCTTCATAATTAGATTCCTAAGCATTTAAGTAAGGAATGTAAATCATCTCTACACTCATGCAGGTACAGTTTATTCTTCCCTTTTTAACAGACATGAGTAGTGGTAAGAGAAACATTAGGAGGATCTTTCCTGGACATGGTAGAGATTGAAGTTTGTCTTGTATCTAGGATGCCCTTTCTTGTGTTGGTGCACTAATGCATTGACAGAATAGAAATGCTCTTTGAAGCCATTCAGTGCCCCACAGAAATGGCTTCGAAGGTGACCAGCCTAAGAAAGAGCCATTCTGTTTTGCCCCTTTGTTTTGTTGTCTTCCCAACTGATCAGTGAGATGCAGACTGAGGTTTTACAGTATCAGGCAGGTGTGTGTATATAGAGCTGTGACTGCCGTGTGTGTGAAAGTGCCCTAGGATTTTGTGTTTATATGTACTGCCTTTTTTGGAGTTTACCATCATCCACAGCAAACTGTGGGATGCAGTGTCTGCTCGTTACCACTACCTTGGGTACATGACAGTCAGCCCCAACCAGACTCTGCTTGTCTTTCAAGAAGAATAAAAACAAAACAAGAGAAAGAAAGAAAGAAAAAACATTTGTAAGGCAACACAAATGTTTCCATGTACAAACTTGTGGTGCGTGTGATTGTAAGTGCATCATCGCTAATGGGAAGAGCTTGAACATGGAGTGAATGGTTGTGAGACTTTGTATCTTCTGTTACACTCTTTCTTGTTGACAGCAGCTGCTTGCTATGCTTGATTGGAAGCCACTTGCTATTAAATTTTAAAATGTGATGATCAGACTTTCTCTTTTCTACAGAGCGTGAGCAAAGTCTGGATCAGGATTGGCTGTCATGTCTGCCATAAAAAGGCACTAGAGAGACTTCAGCAAGTATTGTCCCTGACCCTGAGTCTTACTAGCAACATTCCTATTTAGATGTTATTTCTCCCAGTTTTCCCCTGAAAGTCTCAAATATGTTATGCATACTCTGAAAGCATTCAAATGGATCACATTTCATCAAATTCATTCAGAGAAACCACTGCTTTTAGGAGGGCAAGTTACCTACCAGATCCCATTTCCAGCCAGAAGGGTGGAACAGCGTACTCAGTTCAGGAGAATACTTAGGGTGAAATCAGAGGCGTGAAACTTATACTAATGGTCTCTGCTGCAGTCTGAGAACACAGAAAGGTGAACAATAAAATAATCATGGGGCTGATCAAAAGAGATGCTGGGTCTGCTTGTTTCTGCTGAGAACAGAGCATGCTCAGCACCTTCCAAAAACAAAAACCAATGCTTATTGCATAATGAATAGACCCAGGAGTCTTGAGTTTAATTGCACAGAATGTGTTCTGCTACTTTTTCACAAACAACTTTTCGCCAGAGGAAATCATGGGAGGTTTGTCACCCCACAAATTCAGCACACAGGGCTTCTCCACCTATTCACTTCTGCCACCATGTAGCTGCACTGGCAGATTTATTTGTTGCTTGCTAGGATTATTAATCTGTATACATCAGAGCTACATGTAGCATCGAGGCCCATGTTCAGAATTTGTATGTGTATAGCCACCTGAGCTTTAAAAACATTACACCTTCAGGGTGGTCTGAATCAACACTCCTAGAAGCCAGCTTTTTTAGGTCAATCGCAGTCTGAAGATAAATACACACTTAATTCTGAGAGCAACTATGCAAAATAAAAAAAAATAATAATAAAAAAAAAATAAAAAAAAAAGAAAAGAAAAAGATTTCATGCTATAAAATAATAATAATAATAATAATAATAATAATAATAATAATAATAATAATAATAATAATAATAATCTAATCTGGAAGATAAGGAAAGAAGGACGCAGCATAAACCCAAATAGAACTACAGCTCTAGAAATGGGTAGACTGGAATCAAATTTTCAGCCAGAGCTTTTGCTTTTAGACTTCTAATTTGAAATCTGTGCAGCACCAGAGCTGCACAGGCAGAGCATGTGCTCTCGAATTTGGCAGTTCTGTCAGCCTCCTGAAACCCTAGGGCTACTCTCAGCTTTGACCTTTAAGAGACATATCTATATGTTTACGAGGCTGCGTTAAATCCATTTGCTAGCTGTTTGTAAGCTTCTTACCCTTTCAGTCTTTGCCTCAGAAGTCATGTTCACAGTTTTTGCAAAGTCTGAAAATATTCTCTATAACCCACTTACATTTCTTCCAGAAGTCATTAAATAGCTCAGGAGAGAGAATGTATTATCAGGATGTTTGCCAGTAACATAACTATTTGTTACATCAAAAGTTTTACATACTGAGGTTTCCATTCACAGGCAGAATGCATTCTTAAGTCTGTCTTTCATCAATAAAATAATTATGCTGATACTTGACGTTGAAATCAAAAGTATTCAGGTGGATGTCTAAGTATTTTGCCAAACCAGATCCCTGGATCCAATTTAATGAGTTAAGTTCAGAGAGGAGGCCTCAAGATAAATAAACAAATAAATAAACAAACAAACATAAAACTTCCATGAAAATGATTGAATAACTGTGTTGCTTACTTATATTCAGTCTGAGCTGTTGAGAAGCCATTTTTGGGCACTTAACACCCAAGCTGGGAGCATGTTATTCCAGGGGATTTTATGACTATGGCAGATCACTTTGATACTTGCCAGTGTGACATTCAGGCAGAACTGCTAAAACCTCTTCGTGGATAACTAGTGTCAAACACAGTGTCCAAAACTTTGCATTGCCCTGTGCATCCAAAGCATACTTCCATGCACCCTCTGAATTTTAAAATGTAAATCGCACTTTTCTAGTAAGATGTTTTCTGGATAGTGAGCTCAGGTTCTTGCAGGCTTATGCATACACTGGAAACATATTGATCACCTTGTTCCTACTTAGGTATGTGGATAGAAGGCACACAGAGCAGTTTCTTCTTGTGAGACATTTCTCCTAGGCTGCTTGCCAGTAGGACAGCATTCTGCCAAAGATCTCTGTTTAAAAGTATTGACTATGGTATACTGGCAAAAATAAATTCAGGAATCAGATAAAAAATACTAGTACAACTTGCTTAGGTTGCAAGGTTAGTGGAACAATGAGCATTAGCTCAGAGAGGTAATGGGGTTTAGATCCAAGGATAATTCCATTTGTCGTGTACCATGGCATATATCCCCTTCACAGTGTGTTACCATTATAAATGTTAGATGTGCATCTGTGAGATTACTGTTTAAATCATTTTATTGTACTATGGCTCATAATAGCATTCTGTGTCTAAAAATAGTCTGTGGTATCAGAAAAGGCATCTTTCAGCATCATCTTAATGTGATTGTTTTGGTGATATTGTAACAGGATCAGAGCTGATGCCCAAAGCTCTTTCTACCAGAATAGTTGGAGGAATATGGTGGTTTTTCACCTTAATCATAATCTCATCCTATACTGCCAACCTGGCTGCCTTCCTGACGGTAGAAAGGATGGAATCCCCCATTGATTCAGCCGACGATTTGGCAAAGCAAACCAAAATAGAGTACGGGGCTGTTAGAGATGGATCCACAATGACCTTCTTCAAGGTAAGATGGTATCATCCAATTCTGAGTGGTCAAACTGACCCATGGCTGATTACCTGCTACCTTTGCTGTGAGGAACAAACCCATGCCTTTGATGGGAGAGCTGGAAGAGAGCAAGGCCATGGACCTGAACATGTTCTCCCTCAGGTTGTTTCTCAAAGTAGGATCTCAGCTTCATACAAACACTTGGCTGAGATAGATTCTGAAGGTCACATCTGCACTGGAAAAACACTGCACATAGTCAAAATACAAGCTGGTTTGCCCCTTTCTTAAAATGTTCCATGGACAGGATTATGCATACTATTAATATAACAACCATTTACACACATAAACACATCTGTAAGTAAAGGATTGTTTTATGTGGCTAATTGCTTCATAGATAAATGTATTTATTGGTTGGGTTTTGGGGTTTTTGTTGTTGTTGGTTGTTGTGTTTTTTTGGTTGGTTAGTTTTTTTTGCACTATTGGTATTAATTAGATACAAAGTGGGTTAATCTCATGAAATGTCAATTTTAAAAGTCAACCAGATATAAATTTAGGAAATATGCACAACAATCCTGCGACAATTAGAATTAATTAGCAGCTTCATCGATAGTCTCAGCAGGGAAGTTAAGCACTGAATAAAGTGCTTTTAACTGTAGCATCTGAGAGTGATGTTTATAGTCAGATACTCAGTGCCTTTGAGGATGAGACACCCTAGTGAAACAGCATGTGGGGCAAAATAACCCCTGAATCTGTGTGAGCAGATTCAGCTCCAGTGCTGAGAGACCTGGTGCTCCAGTCTGTATTCCCCTGCACTGCTTTAACCACAACCCCTTATACTTCTATGCGAGGCAAAAAGCGAACATTTTCACACTCAGAGAGGATCGGTATTTGGGTCATTTCTCAAAACTAGAAATGCTCACCAAGGTCATTTCAATTATGTAGTATCGCCATCCCTTGTGGAGCTCTTGAGAGTGAACTACCCTTGTAATGGCTCTCATGTGGCTGAATATAAATGTTTCTGCACTGAAGGAAATGCACAAAGTAGAGTATTTTTCAGAGCCTTGTTATAGTCAGTTCTTGGAAGGATGAGCCGACATTTCTTTTAAGACATGCTGGGAAACCCATCTCAAGATATTCCTGGAAACCTCATTAGGTGAGGACAGGATCTCCATACAAATGCAAAGCAGTGGGAAACAGCCAGTGCTGCTGTCTGGAAGGCTCTGGGACATTTCTTGGGTATATGAGCTCTTCACCACCTAAAGACGGCCATTGTGGTTGCTATTCTGAAGCATATGAAAGAACTCTTCAGAATCTGCTCCTTCCACAGTATTTCACTGGAAATAACTTGTAATTTCACCACAAGAAGTTTAGAACAAATTTCTAGAGCTGTTTCCAGCTCGACAGTTTTATATATATATGTATATATATATATATATATATATATATATATATATATATATATATATATATTAATTTTTATTTATTTATTTATTTATTTATTTATTGCACCACTAATCCTTCAAGGTAAAACTTGTAGGCTTAAAAGCATGCAAGCCTCTTAAAAATAATAAAGTGATTAAATATCAATATGCTATACATGGCAGCTTACTTGTGCCTGAAATATGAGTGTGCATAAAACCAAATGAAAGGACATCAGTTTTAGTACAGAATGGAGATAGATAAGCTGGCAGAGTGAAGGTGACATAGTGAAAGATGCATGGAAAGTACAATTCATTTCACTTGTAAAACAGTGAGACACACACAATGCTATATAAATAATCTGCCCAGGGAGGTTGTGGATGCCCCGTCCTTGGAGGTGTTCAAGACCAGGTTGGACGGGGCTCTGGGCAACCTGATCTAGTAAAGGCGTATGTTTGGTGGCCCTGCTAGGCAGGGGGGTTGGAACTACATGATCCTTGAGGTCCCTTCCAACCCGGGTCATTCTGTGATTCTGTGATTCATTCTGTAATCGTGATTATTTTTATTAAGGAAGCCTTTCATGATTCTTGGTATATTAGGATTTCCTTACTCTGACCAAAAGTTCAAAAATTTCACAGTATGTGTACAATAAATACAACAGATAACTTATGTATGCAAAAGGAAGCCTGTGTGTCCTGTGAGGCCATCACTTTGCCTCCCTTGTAAAATACTGCAGATGTTTCTGGCACTAAGTAAGCACACACACAGCCACATACACAGCAGTGAGAGTGCTGGGAGGATGTAAAAACCCAATAGTCAGAAGGAGACATCAGGGGTACGGGTTTCTGTGTGTGCCTTATGGCACCGTTTAAGAAAAAGGGCCCTTGCCATAAAGGGCTAAGAGATTGTATCCCAGCTGTGAACAATCTCTCTAGACAAACTCTTGTTTAAAGAGGCAGTATTTTCAAGAATGTTCCAGCAGTGGCTATGCTTTTTAAGCAGGTAGTGCAGGGCATGAAAACAAAAGCAATTGAAATTATTTGTGGAAGACAAGAGATTCTTGGTTTTAAAGGAACCCCAGAGTCAGCCTCACAGCCCTTCACACAAATTTGAGCAAAATCCAACACATCTATACTATATATCCTATATATCTTCCACTGCTTTCTTGCACTTCTGTGATAATAGATATTAATCTCAAATTACAAGTCTGCCAGGTCCTACCTCCAGATATGCAGACGTTTTTCTACTTAAATCAATGAGAAGCCAGTTGAATCAAGTTGCTAAGTCAAGAAGCTAAGATCTTTCTATCAAACTTACCTGAATAAGGAATACATCTTTCCAGTAAATTCAATATCAGATTCAATTTACTGCATAAATGTATCATCAGTTTCAAAAAGTATTCCCAGCTGAGCAGTACAAATGCCTTCTACTTGCAAAGAGCCACTTAACCATCTTCAAAGCTTACTGGTATCCAGTGGCTTTATGTCTTGGTTGAAACATAGGTGAAATTCACAGGTATTGAATTCACAGGAAATTGTATTAGCATTTAAAGCTCATATAACCAGAAAATGAGCTGCTCACAAGAGTCTCCCAGGCACCAGTGTTTAATGAGTGCTTGTGATCTCCAACACAGCAAGCCTAAAATCAGCTGTGATGGCTTCAAACCAAAGACAGGGACTGTGAAGGAGGTGAGGATATATTGCTCCAGAACTGGGGAAATGCATGCATGGAGGGGACCGTGGGCTCATATTTACACCAAAATTTGGTTTGTGTGTGTCTGGCTCGTGCTAGGTAGTAGCACAAAATAGTTCAGTAAAGGTTGGATATGCTACCTTGAGATAATGTCTGATGGTCCGACAGCCTGTAGGTCTAATGTGATATTTCAACCAGAAGTAACACTGCTCAGTAGGTTTGGACAGTGCACAGGGGAATAGCAAGGTTTAGTCATGTTAGCACATGGAACAGGGAGTAGAGTGGGGAGGAAGGGATGTCCAGCAGTGCATGGAGGTGGCTATGGCTTCTGGCACCCCTCTTCCCTGTGCCACTGGGTATTGATAAAGGCCACGTGTACACTCCTACTGAGGCCAGCGGCAAAAATTCCCCAAACTTAAGTGGGAGAAGGATTAGGTCCTTAATTCTGATTGCAATGGAAAGCTGAAAGAAACATTTTGCTTAGAAACCACTTCAGCTTTGTTTCTCAAGCTTCATCCTTGAAGCACATGACTTTTAGGCAATGATATAAATTCAGAAAAGCCAGTGCTTTACTCATCATCAGGCTTTTTGAAGAGTACATTTGCCCTGACTGGCAGAAACCCTGATACTGAGTGCAACAGTATCCAGCTGCACTAATTTGCTGGGTTATATGTAATTATTTGCTGTAATCCATGTAACAGCATTAGCCCAAAAAACTTCAAAGCACTTTGCAGTTGTGCCAGTAATGGAGTTCCTGGCACTGCAGAGGGAGCAGAAGAGGCATAAAACACAGTGAGCGTGAAAGTCTGCATGAAGGAAAACCATTATTTCATTTGAGGTATGCTATAGACATAATTCACAACAAGCCAAAAGATAGGGCCCATCAAGGTGGAGGAAATGTTTACAGGTGTAATTTGGGTGCTGGTGTGATTCTGTGTCCTGATTTTTCCTCCACAGAAATCCAAAATATCAACATATGAGAAGATGTGGGCATTCATGAGCAGCAGGCAGCAGACGGCTCTGGTGAAGAACAATGATGAGGGAATCCAGCGTGTGCTCACAACCGACTATGCGCTGTTGATGGAGTCCACCAGCATTGAGTATGTGACTCAGAGAAACTGCAACCTCACTCAGATCGGAGGACTCATTGATTCAAAAGGCTATGGTGTGGGAACCCCAATTGGTAAGATATTTTTCAGCACAGGTGATGTGGAGTTTGCCCAGCAGTGTTCCCTACAGATGTGTAGATGGCTATCTGGATGATGCCCTATTCTTTTAGAAGATATTTTCATCAAAACAGACTCTGGGAGTCTCCTTTAAGGCAAAAGGTCTCCTCTTGCCTCCACTTATCTGCAAGCAGCCCTCATAGCCACAAAGGAAAGGAATATAGCAGTGCAGGCTACATCTGCGGAGCAATATCAACCAGCTTGCTTTCTGGAGCATCCTCTCATTGACAAACTGGGTGTTCCCTGTACTGCTCTGTTCTAAGTCCAAGTTGCACTACTGAATCATTACTTGCTTTGTGAAATCAAGTAGTCCTGAGGAAGGTGGCAGGGGTGGAGATTAAATGGTGTGTCCAACATACACATCTGAAAGAACGTGTGAGAGGGGAACAATTTCTGTTCTATTTTGAGACGCGAGGGCTGCACATAAGAACAATGGGAAGCAATTGCAAGGTTCTGCCTCTGCATCAGGGACTTCAGTATTTCAAGATAAGCAGAGCTTAAGATTCCCAGGCTCTGTGAACTCTTTCCAGCAGACCTTTTTTAGCATACTCTGTGTCCTTTACAAGACTTTTTTCTATTTGTGGAGAATTACATAATGTGTGTTGTTTTTTTTCTCTTTGCTTGCTTGTTTTGTATTTTCACTTCTTGTGAATACTGAGTACTGCACAGCCAGATCTTTTTCTTGCATTAGATAGCTACTTCTCCATACTGCTCACTTTTACATTGCCTCACTCAGTTAATAGTTCTATTTACTTCAGGGGAATTAACTAGAGCTTATAATGGGTGAAGTATTTGGTCCATTAGTTGTTTGGTAGATCAGATATAAATAAGAGAGGAAAAACATCACTGCACTTTGAACTGGGATTCTTTATGTCACTGAGCACCTCATAACATCACACATAATATTTTAAGTATATTTTTCCACTGTCTATATGAGGACGGCCTTCTGTCCTTAAGGAAAATGGTACTAATGTTAAAATATCCCCAAATAAAGATGAACAAATGGCAAGAGTTTCACTGTAGATATAAAGCTGCCACACTTTAAACCAAGAACAATGAAGGAATAATTGGAACAGATGGCAATCCTCGGAGAGAGTGCATCCATTGGAAATACAGCTGTGAAATATATTTGTAAGATGTTTCTTGTGTGATAAATGTGCCTTGATTTTTTTTCTTAAGGAAAGCCAGCAAAATTCAGGGAAATAGATACCTCCAAGCACATGGGAATATTGCAGTGTCATCAGGCTTCACAAGTTTTTAAAAAGTTGATTTAACTGATAAGATAAAGTGTCCAGATCTTCATAATATTCACATAAACCCCAAAGCCTCTGACAGTCTCTCACAGCATCCAAAACAATCATGTTGCAGAAGATGCACTAAAAACATGACTTAACTATGATCCTGAACACCAAAGTTTTAGCAAGTCTGAGTCTGCATTTGCTCCTTCAGGAGAATCTACCACCACATGGTTATGGTTTGCAGCAGTGAAAGCATTCCTTGCACTCCAAAATTTCCAGTGAATGAGACGAATGCTATCACCACTTGGTTCCTAAGGAAACAATTCATCCTTGAATACAGGGAATGTCAATTCTGCAAGTAGAAAATTGCAGATAGAAGCTGTCTTCGTTCTTCATTGTTCTGAACTGGAAAGACAGAAATTCAGGTGGATCAACAAACATCTCTGTTTACGCTTATTAGTGAGCCCTGGGTCACAGGGAGGAAGGGTTTCATTAGATTCTTGGCAAAGATCACGACTGATGAAAAATCTGCAGTGATGGTTGGTGGTGAGCTTACTGCAGTCTGGAAGCAGGGCTGTAACAGAGACACCTCTATGCAAAACCTATACAAAATGTCACCCTGGGAGGAATCCAGCTGAAGAAAGCAACACTATTACAGATGTCAGGATAGGTGTTAATTCCAGCATCACTGCCAGTGCTGATGCAAGTAATTCTAACACTAAAGCTGTTACATGGGAGATTGCTAAGAAAGTATGTGGATGTATTTCTTGTCCTGAGAGGTAGCCTGTTAATAGTTCAGTCGCCATAAATGGTATACTGAATATTCAAAGGGGTCTTGAGATGGATTTGTGTGCAGTTTTAGTGCTCAGCAATAAAACACCACTAATCCAGCACTCCACACACACTTGATGAACTTCAAAAGCACATGTAGAAATATAGATGTACCTTCTACCCTCAAGATGAATTGTGATAATCCTGCTGGCAACAAAAACATCACAGGGAAGAATGATCATCCCCACAAATTCTGTGCCATGACTCGGGCTGCTTCACTTTGCCTAACAGCTCTGTTCTATCAGACAAGGGAAAATAGATGATACCTACAACATAACAAACTCCAGCTATCAGGGCTACAAACCTCTCCTAAGGTAGAAATAATTTTGCTTTCTCTTCTGGAAGGTGTTGTTGTTTTCAGTGGTAATAATTCATTTCTCTGCATTAAGGCAGTTTTGCAAGTGTTTCATTTTCTGCTGTGCTTATTTTTGGCTCTTTAATAGCATGCATAGAAATCATCTATTCTTTCAGCCGGCGTATTTTCCTTTCAGAGCTGGCTATCCAAAGCAGTAGCTGCTGATTGCTGGCTTCCCAGATGGACTTCGTATAATCTGACACATGTCTCTTGGCATCTGTGGTCACAGCATGTCCTATTGCTGGCAGTAGAGTACACTGAAAAATAGCTGAGTGTTGGCACAACAGAGAACTGCCGTATTTTTTGCACTGACTCTCCTCAGACAGTGCTGCAGGCTAAAGGAAATGGAAAGAGGGGCTTGCATTCATGGTACAATTATTTTTAATAGTGTGCTACACAACACTGTAAGAATGAAAAATGAAACCAAGGCCAAATATCCCAGGCCATTTCGATATATGAAGACACAAAGGTGGTGCTTAGTGAGATTTTCCTATGTCCACATCCACATGCACTCTGGGTACACCTTCTACCTTAAATTTTATTCATCTTGGTGAAGGCGAGAATTGCAACTGCTTTAACTTGAGGCAAAATGTGACTGTGAAATTTTAGCTAGAGGGAATAGTCTCATTAATGTGCTAAAGGAGAGGGAAGGATGGCAGTTGGCTATATGGATGAGGGACTGGTGACACTGGCTGTATTTCAGCCCAGACACTTAAAGCATCCAACTGCAGGAATTCCAGAATGACAGGGATTGGGGGTGCATATATGTCTTCAGAGCCAAGCAGCTTTTCTTGTAATCCTCTTCTGCTCGCTATCACAAAATCCTTGCCCTATTAGCAAAAGCCTCCCTCACAATGCTAAAAACAACTTCTGGTGTCTTTTATAATTAATAACAGGATTGTTGCTATCATTGACAACTTCGGCTTCTGACAGCACTGAAAAGGTTAATTGATAGTAATTTCTTTTAACAATGCTGTGCTCCAAAAGTGGGATGAGGGACAAACCTCTCCCTTGTCCCACTTTGAGGCTACAGACTTATGCATCTGTTAGAGCTACTGGCTGAACTGAATCCTGAGCAACAGAGATTTTGTAAGATGGGGAGCTAGACTAGTGCATGAGATGCAATCATAAACAGACTGAACTGCCCAATGTGACCCTGCTATTTGCCAGATACTGTACAAGGCCATTAATGATGTTGAGGCTGAAAATGCATCATTTAGCAAGCTGTTGGCCTGAAAATAAAAAAGTATTAAATAGATGCTATTTTCAGCTTGAAGTGCCAGTAACGTTGCAAATCGTGGAAAAAAAGGGCTTGGCCAGCTTGTGTTCTTATAAGCTCTAAGGTAGGTGGAGTTGTGGGCATATGAAGTTATAAATAAGAAGAGAATGTATTTGACTGACTGCGGGTTTCCTTATACAGTTACTCTTTTTTCATGCAGTAGGAAAAATAAACAGATGTTGAAGTAAATATGAGATGTAAAATGGAAAGTCTCAAAGGATGCTTAAAGCAACATTCAGACATGATATAGAGGGATTATTTAGCAAGCAAACCCACTGCCAAGTCTTAAATAAACCTCAGTAGGAGACCCTAGAAAACAACACGAATTTCCAAATAAATAACAGCTCCAAAGGAGCCTTCTGTTCTCCAGTCCCCAGGGCAGATGCCAACAGCTTGTTGGTACTCTGTCCTCTTCCAGCTGAAGAGAACCCAAGAATTTTTAGCTGGAATAATTCAGTCTTGTAACAAGGGAGCCATTTTGCACCAGATAGCAGCGACTCGCTCTTTCTCTGCCTTTCTTTGCTGCAATCAGCACTGACAACTCTTGCTCTCATCCTTCAGGGTCACCTTATAGGGACAAGATCACCATTGCCATCCTCCAGCTCCAGGAGGAGGGGAAGCTCCACATGATGAAGGAAAAGTGGTGGCGAGGCAACGGCTGCCCTGAAGAGGACAGCAAAGAAGCCAGTGCTCTCGGGGTGGAGAATATTGGGGGCATCTTCATAGTGCTCGCTGCTGGGCTTGTTCTTTCAGTGTTCGTAGCCATTGGTGAATTTATTTATAAATCAAGGAAAAACAGTGATATTGAGCAGGTAAGTCATACTTTTCCAGCTTGCTGATGTTTCTGGGAGGCTGAGATCTGTAGTGACTGCATTATGTCTCTTTGCTGGAGTGCAGGTTTCGTATTGCTAAACTCTCACCATTTGTTTCTGGCACTACAGAGAAATAATGACTTAATAAGAATAGGGAAGAAACTCATCCACAGTCCAATTAGTGGTGCTGTTTATTATGGCAATGCAGAACAAGAGCAATTAATTTCTCAATCTGTTTTTGCTTATCTTTAAGACTTAGAGTACAGATTACCTTGGAAAGGAATAAAACACAATTTTATTTTATTTTATTTTATTTTATTTTATTTTATTTTATTTTATTTTATTTTATTTTATTTTATTTTATTTTATTTTATTTTATTTTATTTTATTTTATTTTTATTGGCATTCACATCAGCTCTTGAGTAACAACAGGAATGTACTTCCAAATCCCTAGTGTAATTTTTCTCTTGCCTAGAAAGCATTTATTTCACAGTTAGGGGTTTACACCCTCTGTGCTGTAGCACTTCAAAGCAGGGAAACCTACTGAAAGCTGATGGATGCCACAGCAAAGTAAGATTATGGAGCCAAACAAATTCTGGATATAGCTCCACTGAAGTGTGATGAATGATTTGAAAATGCAGAGAGGAAACAAAGGAAATGTTATCTACAAATCACATATTTAATATAGCATAAGCTTGTGAAATAGAATCTATCATTAAAACAGGGTCTAAACACCCATTTGCTGAGTTGCCAAGCACAGTAAAAGAAAGAAGATATATACAGCCACTCAGAGTTTATTTATTAAGCTGTCTACCAAAACTTTCACTCTGACTACCTTCCCTGGTTTTGCTCTGCTGCTGGCAATGTCCTGGACCCTAGTTCAGCCCCGTTTGGATCAACTGCTAAAGCTGTTCTTGTCCTGTTCACTTCATCAGAATGTATCATAGGAATGAGGGTCATGTTGCTCTGCAGCCTTGGTAGACTGAGGCAGTCATCAGTTTGTATCACCTAACTTCAGACATATACTTCTAAGAGAGTTCTTTAAGATCAGTTTGCATTTAGATGGGAAAGGCAAGAGATTTTCAGTCAGAAGTTCATCCTCTCCCTCCAAGACGTAGTCTTACAAAGCTGATGACATAAATGACAGGTCAAGAAAAATAAGGGATGAGTGAAAGAGAAGGAGAACACTTTGAACTCTACCTTAGAACTGTGGTTTACACTGTACTGATGCTGAGACATGAGAGAGTTTGACATCTAAGTCAAAGCAAGTAGCCAAGGCTGAGGGCCTGGAGAGGACAGTGTACCTCATTTTTAAACACTGGATTTTTGATGGAATGAACCATCCTGCAGTGATGTTGAGGCACTGATCTCTCTCTGATGATAGTGGATAGGACACGAGGAAAAAGCATGGAGCTGTATCAGGGGAGGGTCAGGTTGAGGATTAGGAAAGGGCTGTTCACTGAGAGAATGGCTGGGCACTGGAACAAGCTCTCCAGGACAATCCTCTCAGACATACAGTTTGAATTTGAGGTGGTCCTGTATGAAGCCAGGATTTGGATTCAGTGTACCTTGCGGGTCCTTTCAAGCTCAGGGTATTCTGTTGTTCTATGCCTGTATCTCCTTGTGGTCACAAGTAGCTAAGTGCACATGCCCACTGTCCAGACAGCTAGAAGGAAGTGACCTGAATCCTACCAGGCATCTTAATTTTCCAAATGACTCTTGATGTTATTGTTGGTCCCTGGGATCTAATGCCACAGTTGTTGATTGCACTTAGTCTTCACAGTGCCCTGCAGAAGAAGGCAGCTTGTGATTGTGCAGACTTCTCTGCATGCCCCTGATCAAGCCCTCACTAAAAGCAATGTGTACAAACAATGGATGTAATTCAGGCAGACAACTTTGCAGGCTTTATTAATCAAGATGTCCATGTTTGGGAGAAAGACAGAGAAAGGATGAATGCATTTTGCTCATATTGCAACTTTCTGGTTACCACGTAAACTTTATAGAATAGTTTTAGCACAAAATGAGTAAAGAATATATTGAGATCAAGTTAAAGACTTGGGAGTTCTTTATTCAAATAAATTTTGGAGCAGTACTGCAGGTAAAATGCTTAGTATACGCACTGAAGTGCTGCAGAATATTTTGGAACAATTCAGGAGTCCAGGAAGGACTTGAAATCATAATTAAAATAGACCTAAAGATGTACATCATGAGAAATTAGTAAATTATTTGGGAATTTGTGGGATGAATAACATAATACTCAGGGATGAATATATAAATACGTGGTGTCTTTGTGTAGTGAAACTGCTACTGTTTCACAGTGATGTGTTGCTGACTGTGATAAAGGAAATCTTTAAGTATGTTAATGTGACAACATAATGTATGAGTACCACAGATTTTTTTCTGTGACAGTAATTTCAAAGAAAGAAAATTCAGGTGATTTCAGTGTTATTTTCTGGTTTCTCTCTGTTTGCTTTATTTTCACACTGATGATATAAGAAGCTTAGACAGAAAATGCTGCACAGCATATATTGTCACTAAGCTAATCCAAAGCATGATTTGCATACAATCTGTGACTTTTCTGTTTCCATAAATAGAGTTTCTTTTGATTTAAATAACTTTTGAATCTCATTCTCATGTTTGTTTTTAATTTTACTTCTCTCATTTATTCATTTTCTCCACTTTTTTTTTCTTGCATGCAAGGCCTTTTGTTTCTTTTACGGACTACAGTGTAAGCAAACCCATCCGTCCAACTCCACCTCTGGCACCACCTTATCTACGGAGTTAGACTGTGGCAAGTTAATCCGAGAGGAGAGAGGGATTCGAACACAGCCCTCAATTCATACTGTGTAGTCAGGAAAGAAAAAAGGTGTGTCCAATGAAAGCATTAAACAGTGCACTTAATGACAAAGATTGTACTCACCAAAACACAGTTAATGTCTTCAAAGTGCCTTTTGCTTCAGCAGGAGATACGCTTATCTAATGCAAATTGTCAAAGTCCTGGAAGTTTGGGCAGTTTAAATGCATATCACAGAATATAATTACACCTACAGCAAAGACTGAGAGCAACAGACTATAGCAGATTTTAATACAATAGTCTCTAGGTACAACTGCCATCTTGTCATTTCATTGGGTAATTCACTTTTTTTTCAGGTAAGAAATACTGTTTTACCTCCTTTTCATTTTCAACCAAACTTGAGTAATCTCATAGCAATCTCATTAGTAAAAGCATGGAGAAAAAATTCCTTGGTCTCTGGTGAAGCATTCAGCAAGTGGGCCAGAGAGTTCTCTATAAACCACAGAAAATAACCTGCAGGCTCCATTAACTTTCTGAACTCCTATTATAAACAGCCAGAGATTTTTAGCTGGCATATATTATTTCCAGTGTCAATATTTAATGAATTTTAATTCATCCATTTAAAATTCATTAGACAACGCCCCCAAGTAACTATCATAGCACAAGATCATATCTATCAGTTAAATTTTATGCCATGTAACCATTAACATTTAAGAACATAATCAGTGAAAGCACCCTCAGGCAGTCCCAGTATATATGTACCTTTCATAGCATAACTCTGTTGACTTGGCTTGAGTAATTCATGACGTTCACTATTGTAAGGCTTTATAATATAGGAAAATGTTTTATGACATTAAGTGGCAGTAAAAATAATATCGATTTATGTTGAACTGTATAGCATTGGCTTTTTCTTTAGAGGAAGACATATTGGATGCTTTCTATACCTTGGAAGGACATCAGTTTGATTTCCTTCAGTCTTATGCTTGCCTGTGGACTGCCTCAGAGGGAAATAACAGGCTGGATCTGTTGTTGCCTCAGAAAAACTTATGACAATAATTTGGGATAGATACACAAAATATATAGAAATGCCATCTCATAGGATATCGTGAACCACTGCAAACAACTGAGTTTGCAAAACCTGATTACCTTATGTCTGAATGTCATTATATCCTGACTTACCTTCAGTTTCACCAATTCATTTTCCACCCCTCACGCTTACTTTATGTTTTCTTGCACAATGCAGTTCCTCCTCATCAAACAAGTTAATGATCTGTTTTATTGAGGGGCCATTTCTGGACTCTACTGCAATTAGGAAACTTGTTCGAGTGGATGCCTTCCTGCTCAATCACCAAAATGCTCTAGCAAAGCTCTGCTGTCCTCTTGAATTGTTTCTCTCGTATCTGGCTTCCGAATATACTGTGCTTTACTTCTATTCATTTTACAACTTTTAGTCAGCAATATTTATAGTGGTAGTGGGCTTCAAGTTGTTGTTTTTGGGTGTTCTTTTTTTTATGAAGACACACAGTGCTCATGGCTTGACTACGGTAGTTCCTCTCTGCCAGTGTTCTTTCAAGTACGTGAGTGAGTGTTTCTGCTCTACTCCAAACACTGCAAGAAACTCTCTTGCTCAAACTGGAATTTTAACCAGCTTGAACAGTGCCTTGAAAGCTTAGGTTCTGCATAAAATGATCATTCCTAGCAGTGAAGACCTGAATAAGATCTTCAATATCCCTGGTTTTAAAAAATAAACACTCTTGTCTACAATTTCCCAGCTGAAGAAACTTAAAACTAATTAAATCCAGCTTCTCTGAACTCTCAGAGTAGAAGGAAAACTACTAATGGGCTTATCTTCATCATTGCTCTTTGCAAGAAATCCATCAGTTTGCAGCTTCTACTACATCCCTAATCACTGTTTAAATGAATGCCAAATCCAGAAGTTTCTGTTACTTTTTGGGTAAACACTTTCACATCTGTCAAGGAAACATTCACATTGTTAGTGATCATTTTGCCTGTTTAGGTGTCCCCAGAGGCAACCTTACAGCCTTCAGTTTGCCAGTGGGAATTACAAAGCAGTTCCTCCTTTCCCTAACTATCCAACTACAAAAAAATTATTTAGAAGTTTTACTTTTTCCTTAGCAGTTATGCCAGCAGTTAAGGCAGTGAAGAGAAGGCGTGCCAGCTGGGAACTAATAAATTGTGTTTTGAAACACAATATTTGCAAGGCTCACTGTGGGTTCAGAAAAAGCCAGGTGTCTTCAGGTTAATAGCGGGGTTTGAGGAAGGCACAGCCCATGGCATTTCCCACAAAGTGCATGGCAGTGAGGGAGTCGAACACAGGATGTGACAGGCTTTAGGAAGAAGTGTTAAAGTCTTAAAAATTTTTGGCCTGTCAACACTCTACACTTTAAAACTGTTACAATTTGAACTTTGGCCACACAAACATATTCCGTTCACAAATGGTTGCAATTGCATTTTCCTCACTCGCAGCCTTGTAACTGCACCTGGGACCCAACGGTCAGACTATATTCCCTCTCACTTATATGTCAGCATTGAGTTAACAGCTCTGCCTGCGACGGAAGAGCCACAACAGAGTGTCAGCTCTGGCAGTACCAGTAGTGCATAATCAGAGCTATTTTGGGAGAATAAATGGTTATAAACATACCCCATGTGCCATTTTATAGTTGTTGGGGTGTTTTGTTTTGTTTTTGTTTTTGTTTTTGTTTTTTCTTTTTTGCCTTTGTTGCATTTCAATCAATCAGAGCTCCCCAAATAATCAAATAGTAACTGCAGAAAAAAAAAAAAGGAAAAAAAAAAAAAAAGGCATATTCTTTGACATGTAGAAATCACTGGCTTCTGAAAGTAATGGGGTCGTGAACAAGCTAGTCCCTTCCCATTGCCAGGTTGGTTTGCCTGGGGTCAATGCTCCTACCTTTATTTATTGTCATTTGATGCCCTCATTACACGGTCTGCCATCCAATGATGCAAAAATACGAGTGGGAGGATGGAAAAAGAATGAGATAGGAGAAGAATGAAAGGAACAAAGGCAGTATGAGAGCTGCCTTTCAAGATCTAAAGGGGGGCTGTAAGAAAGAAGGGGCCAGACTCTTCAACAGGGTGTGTTGTGATACAACAAAGGGAAATGGTTCCAAACTAAAAGAGGGGAGATTTAGATCAAATATAAGGAAGAAGTTTTTTACAGTAAGGGTGGTGAGGCAATGGAACACATCGCCCAGGGAAGTGGTGGATGCCCTGTTCCTGGAGATATTCAAGGTCAGGCTGGATGGGTCTCTGAGCACCTGATGGAGCTGCTGGTGTAGTGTAGATGACCTTTAAAATTCCCTTCCAACTGAAACGATTCTATAATTCTGTGATTCTGTGAATATGATCACCGTTTCAGGGAGCTAGGATCAGTGTGGCTTAAGAACACACCTGTACCATACAGCTAGAACAAGCACACCAATCATGCTTTCACATCTGGATTGATATTTGCTCAAAGTACTGCCGTAGCTTCATGTCATTGTGTCATATCTCTTGGATTAAAGCTTTGAAGAGTCATATCTTTAGCTCTTTGGGAACAAAGGAGTAGAAGAAAAAAAAATCCCTATCTCAGTGACATTCTTGCAAAAAAAGCTTTTGTGTGTGTGTGTGAATTTATTGGGTCTATAAAAACTTTCCTTCTTCAACTATCAACTTGAGCCCATCCATTAACAGACCTTAACCCCACCTCCAAACCGGACGGTGGTTAGGTGTGCCTGCAGTGAGCATCCCTGTTTGCATTTGATGGCTTCTGAGTGGCTTCAACAAGTGGCTTTACTGATTTATGTGTGTGTGTGTATGTAAACAGGAAGCTGAGGAGCAGTTTATATAATTGAAACACAGTTAAAATAATCCATGGATTATTGTGACACTGTTTTGACAGTCACCGTTCAATAGACTCTGACAGTTTAAAATCCTTCATTTGGTGATCTCCTCATGCAATTAGCCATTAGTGACAGAACACTCAAACAGATTCTTAATGTGCTGCAACAGCAGCTCACTCCCTAGGAGAAACTATTTTGGATATTTCTCCTTCAGTGCACTAGGAAAAAACAAATCACTTTTCTTTCAGCAGAAGACATATGTCAGCGTCCCAGCGATGAGTTTTTCACACTGAGGAAGGCACAGCAGGAGTAAAACTTTGTTTTCTGCACTTCCTCCTCCATGGCTGAGCTAGTCAGGTGTTCTTCCCAAATAAAATCTAGCCAACATCCTTTTATTTTGGTAACTCTCAGTTGTCCAGTGCAGCACAATGATTGTCTTTTTGTTTGTTGTTTTTTCTTTCTTTTCCTTATTTGATATATTTTTTTTCCCAAGGTGTTAAAAAAACAATTGAAGAATCTTATCCTCAGGTATAGGTAGCAACACTTTGATAAAGTCTAACCACAGATTATTATTATTATTATTATTATTTTAGAAATCTCTATTTCATGTTATCCTTTAAATTCAGAAGCTATAATTACTTTATAGCTTAGCACAGTCTTCTGGATGTCAGCATAAGGAACAATCTGAGATTTTCATGAGCAAGCTTTTTCATCCTGCTGCAATGACCAAAGGGCAAAGAGGAAGAATCTCAAACAAAAATGAGCCCCAGATCCATTCTGTTCATATAAGATTTCCTTTAACTTTCACAGGCAGTGTACTGCAGCATTTTGACACTGCTTGGGTGAAAATGTCAAGCTGATTAATAGCATAACTTTAATCTTATTATTCTGTTGTTAAATATGTTGCTGTCTCTAGTCTCCTCTCTTTTTTGGAGAGACCTCGAAAGTGATCTTAATAACATGTCAAAAACAAAACAAAGCAAACAAAAACAAACAACAACAAAAAAAAAACCAACACCAACAATCCGCAAAGCTTATTAAAGAAACTCTTTTGGTCTGCCTATCGAAATATAAGATTAAAAGAACAGTATCTTGCCTTGTAAGTGGAATTTGAATGTCGTCATACATTTTCTAAAGGCTACTACAGACATGGTGTTGTTCAGAGGGCTGTCTTGGGAGTTCCTACAGATGGTGTTTCTTAGCTACAATTTTCAAGTAACTCATAAGTCATTCTGGTGAAGTTTGGATTTGCTTTATGTTACTGTTCTCTACTGCTTTAAAAAATCAGGGCAATTCCAGTTTTCAAATATTTGTTCAGTATGCTGATTGCATGAACGAGCTTTGAGATAAATAGGATATTTAGCCAGTTTTCCTAGGACTCGAAAGAGCTCTTGTCATATCTGCCTTTCTGACCTTCTGAATGACTAACCAGACCCAAAAGTTCAGAGTGTCATCTCAGACAGCTCTTTTAGACAACCTTAAGCAATCTGTGAAGGCAGTGGTAGTAAAGGACCTGTGTAGCACAGGCTTTTAATGCTCTTTGCCACCTCCAATAGGTTTTCTCAAAGGTGGCAGTATTTCAGATGCAGAGATGATTATAAAATCGGTCAGGGCTGTAATTACATCTGTGACCATTGAACAGATCTTTGAAAGATCCGTTCAATACGTCTTTAACTCATTGCTTCAGGTTGAAAGTGGAACCAGTAGAGTGTTTCTCAAGTCATGAAGTCAGATTCTAGAAAGCTCATATACATAATGCCAGCAAATGTCTATGTGCAGACGTAAATGACCTTCATGAGATTACTTTGCTTATATGAAATTAAAAGATACTGTGATAACTGCCTTGTCTGACTAACACAAATCAGTCTGGAAAATCTGATCATAGGCATATTAACAAGGCAGTAAGCTGTACTATTTCTTCTGCAGAAATCATCCCTGCATGCACACTGCAGAGGTTGATGGCTATTGTTAAGAGCATGCACAACATGCAGGTTGGTAAGAAGAAAAGGTTGGGGGTAAAAAAATAAGCCTGGCCATTCCTACAAATATTTAATATTTTCTTTTCTGTGTTTTCCATGGAGTTCCAGAATCACTTGGTAATCTAGATGTTGAAAGTTCAGTTAAAAATTATCCATGCCAAGTGAGTTAGTTAGAATATATACTTTTAATAGTTTAGAAATAAGCGGTGCTATGCTTCAAAAAGTCTGAAGTCATATACAAAGAATTATGTATTAAAATAATACCTGCTTCACCTGCTGCTTCCAGAGGGCAGAGGGCCTCAACAGACACCACTGACTCTAACTCCAGTAACACCAGAATTCCCATTTTACATTATCTGAGGGGTTATTTAAATGACAATTGCACCTGCACACTGTTGCACCTGGCTATTAACAGAATTTAATTTGAAAAAAAAGGTAGCACAGTGTCCTGGACCATGACTGTTATACTTTGATTTGGCATGACTTTATTGTACTTTGATTTATGTATACTTAAGAATTTTAGATGAGCAAAAATTAAACACCTCAAAGATAAAACATTAAATTCCAGATGTAGCGATTTATGGGATCTTTGCAAGCAGTTCATCCCACAAATGGATGTGCTGACACCTGCAAGATCATATACTATCAACCACAGACACATTAACGTCTTGGGCTCATTTGCAAAATCAGGGCTATACACTATACCTACAGAGTTCATACCAGTCTGGAAGAAGCACAGTGTGAGGAATTCACTACTGAGGAATCCCTTTGCTGCTTCAAATAAATGATCTAGCCTTTATCCAGTTTATCCTCACACTTTTTTGCATTTGAGAATATTTCTCTGGAATACCTGGCTACTAGAAATGTTGAATTTTCTCTTCTTTTTCTCCTCTTCCAAAATCATACTGTGTTATACTTTTTTAAACCCTGTGTAACTGAAATCACCGTTGAGTTAATGGCTAAAGACTGAACACTACTCCCCTTGCACTGGTATCTCTGGTAAAAGGGAATTTATGTTTGATATAAAGAACCATGTCTGTGTGCTGTTGCTCTCATTTGACAAGATAAATCAATTATAATAACTATATACCGTATACAACAATATAGTGTATAAATATATTTATATAATAACAATAACACAATTAACCAGATGTGTTAAAACTCAGCAGTTCTGTAGTTCTAGAAAGGCTTTGTTAGGGGGATTTATTCAGCATGATGGAGGTAAGGTGGTCAAAGCTTTGTTTCACGCTGCTACCATCAGTTCATTTTATGTATCAGTCTATACATATTTGCATGAAACAGCCTTTTGCCTTGCTATATACCTCAATTGAAAGCCTCTGTGCTTTTTGTGTTATAAGTAATTATTCCAGCAGAAGATTGTAAAAGATTTTTCCACTTACCCAAAATGTCTTTGTTAATATTGTGATGGTGGAAAGGAAGAGGATTTCTGTTTGCTTTCTAAACTATTCAGCTACCTCATTCTTGTGGTAATTTCTCTCCTTTCTTTGACACAAAACATTTGAAAAAGATTCTTTCCAAAGAGAGGATTGCTGTATTTTGGAACTGCCTATTAATTTAGTGAACATAACTAAGCTACAAAGAAATCTTTCTTTTCTTTGGTATTCACAATTCTGTGGGGCTAAGGTACATGTGATTTTAAAAAGCAGATGTTTTTTTTCTTTTAAGGTCAGAAGGAAAATTACCTGTTGAAAAAGGGTAAGTTTTACTATGTGAAGCCAACAGAACACCACAAACCTACCAATCTGCGCAGAGCTCAAGAAATATGAACATCAACTTTAGTTAAGACAAAATTAAATTGATCATTGATTTCAGTGGAAGCCATGTTAGGCAAACAAACAAACAAACAAACAAAAAACAACAACAACAACAACAAAAACAAGTGACTTACAGATGTCATGTTAGAAATGAGGGATTTGCTCAAAGCTGACAGAAGTCACAAGAGAGCTTTCCAATCCCGCTTTTAAGTGCTGAGCTCCATTTTTTCTAAGAGCTGTGATCTGGTCAGAGGGTATGGCTGAACTCTTCAGTGAAAAGTGTTTAATGCAATTTCTATGTCCCAACAGTGTCTTTCTTTCAATGCTATAATGGAGGAGCTTGGCATTTCACTCAAGCATCAGAAGAAGTTAAAGAAAAGGTCAAGAACTAAGGCAAAGTCTTCATTCACAAGTATCCTTACTTGCCACCAGAGAAGGACACTGAGGAAAGAAACCATAGCGTAAGCAGGAGAGGCTCCTGGGAGGAAGTATCAGGAACAGAATCAGAACAAAAACTTTGCTGCCTACAAGTTGATTGTGGTGGGATTTCTGAAATATAGACATTTACCTTGTTCTTCAGAAATTCTCTGTGGTTTCTTTTTATAATCTAGAGGTACAACAGTTTAAATGCTCACATAGACTGATGTACTGCTACTAATCATCTGGGAAGTGTCTCACTGTTTCTTTTGAGATGGATTTGTATGCTCACCTGGTTTGCATCTCTCTTCCCCTTCCCATGCATTGCTGTATGTGCTTTCTAAATAAATAAATAAACAAGAGACAGGGATCTTTTTTCCAATACTCTGGGAGTGATATCTTCTTTTTTTTTAATTTTCTTTTGAATAAAATATGACAGTTCTGCTAAGTACAGTTCCTTAGAAACTGGTGTCCAGATAACCAAAATAAAAACCTGTAACTCCTAAACAATGACTACAAAAACATATGAAATACAAAGGCATCAAAGAATGAGCTATTCTTACTTTTCTCTGAAGTTGTAAAGAACACTCTTCAGGTTCTTACCTGTGACTAACTTGGTTTTCCTTATCTTCTCTCTTTCTTATTTATTTTAAGATGAGATAATTTAGTAATGCCGTGGCTCCAGGTGCTAGATGTTCAAAAGGTAAATCCGAAAATCACAAATGCAATGATCAGTGAACAAGCGAAGACAACACTGACATCATCACAGTGCCACACCATCCAGCTCTTAATACCAATAAAATAATTCTCAAACTTGAAATGAAAATCACCTAGAAAATAGAGCAAAGATTATTCAATTTATAGTAAGCCTTGACCAGAAAAATAACATCTGACAGAGATGTAGCCAATGCTCTAGTTGGGGAGTGGTACCTTGCTGTCCTACACATTCAGTTGGATATGAGCTCAGGGCAGTCTCAACAGTATAACCACTTCTAGACTTAAAGCGAGACTGAAAAAAGGGAACCAGAGAACTAAGCTACCAATTGCTTTTCTGCACATTGCACAGAGCTGGGTCAGACTAAATTGTGTCAACAGTATTTGCTTTAGACTTTGTTGATGTTCATTACATAAGTATTCTGCACAGTGTCAAGATTTCTTGTCCTTTTTATATTCCCTCAGGGAACTTACTGCTTATCACTGATTACCTTTGCCTTGTATTCACGTCCATTTTCTCTGCAAAAGCAGACAGTAATGGTGGAAACTGCTGTGTGAAGAAATCTTTCCTCCATCTTTTCCTCACAGCACCACCAGCTGACTGGTTTGGTCAATCTGAGAAAGAATGACGTTACTTACAAAAGGCTTGCTTAAAAAGTGATACATTTCTGTATTATTGTAGGCAAGAAAGCACCTCAGTTCACTTAGCCTTTCCAGGGGAATTGGGTTTCCTAAAATGCATGATATTATCACTGATTTGCCCCACACTTTCTATTATTACTCCATATGATTCTCATGTATCTCAGTTTGTCCAGATTGCTTTGTCCTCAGCCATGCTTTTTTGCCTTAACCAGCTTGCTAGTACTTGCAAATTTAGCAAACACACTCACTAAAGACAGAGTATAAAGGAGATCTAGCTGCCCTATAAATCCTTCCATTTTGACAGTGAAGCTCTGAGAGTTAATAGGACAGTTCCACATTTTCAGCCACTACACAGAATATGTCATCTGTCCTATCATCCTACTTGTTTATGAAGATATCACATAGGATGGGATCAAGAACTTATTAAAACTGAGATGGAAGAGCTCTCCCCTCACAGAGCTCATTAAGCTGTTAAAGAAGAAAATTCATCAGATTAACAAGACTCGGATTTGACAGGCACATATTAACTCTTGCTCATTTCCAACAATTACTTATGAAGCAGTTATTTTATGCCAGTGTGTCCAGGCACCCTCAGTTAAGCTATCTGGCTCAAAACTTCCTAGATTCTTATTTTTTTCTCCCATGGAAGACATAAATTATGATTGCTGTTGTCCAGCATTTCCTACTTATCCTCCATGAGTTTGTTTGAGAGAGTTCAGAGCAGCCGACCTCTGGGAAAGCAAAAACTATCTTTTACAGTGACTGCAGTAGAAAGCTCTGATCAGTGCTTGCTTTCGAGAAGCTTAGTGTGTTTCCTACTCCAGAAATATGTTGAGTTGATGAGCAGTAATTAAGAAAAACAGCCCCCGGCCCTCGGTGCTCACAGAGGATCTCGTAATACTGTACCTTCATCTTTCTGAAAGTAATTTCTTTTATTTATGCCATCATCAAGTTACAAACAGGCCTTTCAGAACACCATCATGATTGAAAAGCAAGTTGTTATTTTCCAGTCTGAGTAACTCTATCACTCTGCCAACCACAGCCTTCAGCTAAGATATTTTTAAATGAATAGGTTCAAAGTGATAAAGGATTTATAATCAGGTCCTTTTATTTATTTATTTATGTTTTAGAAGATGATTCTTCTGTGGCTTAGACCTTGAGGTTAAAGAAATCTGCATTCCATTTTGTTTTAGATATGTATTAATATTTTCCTGAAACTAAGAGGTAGTGTTTTGTTTACTGCTTTTTACAACTTCTGTCTCTTGGTATTTTAATGACAGCACTGTCATGGCCTGTAACTCCTTTGCCAGTTGGCCTCCTTTAGAGGCACTGCAGAAAGGACTGACACTAAACAGTGAGGGAATTGAAGGGACACTCAGTCTCACTGTTTGCTCCTGTCTTAGGCCAGCAGTGACCTGGTGCTGGCTCCTGACATGTCCCTGTGTCCACACCTTGTGTTGGCCATGAGCACTACTCAGAGCACCCATGGACATGTGGGATGCCTGCACAGGGGCTTGAAACCAACCTACCTCTCATCTTGATTCAACAGAGTACTTTGTATTTCAGCTAGTTAAAATTACATCTAAGGAAGATGCTTGGGGATCCATCTAAATCCCACTAGTATTTGAAGATTCAGCCAACTGCTCTTCTGATTTGGAGCTGTGACCTTTCCTTACCTCTTCAAAACATATTTGCATCACTGGCTAGACTACTCATACGCCACTCACAGACAGGTCCCAGCTCCACATACCCACATGCATGCAGTCCATTCACAGTTATACATCTCATTTCATTTTCTCCACGTACATTTGTTTAAAACCAGCAAACATTTTTTAAGAGCACCTTCACTTCTGTGTCACTGGAAATATTTTCCTTCAGTTTAGATGCTAATTGTAAATTCATAACATGACCGAGAAAGCTGTTTTGTCTTGAGGGAGGAGGAACAAGCACAGGGTAATCTTACACATCGACATGGTAGCAAACATGATTACTGCGACCTTTTCACTGTATCCCAATAAATATTTTTACCTGCCTTTTTTCCTGCACGGCAGCATGCAGTACAAGATAAGCCTGATTAGAGATAATCCATTAGGAAAGCAAACGTCCTCATCAGATCTCTGCCTTGGCAGCAGCAGGCATGCATCCTCATTGTTTATAAAAGAGAAATACAATATTGACTGATGCTGTTGAATGGCTTTAATGTGTTTCATTCCAGAAATGGCCATGTTTTGATGTTAAGTTATCTTTCCTATACTGCTACCAACCAACAGACTGTGGTCTTACTAAGGGCTATTAAACATCCATTAAATTCCTTGAGAAAGTGGTAAGGCAGGCTCGATGGAAAAGAGAGAATATTGGAAATATGTAAGCAACTAAGCTGTGTGCACAGGGCCCAGGCCAACACTATGATTGATTAGCTACTGTAAAACAAATGAGGATCAGCTTATTCCCTTCTGAGCCCCTTGTCAGAAGACTGCATCTTGTGGGTCTGCTGTGAACCAGTAATCCCATGGGGCATTTACTGACTGCTGAGCTTGTCCCTTAATTGCTCTCTGTCAGGCTTGCAGGAGTCACGATTTCTCAAGGATCAGAGCTGACACTATTTAAGGATATGTCACTTACACCTGTCAAACAACTGTGATTTTATTTCAACCCCATCTATTGATAAAGATGAGCATTTTTTGACTATTGAATTCTGATTCTTGTTTGCCTCTCTTAACCTCCCGTAATTCAAGCTCTGTTATCCTTAATGCAGCCGTTATACAGCCTTCACTTGTAAAACATGAAACTCGTCCCTGCCTTTCTGGACACTGACAGCCCAAGAGATGAAATCTACACATTGGTCACCTATTCATGATGTGCCCAGAAAACAGCAGCAGCTGTTAAAAGCCAGTGGCATGAGGCAACCTTACAGATATGGTAGCCTCCAGCTTGGACAAGCTGACGTCCGGAGAAAAGTAACTTTCCAGTCTGACTCTGACTAATGAAAACAGCAGATAAAAAGACCTCAGGTGTCATCTCCCCTTCAAACTGCCTAGAAAGCCCTGGGCACTGTATCAGCACTCTCAGGTCCCCACGAATATTGACAAGTAAGGATGTTGATCCACAGCCTGCAGGATTGAACACATATCAGCCCTAGAAACACTGAGAGGATGAGGCTGGCACCTCATTCTCCCATCCAACCCATAGGAGCCTTCAGACACAGCTAACCATCTAAAACGTTGTCTAGCACTCTTATTGCTGTCACCCTGTGGGAGGCCAGCTGTGCTCTGTAAGGACTGCATGCTCTTATTCCTCCTCTCCGTTCATGGTGGAGGAGGAATGCTCAGCAAGAGTATCACAAACCATTGGGAGCATGTGGGCAATCCTGCTCTGAGAGAACAAAAAAACTCAGCATGCTGATCATGCTGCTGGGTAATTTAAAGGCTCCTTGCAACTGTGCCTTCAGTGCTGAAGAGACCAAGAAATACATTGGAAAGAAACTACTAGAGAAGGTAAGTATTTGAACTAGCCAGTAGAGCCATAAATTTCACGTAACAGCTGAGAGTACTGACACCAGCCCAGCAGGAGCATACAGGTGCTAGACACCAAGCACTGTGCATTAGCCTAATGAATCACAATTACAGAAACACCTGAACCAGATAACGCTGTGCTCATCCTTTCTGAAATGCATACAAGCATGAAGCAGCTTGTAACGCTCCCTCGACTCCCCAGCAGTTTCAGATAAGGTGCTGCTCGGAAGCAGTTAGTTTTGCTTCAGAAAGATCCACGTCACTTTATTGAGCACACATCTTTAGCCAAGATTTTCTTCCAGCTCTGGACTCCACACATCACCACCCAAAATCAAACCCAGTGTCTGAGAGCACTACCCAAACTTTCCTTGAACTCCAGCACTGGGGGCCGTGCCCACAGCCCTGTGCATCCCGTTCCATGCCCACCGCCCTGTGGTGCAGCCCCTTTCCCTGCCCCCCAGCTGCCCCTCCCCTGGCACAGCTCCATGCTGTTCCCTCGGGCCCTGTCGCTGTCACACAGAGCAGAGCTCAGCGCTGCTCCTCCGCTCCCTGTCTCTCTCCCTGCTTCACCTCCCAGCCAGACCAGGGTAGCTGTGCCTAAACCCATGCAAGTCTGTGTCCTTGGGGCACAACCTAAGCTGACAGGAAGGGTAAGCGTTCAGCAGAGAGGGATGAAGACAGGGTTGGCTCTGTTAGTTTCCTGTATTTTGGAGCAGCGCATTGCCAGTAGTTGCAGGTACGCAGTGCCCGGGAGGCTGGCATGACACCCCTGGGTCTGTACCATCTCCAACCTCAAGGGCACTTGAACATCTGCTATGGAAACAGGGATTTTGCTATTTAATAGCCCCAAAATACTTACCGCAGGGAGGACTCTTCATGGTGACTACCATAAGGAGAATTACTAATGTTACTGATTTCAGAGTAAGGTGCTGGGGTACATTTACAATGTTACTGGGTCTGCTCTCCACCTGCAGATAAATTCCAGGCCAGTGAGCTGTCATTCAGATTGGTGAACAGTATAAATAACAGTTAATCATTAGCTGATGCTTTTACATATCTTTTGGGTTCTGCCCAGAACTGGTATCGTACACCTTCTGCTTATAATACATGCAATCAAGGAGACTCTGAAGGAGACCTAGATCCTCTTTTTCCAGTTGGGTTTTCTACAAAATAAAGCTGTCACATGGGTATGGGTTTTTTGGTTGGTTGAGTTGGTTGGTTTTTTTGGTGGTTTTGGTGCTTAGCTTTCTGAAAAGCATGTACAGTCAGCAAAAGCTTCCCATGGTTTCTGAAAACTGTGAGAAAAAAGCAACCCTTAGGAAAGATTTTTAAGCGATTGATTAGGACATCCTGAAAGCAAACAGAGGTTTTCATCCTCAAGCTGCCTACCGTCTCTTCCTGGAAGCAGCAAGGAAAGCAATTCTGATCTCAAAAAACAGTGAGGCAGGACCAGATGAGAGCACTGTGGATGATATTTCAACCTTGCAGAGGGGGGAAGCAAACTGGCACAACAGGAGGGAGAAAAAAAAAAAACATACCACAGGGAAATGGGTTGCTGTTTGTTGCAGGATGACAATGGAGATGACAAAGATGTTGAAAGCTTTGTTCTGTCAAGCCAGTAGTGAACTCTTTCATTCCCAAGTGGCAACAGTGGGAAATTTTGACTGAATTTTCCACAGATGAGGTTGAAACTTCCTCCCACAGGGTTTTACTCATGCACAAAGCACCAGACAGCTGAAAATACAGCCTAGAGAAACTACTCCCATGTCCAGAGCACTTCAGCTGCACCCTATGAATTGTTAACTCTTCTTGTTAGAACAGAGGAAAAGATGTCTTAGTTTTAGTGTGTGAGCACAGAAGGTAATCTAATAAATGTCTCTTTTTCAGTAAGTCAAGTATGAACTATGCTATCTAGAGAATTTGGATGCCCAAAGATACAGTGATCCTAGCAGAATATTAAAAAAGCAGTTGCTTATAACAAGACATTTTCTGTTTACCCCAAAAAGTAAACAGTGAACAGTACTTTCTTAGTGTGATTTAGCTTAACTCCTTACCTATCACATCTCTGGAAATAAAGACACACGAGAGATCACATTTAAATCGGCCTGATGCAGAAATGTTTGAAAAAATAGTTACAGTAGGATTCATAAAGTTCCTGCACCTGCAAAAATTAAATATCGTGTCTATATTGAATCAAACTAACAAGCTAATTTAATGGTGCCTATTAAAGTGTGTACCATATTTCAACAATTATTTTTTAAAATTATAGCATTTGAAAGTGCCACTAAGGGAGACCAGTGTAACCTTTAATGTCTGGAGGCAGATTTCCAGCAGACAGCTCCAAAAATTGTGAGGAACCTTAGGATCTTTATGGCCACTTCCTTGCTTAGAAGCTGTTGCTCTACACCTGATGAAATGATAAGGCCAAACAGAAGAAATTTTTCTCCTT
Source organism: Excalfactoria chinensis (assembly GCF_039878825.1). Classification (NCBI taxonomy): domain Eukaryota; kingdom Metazoa; phylum Chordata; class Aves; order Galliformes; family Phasianidae; genus Excalfactoria; species Excalfactoria chinensis. The sequence goes on along the minus strand of NC_092825.1, from coordinate 98,760,036 downwards.
GTTACAGACAGCGCTGAATCCTGTTCCCTTCAAAGAAATTAGTGTCTCTTGAGAAGGCACGACTTTAAATGCTCAGAGGAAGACAAACAGGTTGCCTAACAAGGAAACAGAAAGAAATACTGCTGTCACAGTTACCTTAAGCTTCAATCACCCTTTTGCAGGTCAGCACGTTTACAGTTTCTTAATTGCTAGTGCAGTAGTTTTTCATGGGCTACCAGCTCTAAAAGAAAATGAAGGCTTTACATCAGAAGGAATGATGTCTTTAGCAGTTAATCTCTCTAATCACAGGGTTTCCTAACTGCTAATCTAGCATTTTGTTATCCAACAGGGATTTACCCGGTTTCATTCAATCAGATTGAATGTCAGATTAACGGCTTGCTCAGAGGGCAGAAGCTGGGTATCTGTGTCTCGTGGGCCGGGGCAGGAGGATGTGGAGGACATCTGCACTGTGCAAATCCTCCCAGAGGATTTCCCACTCAGAGGTGTTGAGTAGGTTGCCATTTATTTTTTAACAACATTGTGCACGTTGGTGAATCTGCATCTTAAGTGGAACAACCACAAAAAATAAATGAGGTGATTGTGGGTTTTTTTGTTTGTTTTTAGTTTTTTTGTTTGTTTTTTAAGAGGGAAGAAGAGAAAGCACGAGGATCAACTCTCATATGCCTTTGATGGATGCTTCTCATGTCAGAAAGATGTCACTTGGAAAAGGCAGCTTTCTTTAAAGACTCGCTTGTTTTCTGCTTCCATTACTCCCCTCTCAAAACAAACAGAAGATTTGTTATATATTTTTTTAAAATTTAAATCCAGTTTCATGATAGAGTAAATAATCTTCCTATGATGATTAAATCAGAGTCTGAGCATTTCTGGAGGATGCTTTGAAGTGTGTGAAAAGCTTTTTTGGCATGCCGTCACTGTTCCCTCTCTCCTGTAATTATTATCTCTCTTTCTTCATACAAAAAATATCACCCCAGTCAGGGATATCTGCCAGGTAATCTTCTCTATCCACTACATGTCTAAGTTATCTTCCTGTTTCAGTGCATATCTGGAGCACAATAATGGCAATCCGTTTGGAAGGACCTCTGATAGTGCAGTGATATAAAGTCGGATTTAAAGGCTTATCTGACTGCTTAATTAGTGACAGAAAACTCACCCAATTATTAATGCCCAAATTATCTTTTACTGTTTCTGTTCTTAGCATGCAAAGTATTCACACCTGCACAAACCTTGGGTACAGCTGCTTTAAATGTCTAGTTTTGCTTTTGTAGAAGAAAATAGGAGAACTGGAAGACAATCCTTGACAGCGGCATAGTGACAGAAGCCACAATTGAAATAAAATTGTCTTACTGCAATACCTAATTGGCATGATGTATTTGGCACTGTTATCTAAAGGCCTACTTCAGTAATTATAACACCTTTTGTTCTGTAAAATAAGTATCTGGTTGGATATAAGGAAAAATTTCTTCTCAGCAAGAGCAGTGCTGCAGTGGCACAGGATGCCCAAGGACGTGGTGCAGTCACCATCCCTGGAGGTGTTCAAGAGCTGTGTGGATGTGGCACTGAGGGACATGGGCAGTGGACATGGTGGGGGTGGGCTGATGGTTGGACCAGGTGATCTCAAAGGTCCTTCCCATACTTCATGATTCTATGACTCCTTGTATTCTTTCTACTGATTTTAATGAATTTAACACTAAGTAAAAGACAGTCAACAGGAGGAAACATGAATTATTTATATGGCTTTCAACTTTCTCTCTGTGAATAAGTTACCAGATCATCAGCAATATATCCGCCTCACATGCATGACTTTCTAAAAAAATTATAAGCTGAAAGAACATGGAAAAAATACTGGAAAACTGCACTGTTCTACCTCTATTGGAAATGCCATCCTGAAAGCAAGCACTTGTAACAGCACATTAGCTTACTTCCTTACCAGAGTAGAGAGCAGTGAGGCTGAAGATGTTGCAGGGATGTACCTATGAAAGCAAGCTGGTAGCATTCAACAGGGACACTAGAGAAGGATGCAGAATTGACTACAACTGGAAACCATTTTAATCTGTATATTATTGCCCGTGCTAGCATAACTAAATTGTGCTGAATTATGCAGTGGCATCAGCTTAGCTTGTTTGTTTCTATATTAGAATCTATTTTGCAGGATAGACATGCCCTTCTTAGCCAGTACTAATTTCCATTCTGGCTTAACCAACTTCAATTACTTGATATACATTCCTAGGACTGAAATTCAGCAGGTTTCTGAGAGGTGGACACTTGAGTCTGATGAGATATAAATTGTTTCTATACTCTGCAGACTGTCTGGATGGCACACAGTCAGCTGTTCTATGAAAAAGATTGAAACTGAAGTAGCTGATCATAAATCCAAAATTTTTTAAAGTGAGAAGCTGTGACTGCAGGAAAAATGATAAACTTACATCGAGAAATTAATTCTGTAAGTTCATCAGCATTATCCTAGCAAGACAACACAATACTGAACCACTTTCATATGCAGCAGTGGCACAGCAGGCACAAAGCTTACAGACAAATTATTTTTAGTCACCGAAGAACCAACTCATTCATACACCTAATGGGTTATATGTCTTATAAAAGACTGGCTTCATCTCCTTTATAGTCCCCCAGAGTATAGCTCTTTGGGAATATATCACACTGAACAAAATGTCAAAACAGGCATTCAGTATTTTATTATCAATTCACCGTTTTCATAAATAATTTGAACGGTGGAAGACAACAAACATTTGCAGAGTAGTCTGACTCGGCAGCATGAACAAACACTCAGGAGGGCTTCTTGAGGTGGCAGCTCTGCTGGGCATACAGCTAGGACCAGCTCTTCCCTGGTAGCCTGGGGCAGCATATAGCTCACCAGGGCACTGCTGCACTGAGTGACCTGCTTCTACTTTTGCCGTCTTTCAGTACCTGAAAGGTTCTTACAGTGAGAGTGGGGCAGGTCTCTTCTCACTAGTGACAAGTGACAGGACAAGGGGAAATGGCCTTAAGTTGCGCCAGGGCAAGTTCAGGTTGGATATTAGGAAGAACTTCTTTACAGAAAGGGTGGTTAGGTACTGGAATAGGCTCCCCAGGGAGGTGGTTGAATCGCCATCCCTGGATGTGTTTAAGAGCCGTTTGGATGTGGTACTCAGGGATATGATTTAGCAGAGATTTTTTTTTTTAGAGATGGGGTACTGGTTAGGCTGCGGTTGGACTTGATGATCTTCAAGATCTTTTCCAACCTGGGTAATTCTATGATTCTATGACATCTGAACAGCCCCCAAATGGGCACTGTGCCTCCCTATGCTCAGAGCTCAGGGAAAAGGGCCTGGCTCAGCTCCACCATGGGTTCCTCACCCAGGCACTATTGATTGGAAGAGGGTCCCATCCAATGGCAAAGTAAACCAGGAAAAGCAAAAGGGAATGTAGTGTGGCCAGACAGTGATGTGCTAGAGCTTACTTCTTTTAGTTAGTTGCATGCAGCTCATAGCATACTGCAAGTTCACACAGTCTACAGGAAGAGATAAACTGTATCTCAAGAGCTAGAAAGCACGATAACTCACCTCAGAAAGCTTTCTGAGCCTGACCTCAGATATCACAGAACAGTGAGATGAAATAAAAGTGATTCCTGCTGATGGCTAACTGGTGACCGTTAATTAGGGCATGCATAAGGCAAAGTAGTTCATAGTGCAGCTATGGGGCAGAAGTGTTATTGACGGGAAAAATATACTGAAAAGATATTATGACTCCAAAACTCACCTTAGGGCTGGGAAGATTACTTTAGAATGGTCAGAAATAAGCTTGCCATGGAGATGCAGAGATTAAAAGCACTGAGTACGGAGCTGGCAAGAAAAGGGAGATGTGAAGGCTTGGTGGAACAGATCTGTCACAGAAGAATGAACGAGCACCATGAGTGCATCAAGGCGAAGCCATACTCCACTTACTTTACACCATAAAGCAATGTGCATTTCCAATTATAAGTGAGCTCCAAGCCTATTCTTATGCCTCTTCTTTGTCAGAAAAAAATCCAGTAATTGGAAATAAATGTGTCAGAGTACTCAAATAAAGATGGCTCAGCCATGCACTTTTCACCCAACCTTCGTCCTGCTTCCTTTAAGAATGCTGGGTGGCTGGGTTCCCTTTACATGCCCTCAGTTGAAATCATACTTAATGTTTTCTGGTATGGAGGCCTTGACAGAACAAATGTGGGAAAGAAAAGAGTAAGGGAAGCAAGAGAAAAGGAAGAAAGAAAGGAGATAGGTGGCGTAACAGCTAAGCTCAGTGCAAAAGAAGCAGAGCTGGTCTCACCTGGACCTCAAGGGCTGTATTTTGAAATAAACAGAAAAACACTCAACAACTCCTTCACATGTCATTCTACTTACAATGAAATGTAGGGGAAAATCCAGGCTTGTGGTCACTATACAGTGACTACTACACTATTTTCTTTTTTAAGGTCTGATCCAATGTATTCCCTAAACCAGTGACATGGATGTACAAAGAGGATGATTTTATGCAGCAAAAAACTCCCAAGCAGAGGATACAAGGTACAGCTATGTTAATAAGATCAAATGTGTCCTTTCTGTATAATCCACACATTGGAATTTATTTATAGCAGAGCTATGCCCAGACTAAACCAGCCAAGGCACGTGCATGAAGTGACTTTCCATGAAAAATATTTTCTACTTTTAGCCGAGGTTAACAGTTTTCCCAGAATTTACATGAGAATCTGCATGCTATTTACACTCGGTTAACTATTATTTGGTAGACTATTTGTGCGATGAATTGCTGACATTTTGAAAGCAGATATTTGATGATTTAACATAGACCTGAAGTGTGACCTTTGGTTTACACAAAATGCATATAAAGTGGGTAAAATCAGTTACTGAACTTACCTCATATGTCTTGTCTAACAGCTAGACTGCCTTTATTTTTCTGGTCTTCCCTTCCCTGAACTTCCCTGAAGAAACATTTTGGTGATTTTTTTGTTTGTTTGTTTGTTTTATACAGATTTGAGCATCATCCATTCTGCAGTTCTGTTTCAGATTGTCCCTTAATGGTGACACCAATCCAAAGCTAAAGCAGTAGCAAGACATGTCATTCTTAATATTAATATATGATGATTATTCAGTTTAACCAGCGTTGTTCTGGGCTTTTTGGATGGTTTGATTTTTTTTTTTTTTTTTTTTTTTTAATTAACAACTGGGCTTCTACGTTTACCTAAGAAATCCACCATCCCTGCAAATATTCACAACCCACGATAGTTTAAGTTTAATATTATTTTTCATTTGAAGCTAGAAAAAGAAAAGCAAGCATTTCTGAGAATAGGTTTAGCTACTGAGATGGAAAAAGAGATGGGGTCAACCTATTCTGTAAGGCCTGTCAAACTAATTCATAGGTAGACCACCAGAAGAAATATAGCATGCAGGACTGTTTGAAACCAGATACACTTTTACTTTGCATGCATACAAGAACTGGTGTGCATTTGTTCTACTACATATTTTCTTTTATGCTTATTAACACACATCTGTTATACTTACTTCAGTGCTTCCACGGGCCTCCATGTGATTCCAAGCACAAATAGACTTTCCCCATCTACGCAGTGTTTCTTTGTAGAAAGATTTTCTCTCAGAATTCACTATTTTCTGCTCCCAGTCAAACATATGTTCAAGTTTCCTCGAGCAGGTACTGTACAGCTGTGTTTTTTTCTGCTGCTGCTGCTTTTTAGAGGTTTTTCTGTGATCTTTAAAAAATTTAGGACTTTTATGTATCAATAGGAACACGATAGTTAAAGGTTGCATGGGGATTTTCCTTTCAAATCTGACCTTTCAAGTGTTACCAAAAAAAAGAGCACTGTAATGAGATATTTCTATGCAGGATCTTTTCTGCTCTTTCCGGACATATTGCAATGCTACATTTCATAGACAGAAAACTGAACTAGGAGTCTGGAGAGGTCATTTAGCTCTCCTGCACCAAAACAGAGCTGTCGATATCCCCACATTCCTGGAAGATGTTAATCTTTAAATCCTCTGGTCAAAGGGAAGCTGAATGTCTCATGGCAGTCCCCTTCTAGGGGAGAAGTATGAAAACTAGAGGTTATCTGAGGATTTTTGCTTAGTACTTAAACAAGAAAGAAAACATCTTTTTAAAATATATATATATATTTTCTGTTGATTAGTCCAATAGCGGATGTCACTCAGAAAGACCTAGACAAGACCAAGTAGTGGGCCCAAGAAAACTTCATGAGGTTCCACAAGTCCAAGTGCAAGGTCTTGCATCTGGGTCATGGCAGCCCCCACTGGCAATACATGTTGGGGGATGAAACTGTAAAACATAGCCCTGCTGGAAAGGACTTGGGTATACTGGTAGACAGCAAGCTGGGCAAGAGCCAGTAATGTGTCCTTATATCCCAGAAAACCAACCATATCCTGAGCTGCATCAAAAGTAGAGTGGCCAACAGGTGGAGGGAGGTGATGCTGCCCTTCTCTCTGTGCCAGTGAGGCTTCACCCGGGTTACTGCATTCTGATGTGGAGTCCTCAGTATAGGAGAGATGTAGATCAGTTGGAGCACATCCAGAGGAGAGTCACAAAGATGATCCAAGGGACAAAACACCTCTCTTATGAGGACGGGCTGAGTTTTTTACAATAAGGGCGGTGAAGCAGTGGAAAAGGCTGCCCAGGTATGTAGCAGGTGTCCCATCCCTGGAGGCACTCAAGATCAGTCTGGTCAGGGCTCTGAACACCTGATGAAGCTGCAGGTGCCCCTGTTCATTGCAGGGGAGTTGCACCAGATGGATTTTAAAGGTCCTTTCCAACTCAAATGATTCTATGATTCTAAGCAGTAGATAAAGAAAAATAAACAGGGCACCTAGTTCAGAATCCCACAAACTAAGGAAAATCCATGGGAGAAAAGTAAGATAAAACTGACCTCAAGTTGTTTATGGAAAGCAGTGTATGGAGGTATTTATTTCCTGTTTCCTAAAGAAGGTTTTTCAGTCTTAACTTAGATTGCAAGACATTCTACAGAAACAAGGCCAGATGCATGCCGTTAGTTTTTGAAGAAGCCAAGAATTGTTCATCATTACTCAAATCCTGTTCTTTCCACCTCTATCTCCATATGCCAAACTGACCTTTGAGCTCCTCAGTACTGAGCAACTAAGGGAGCTAAACAAGTCTGCAACACTGTCATTCAGGAAATATATATATATATATATATATATATATATATATATATATATATATATATATATATATATATATATAAAAGAGAGGTTCCCCTGTCAGATTTTGGCTAGATCAGAAAAACCCTGATTGATAGGAACCTCGTAGAGATTTGGCACTTCAAACCTGCACACTGCTCCAGTTTAGGCATGAATTTACAACTTCTTATTAAAATAAGTATGCATTAAAAATCCTTCTCCAAGATAATTAAAACATGATAATCACTCCTATCAGGTTCTCAAGAACTTGTCATTTACATCATTTAAACTGAACTCCCCAGTCCACAGTCTTAGTAGTAGTACAAGAATACCAAAGGCTTCAGCTGAAGTCAGGTCACATTATGCTAAATGCTGTTCATGAGTAATATATAGAAGCAAAGTAAGCAGCTGACACTTCCTATTCAATTAAAATAAAAGCTGCAAGAGAAAGCAGAGATAAATCTATTATCACTAATTTACAGACAGTAACCCATTTCAGAGGTGTTAAGCAGTTTGATCAAGGTCACATAAGAGGACTGTGGCAAAGAATCACAGAATCATTAAGGTTGGGAAAGGTTTCTATATCACCTAGTTTAATCGACAGCCTATCACCAGCATACCCACTTACCACGTTCCTAAAATTGTTTCAACTATGGGCACAGTAACGTATTTTTCTTTCAATGGGATGGAGATTATACGAGATGAAAAATAATTTTAAAATTATTAAAAAGAAAGAGTCTTTTAATTGCCTCTGCTCAGAGATATTATTGGCTATCTTATCTTGTGGATTTTCTGCAGACTATCAGTTATTACTTTAATATTGTGCATAATCTGTGCTACTAGAACATTATCACATTTTATTATACCCAACTGTTGCCTTGTGGAATGGACTCATCCCAAGAGGATAGGCCTAGACTGCTGTCCAACCTCCCCTTCATCTGACTGTAATGTCCTGAGCTCTGCATCACTGCTTAGGGGTAGCATGCACAAAATGCCCCTTGTCCCCTAGAGAACTCCGTGTCTAGAAGTAGGAATGGATGGTTTGCATCCAAATGTATCCGCTGAAGTTAAGAATAGCATACTCTAACAGGGCTGTCCGAATTCATCTGTCTTCTCATTTAAATCCTTAAATAAATAAAGAGAAAAGCCCAGCTAACTTGCTGAAGTCTGTCAATGAAGTCTTCTAGTTTAGATTGATGCTCCTGTAAACAAGTAGAAGGGTAGCACAGGTCTGAAAAGCCATCTGTCACCAGTCTTATTCACACTGAGCAGTATTCTCTTCTTTAAGAGTGATGGAGCACACAAATCCAAAAGAGTATCATACCGGTTAGCAGACCTCCTTACCTAGAATTATAAAGTACCCATTGACAAGACATACCGGCAACACAGAACCAGAGTAAGGATGCTCACAGAGAGATATGCCTGATGGATGGATCTGCTCCCTTTGCCAAGGTGGGAGGCAAACGATGGCAGCACACGTGAATGAGTGTGTGCATGTGTGCACACATGCCTGTGGTGCTGCCATGGCACCATGCAGGGCTTTGCTTTACAGTAAGGGCCGTGTTTCCTCTTAATTTCTGCTTTGTGCCAACTCTGTTTCTGAGGATGGAGAGTTTTTAAAGAGTTAAAGGTAGGAAAGAGGTGAAAAGAGAACTTTTATGAAGACTGGGGAGAAAGTGTCAGCATCATTCACTTGCTGTACTTGCAAAGATCTGACAGAGGTGAAGGGAAAGATAAGGGAACACAGAAAAAAAAGAAGAAATCCAAAACAAAAAACAAAACAAAGTAAATTTATTAACTATGAAACAAAAGGGTATTTTTTGTTTGTTTTTTTATTTGTTTTTGTTTTTGGGATTTTTTTTGTAAGATAAAAGGAATCCTCAAGAGACTGCTCTGGTGCTGTGATTTCAGAGAACATCAGAGTTCAGCACAGTCATTACTTTGTCCCTCTGGGCTCTACATGTAATAACTCCTCTTCCTCTGTCCTCAGCTGCCTTTCTTAGTACTAAAATCCTCCCTTACCCCATGTTTCTTACCTCTTCTCTCAGACAGCGTAACCACCAACACAGCCACCTAAACTCAGAGCAACTGTTCCCACTTTATATTTCACTTTGAAGTTTCCTGTTTTTATATCAGCCACTGGATGCCAGGAAACATTTTTACTTTTCCCAAATGTACCAGTGTGTCTAATAAAAGATACCATCTCTGTTCCAAAGTCCCACCTGGCTAATGTTCTTAGCTCATGATCTCCAAGAACTCACTAACTCTTCTTCCAAAATATTAATGGGGAGTCCCTTACACTAAGACTGAATAACACTTGGGAGACCTCTTCACCATTTGGGATAATAAATCTCCTGTTTATGCATACTAAGATATTGGGGAAAGTGAGATTTCATCAACATTACCCAGTGAATGAAGATCTGCTTCAAAAACTAGATGTTAATGTTTCTCTTAAAGGCCTGTCTGTCTACATTATTCATATGAGACTCCTTATCCTACCATCTGAATCCCTCCAAATGATCACTCTCCATTTTCCTGTGTGGAGTTTGGTCATCAAAAAAGCCTTTTGGATTCAAATGAATATCTTACTCTGGCAAGTACAGGGAAGGGAATTTCAAGAAACAAAGACCGATAGACACCTTCCAAATGATTTTTTTCTTTGTGTATGAGATGGTTTAAGAAAGGTAACTGAGCTGACTTTTGTAAAGGGACATAAAATATTTCACTTTGTCCATACTAAATCCTTTTTTCTTATAAGAAAATAATGTTGAATTGTGGGTACTCAAAGTTTTTCCCTTCCTTGTTTTGTGATGCAGTGGGACAGAAGAATTTAGGACCCCTAACAATTCTTGCCACAGTGCTTCCATGAAATGCAGTTTGGTTGGCCCCATTTGGCCCATAAGAAACAACAAAGAGTTACATGAGGCTACACACCATCCGTCACAGGATAAAGACCTTGACCAGGCCCTTGTTTTCACCTTGTACTTCTCTGGGGCATTTTCAGAAGTTTCTACCAGCCCTGGAAGCTTCTATCATGATGTGTCCCCATGCTCTGGGGATGACAACGGCCATTCTGTTGCATCCCTACTAGTTTTGCATGGAGACTCTTAACTCATCAGTGGTGTAGAAGGAATGTTTTTATGTATGAACTATCATCTTGTAGCTTCTTTTCTTCTGTGTTTTCAGAGACCCATTCTTTCCCATCTTCCTTGTGGCTTACTTTCATACACAGCTGCATGGATAGTAATAGCATTTATTCTCATAAAATGCAATTATTTTTGCTAGAAAGGTACACGTGTTGTGTATGGTACAGTGTATTCAGACCCACCAGCCTCACCTCTGGTAAAAGCAAGCAAAGCCAAACTCACTCTTAACCTAAAAATAACAAAACTGGCAGTGAACTCAATCTGCTCTGTATGTTACTTGTGGAGATATCTCTACTTGTCCTCCTCTACCACTGCAAGCAGAACATCCAGAGGTGTTGCAAGCAGCATCACCCATACTGAGATCTTCTGTCCTCAGAGCACCAAAAGCTGGGGTTTTATGGAAGGGGGGGAGGGGGGGCGGGGGGGGAAGCCTCAACTCGTTGATTATTGTCATGCTGGCTTCTGGCTGCCACTCAAGGGCTTGCACACCTGATGTTTACTGGGAGTCCTGATGCACATAGGCAGCCCACAGCCCATCTAGGGCACAGCAGGAGGGCACTACAGCTGGTGACAGCATCAGGCAGATCAGTCACATCCAGTGGAGCAGAGCATTCCCCCAGCACTTCTGAGGATGGAAGCAGTGGAGGCAGCTTCCTTCTTACTCAGGATTACTTCAGCCAGGATTGGGTGATGTTGACAGCGGTGTTTGCTGATATTTCCCTAGTGTTAGCAGAGTTTCCTCATGCAATAACAAAAATGACTAGAAATGATGATGCTTGGAAAACAGCTCTTCCTAGCCTGAAAGCATTTGTTCCAAGAGAAATAAGTGATATTTCCCAACGGAAATCCTTGCATGCTGTCTGCTAGCTCTTGTCCTTTTACCTTTTATATGTTTCGAGGAACACAATCTCTCTCAGTGGCTACCTCATAGGATACTCCAGAAGTAATGTCTCGTATTTGCTTCCATGGAAACGACAATGGAAACGTAGAGTGCAGTAACACTATTTTCACCACAGTTATCACCATTAGCTATGCATTTCCACCAGCAATAAACACGAGTCTGCATGTCATGCTCATACACATCTGAACCAGCAGAAGTAACCTGCTGTTACTGACACAACTGCTGAAATGCACCACCCACCGCCTCACTGTGCTCACACCCACTGGTTGGTCTCCATCAAGATTCAGCCAGCATTAATGAATGTCAATGGGTGCAATTTTTTTCTACAGGGAGGAATTCAGTGACACACCTTTGCTTTGTAGGCACTTCCATGTCAGATGCCATTTTGTCAAACTGCCTCTCTGCTGCCGTCTGACGCATGGCAACAAACTGTAATGGAATACTGGAGGGAAGGTTCAGCCTCTACTGCCATACTACCAATACCTGCCTCTGATGTCATAAGCCAACATCATAAAATAGGAATCCTTACTTTTGGAGCAGCCCTGTTATAACTATAATCTGGGACATGCTAAGCTTCAGACAAGAACAAAAAAAATAAATGCACATGAAAACAATTTACTCCATTTGCAGGCTCTGTATTATTATTATAGGTTAAATCACAAGTACTTTTATTTTGCCATCATGTAAACAAACAGGCAAGAACATCAAAAAAGCAGCTTAAAAGGATGTTGTACTATGAAAACCACATGATAGATTTGGCTTGAACAACAAGCTGCAGCATATACTTTCCAGGTGACGCTGGGAGAATTGTGATTTCTTTTTGTGACATCTGGTGGCAATGATAGTTGGATTGTGGTGTTTCCATTCATTCCCTCATTCGACTTTTATAGTTTTAAGAATATCTCCCCCAAGGTGAGAGTGTCTATGGTTTCTGGTGATAATGCAGAAACTGGAAACCTTCTCCCAAAAAAACAGATAGAGATATCCAATTGCAGCATAAGGATTCAAGAGAGACAATGCAGGCAATAAATCTTCCAGATTTAGTGCACAGCCAGTAGAACAGTGCTATATTTATGTAAAATAAAAAAATACCCACAAAATATAGCAGTCATTCTGGAAGAGAGAAGCTGATCCAGCTTCTGTATTTCAGCAGAGCACAGGGGGCCCTAAGCCAGCTCTTTGGCAGCCTGATCCCATAGGACCCCAGAATACTGTGCCAGATATGGGAGGCTACTCTTTGGCTGTTGAGCAAGGTACAAGCATTCTCAGTATGTTTGCATGACATGGAATGAGCCTGGATAAGCATTACAGCACAATTAGAGATATCTTGTTCAGACAAATTGATTTTGATGCCTATATTCCTTAGTTCTTCAATTCTGCCATGTCGGATAGAAAAAAAAACAACAAAACAGAGTGAATGCTTATGTAGCAATTGCCTTCAGTTCTCAATAGCAACAAACCCACTCAAGAAAATTCAGTTCTTCAGTAAGTCAAGACAAAAGGAGCATTGCAAAGCCCTGTAACTCAGAGGTGTTTCAGATGCAGCCTAACTACCAGCCCTGACAACACAGCACAAGGTCCAAACAACTCCCACGATGTCTGCCCTGGCCATGCTTTTAGGTGCACAGCCCACACAGTGCAGCCACAAGCAGCTGATAACCTACCCCAGCCATGCAGAATTGTATAATACCCCAACCTGAAAGGGGCCCACAGTGATCATAGAATGACCTGGGTTGAAAAGGACCTCAAAGATCATGTGGTTTCAACCCTCTTGCTGTGGGCAGGGTGGCCAACCACCAGACCAGGCTGCCCAGAGCCACATCCAGCCTGGATCATCAAGTCCATGACCATCCAGATAATCATCAGGTCCAACTCTGGGCTTCAGACAAGACCATCCTAAACCAAACCCTATTTCTGAGAGCACTGCCTAAACACTCCCTTGAATTCAGCACTTGAGGCCATGCCCACTGCCCCAAGGAGCCCATTCCATGCCCAAAGCCCTCTGGTGAAGAACATTTTCCTGTTAACCAATATGTGGGCCACATGCCCAGGGGAGCAGCTCCTCCCTATATGTTCACATATCCAGATAGTACTCAGCAGGGTAGAAACACACATAATGTGAGGTGATGCAGCTTTGTGTTCAGACTGTCAAATCCATTGCCTTCAGAGGTGCTTTTCAGTCTTCCAGCCTGGCTTTCCCTCAGCCAGGAACAGGTTCTGGGGAGCATGGGAAACAAACACAGGGTTTCTTCTGGGGAAAGGTTGCTAGCAGCATCTTGGCAGCCCGGAGAAGAAAGTCTATTATTGGTCTACTGCAGGGTAATGTGTAGTTCAGTGTCTTTGACCATTTTAATCCCATCCTGTCTGTGCCAAGATTTCCAGCCTCCCTTCTTCTCTTTTTCTTGCTCTCTTTTTTTTTTTTTTTTTTTTTTTCATCCTTTCTTTTCCTTTTTCCTTTCCTTTCCTTTCCTTTCCTTTCCTTTCCTTTCCTTTCCTTTCCTTTCCTTTCCTTTCCTTTCCTTTCCTTTCCTTTCCTTTCCTTTCCTTTCCTTTCCTTTCCTTTCCTTTCCTTTCCTTTCCTTTCCTTTCCTTTCCTTTCCTTTCCTATTCTTTTCTTTAAGCATGAATATTTGTATGCTAGGCAGTGGACTGAGCTGCACTCTCATGATGTTTTTCAGTTTCTACGTTATAGTGGAAGGGGAACCAATAGCCTCTTCCACTGTACTTCGTTCCTCCTGACCAGGTAAGGGCAGGTGTTATGTTACGCTGTAACCCAAAGGTCTATAGACTATCCACTTTATTCTGCACACTGAAAGGGAAATCAAGTATTTCTTAAACTAAAGGCAATATATATATCTACAAAAAAAAATAGATTTAGATTACAAAATATGTGGGGACCAGTGTTGGGATGTGCTCCAATGGCAGTCTTAGCAAAGTACATTCTCTGTAATTTTTGAAGATATCTCCAAGGAAAGGAACGCTTGCATCAAAAGTCAAAGTAGCCCATCTACATCTGTATTCCTTGTCTTTTGCTGGGCATGGAGATGTGGCGCGCTTATGTCTTCTCAAAGGCCTAAAAAGAAAGGAAAAGAGGGAAAATAAAAAGCTGAGAAATGCAGATGTGATCAGAGTTTCTAGGGAAATAAACCTCTTGATAAAATACTACAAGAAATCCACATTATCTTCTTCTCACATATGGTTTAAGTTTGGAATTAATATTTTATACCCAATTTGAATTCCATATTTCTTTTAAAACAATAATTATTCTATCATAAGAAGTCAGCAGAAAATTAGATTTTAAGACAACTTTTCTTATTTACAACTATAGTATTGTTTAAAAACCCTGACTGTCCCAGTGAAAAGACTTTACACTACAGCGTATCACTGACATTTATCTAGCTATAAACACTCACTGAAGAGCAGCATGTTATGGTTAATTAAACAACAACAGTCAGGTGGGGGAGGGAGGAAGAGGAAATAATAGTCATTTAGTTTAACTGGAAAAACGTGAAGAGACTTGTAATGCATCCACACACTCAGTGAATAAGAAATACGAGCCCCTGAAGACAGCACTCGGAGTACAACAAATAGCAAACAAGATCAGCATCCCAAGGCATGGTCTTGGATTTCTGACCAGTTATCTTTCACTGGATAAAGATCTGCAGCATCTGTAATTTTAAGAAAAAAGGGATGATACCTAGTCAGTGCTGGACTCCTATGCCACCTTTTCTACATGCCCCAGGGTGGGCTTCCCAGTTCTTCATCCTGCTTCTGCCTCTGGGTGGAAGCACACTCCTGCTGCAGAGTGGCCTGCAGCCTGGGAGGAGAGCACTCAGCATCCTTCAGAGACATGTAATTTACATTCACATTCAAACTCATCCCTAGACACTGATCAGGACCTCTACTTGCGCAGCTCAGTACCCAGCTCTCCTGCCATGCCATCAGCCTGGTCTCTTTCCAGTGTGGTTGAACGCCCATGGTCCATGATTTCATGGTGAGGTGGCTTCAGCAATGGGCTTTCCACAAGAACCCTGTCCCAGAAGATGTGAGATGGCACTAGCAGGCTACTTGGAAAGCCCCAGGCCTGGGGGCACATTATCTGGTAGCTCCCATTTTCTCAGTATCAGCTGGCTCTGATATAGACAAGCAAAAACACAAGTACTGATGGGATGGAATAAACACTCATACCCCTGATTTATGCTGAGCTTATCTCTGCCCTTCTTTTTAAAATATGTCATTAAGGATACATTATATAGCAATTTAATAATAAACTCTTCACTCCTAAAGTAGTCAAGTACAATTTATCAACCCTTTATAGATCAACAGGGACAGAGGGCAAATACAGCCAAATGCTGAAAACTCAGCCCAGGTTGTCCTGGCCTGGACTATGCCAATCTATGCCTATCAGGTGTAGGACAACTGCACTTGAGACAAGATGCCTTAGGAGTCAGCTTATCTCTTTTTTTTTTTTTTTTTTTTTTTTTTTTTTTTTTTTTTTAACATTGGCCCAAAGCCTGGGAGCCAGAGAAAGAGCAATGGTGCAGATGGGCAGGCTTGGGTTGACACTGCATGCCATGGCACTTGGGTAGCTCTGTCCCCAGCACAGTCAGATGGAGGAATAGCCTCTACTACCACCCCTGGAGCTTCTCTGTAAAGCTCTCAGAGCACGGTAGATCACATGGGTGGCAAAGCCAGCCCTGGGATCAGAGCAACTTGCTCAGCACTTTACTCACTTGTGTCTTGGAAACCCTCATGAATGGAAGATGTGTTCTGAGGTTGGGATGGGTGGCCATTGGGCACTGCTATTCAAAGAAGTTTTTGGTACATGTGCCCAGTGAGTCAATCCAAGCTGACAGAAATAAGAAACCTTAACTGGGATCAGGGATGGTAGCTCTATTTGACAAGGGACCAAGACTGTAACCCTACCCTTGCCAAAGGCATGGGAGCCAGGATTATGGGCTTTAGGTGTCTCAGATGCTCCCTCTATAAAACAGATGAACAGTCATTCAAGGGACAATTAAAACTTGGCTGCTTCAGTCCTTACTATTTGCAAGTTACTAGGTTTCACAAAGGAAGGTGCCACAAAAGATGCAAGAATAAGGTGATAATCAAGGAGAAATTTGAATCTGAGCATTTCTATTTTCAGAGACCCCTGGTAGACTGCAGCCAGCATGTATTTCATTCGTTGTTTTATAGAAAATGTGTATTTCAGCACTTTTTCCAAAACTCATTAGCTCAATCAATTTTAATCCATCTTCTATCTTCCCCCAGGGTGAACAGAGACAGAAAATGCAGATAAAGGGAAGAAATGTAAGGAATATCTGCAGATGGCATCTATCAGCAGTAGCACTTCTAACACCAGATAACCTCCCACTGACAGTCTTTCTTGGTGTAAAGGCTATAACAAACTGCTGCTGGGCAGAAGGAAAATGTCAAATGCATGCTAAAAGTCATAGCTAATGTATATCTCAAATGCCTGAGGATCTATTGCAACTGTGTGTTTTGTATTACTGCGTGTCCTAAAATACAGAAATTAAATGAAGTCATACTTACCAGGCAAAGTATATACTTTAATATAACTTCTTTGATTATTCTTCTGCCATGGGTGTACCACAAAGAATAGCTGCATAGTCAGTTACCTGAAAGTGTCTATCCAAGTTCAAATTCTCCACACTATGCTGCCAGTTAAGGAGGAAAACTTCAGACTTCTCTCCACAGAGATATAATAAATAACAAAAGCTGCTTTGTCCTTTATCTCCCTTATTTATTTATTTATTTTTCTTTAAGAAAATTTAGAGATTTTAATTCTTTGTTCCTGCAAGGGAAGCTGTGCCGTTGCTTGTATAGGAAAGAGCAATATTCAATAAATAGGCCTTTTAATTGGTGCTAATTTTTTTTTGTCTGTGGTATACATTGTACCTCTAATAACAAAAGATGTAAGCTAGTGCAATGTGTTGAACACTGTATTCAGAATACAAATGAACTGGCAGCCTTTTGGAAAAGAGTAAATAAGAGACATCTAGTGCCCAATAAGACTAAGGGCTCTAAGTGTGCTCAAAAGAACTGGCACGATACGACAGCTGTATTATAGGTATCACATAGTTTTTAAAATAATGAAATTTAACTAAAAGCTGTTATGCCTTTCTAATGCTAAAAATGTACTAAGAACAACAACATGGGTAAGTGAGCCTCATCTTTCATCACTCAAGTGGCACACTGAGATCCACCTGCACCCCCACAGTGGGGGAGAACTTAGAGGAGAACAAAAAAGGAACAAAAATGGAATGGAAAACAATAAGCTTGGGGAAGAATGCATCACTAAGAAGGATGCACTTATCTCAATACCAGGGAGACAGGAAGGTAACCTTGGCTTAAGATAAGACAGCTGCACTGGTGAGTCATTAGGTTCTTAGAGACAGTTAACAAAGCAACATTTTCTTGAGCCAGACAGACCCACCTACGCAGGGAAAGTGAATATGTAGCTTAGGATAACACGATGTATGAAAACTGGACAACTAATAAAACACATTTTAAAGAGAGCAATCATTTGACTACATGAAAGGAGGCTGTGGCAAGGCGGGAGTTGGCCTCTTCTCCCTGGTAACAGCAATAGGATGAGACAGAGCGGCCTCAAATTGCACCAGGGAAGAATCGGGTTAGGTATTAGGAAAAAAATTATTCTCCCAACAAAAGAGTGGTGAGGTATTGGAGCAGGTTGCCCAGAGAGTAGTAGAGCCACCACTATCCCTGGAAGTGTTCAAGATGTGGCCCTGAGGGACATGGTTAGTGGGCATGGTGGGGATGGGTTGACTAAATGATTTTAGAGGTCTTTTGCAGCTTTAATGATTCTACCATTCTATGAGCTGGATTCATCCCACACGTGCTTTCCCAGTGACTGAGGACAGTGTAGTGAAGGTGAGCACACACAGTGACTGACAATGGGAATCACGTCTGTATTGAAGTCAGTTGTCTATTGCAGTTATTGCACCACTCTTGTGTTGCCATTTCAGTACATTCCTGTATCACACATTTAAATGAAAATCACATGTAACACCAAATAAACCAAATAAGTAATCCAATACAAAGTAAACTTGATAATAAAATTTAGTAATGAGTAGATCTGACATTAAATCTTCTTTAAATGAATCTGGTCAGAATGCATTGGACCCTGGCATCTACTGGTCATGTTTATTCAGCAGAACTGTAAGACACAACTTTTTTCTTTGCGTTCATCTCTGTAGATGAAGCCACAGGTGAAGCCTTGCAATGATTCAGTGTAGTCTGTAAGAATGACACATGGATTTCAAAACAATGTGCCTGCTATCAGAAACATCAAGATGTATAACCAAAGGAGCTATATAAATTATAGTAATATCTGAATAGAATGGTAATCATCACTCTACTTTTCTCATGAATTCAAAGTAATTAATTTATTTTATTAAGTTCAAACTTCAAGTTGTTAAAATATTTCCTTAAAAAAAAAAAAAAAAAAAAAAAGGTTTTAAAGAAGTTTAGTAAGCTTTCCTCAGTAGCAGAGAATAGCACCCTAGTTTGCAGCTTCTCCATCTGTTTTCCATCCTTTAATTCATAACATAATTCAGCTCAATTTCTGACTTTCACTTTTTCGTGGACACAAACACCTTCCTCTTATCTCTTGCTTTTCCGCAGCAGCATCTCATAGATCTGTTGAAGCTTTTTCTCCAAGCACTTGTCCAACCTCTCTTCCAACTCATGAAGTATTCTAGCACCCATAAATATCCTTTACACATGAAACCCAAACCATCTGTTAAGCGAAGACCAACCTCTTGGTTGCTTTGAACCTTGTTCCTGCTCTCTTCATTTAATAGCCCACAGAAGACATGTTGAATGACTGGTCACCTTCTGTCATCCCATGCTGGTCATAAACCCTTTATATCCTCTGTCACACTTCCCATATTGTCCTTACCACCATCTCCTCATGAAGGAGCCATTCCCACTTTTGATCTTGACAAGCAAGGTTCAGTGATAACAGGTCAATTTATGCTATTCTTTATCAGTTAGCTTTTAGTTGCAGTTTGTTTTCTCTGGGGTCCCTCAACTATTTGTGTCAATTTTCAGATAATTAAATTGGACGTCCTTGTTACATAGTGCTGACATTCATTGTTCATGGACAACTAACACAGCAATACAAAGATACGCCCTAACTCCTCTCTAGTCTCCCAAGAAGAAGCTGCAAAATCTTCAGTATTTTCCTACCAATATAGTAAAGATTTTACACAGAAGGAGAAATCACAGAACATTTCAGAAACTCTTGCTGGACTCCTCAGCTTAGGAAGCATGAACAGCAAGCCACAGTTCTATGGGTTGTTGCACTTTCCATTCTCATTTCTAACCACTGGATTCCCCCCCAACACACATACACACAACTCCTAACATTACATTGTTCTCTCAGCAAGGCTGTGGAAACACCTGCTTCATGTGACTAGGCCAGCATGGAGGTGTCAGCAGTGGGAGGCCTAAAGGACTGCCCAGTAGTCAAAGTGTGAGAGCAGCCACCTCTTTCCCCAGGGGAGCAAAGCAGCCAGCTAAAATTCAGTGATTTTCCCGTCATCCAGACTGATTTGCTGACACTTGCACACCAGCTTGTTTCAACAGCTATGTGAATTTATTTTTTTTTCTGTTTATGCTGAAAACACACAGGCATGATAAATAAAGTAACATATTGGAAACATATATATATATACCACTAAAATCAGCACCTATAGGATTAAAGTACTTGCAGGTGATTTGAGAGCACGATGAAGATAGCACAGCAGAGGCTTAGAGCTAACTATGTCCTAAAAAATGACCCTCAAGTGATAGCTGAAAATGCTGTGTGGTCAAGCGGCAGAATAAAGAAAGCTATTAATAGCAAAAAAGCATCCATCCAGATGCAGAAGACATGTCCAAATAAAGAAAATAGAAAAGAGCATTAATTCTAGATGGTTAAAGATAAAGCCATATTAAAACCATGCTGCAGACAGCTTTTTGAACTTTCTCAGCCTGTAGAAACTGAAAACAAAAAAGACACAAGAGAAACAAGCAAGAAAGTAAAGCCAGAACAGAAATGCTAAATCAATGCTTTACATCTGTTTTTACAGTGCAGAAGAATATGGAATTGCTTGTTCTGGCACTCAACCATAAAGCCAGCTGGAAAAAAAAAAATGAGAAATAGAAACATCAGTATAAGAAAAATAGGGCAAATAGATTAAGAAAATAGTAATAATTCATGAAGCCCGGGTGATATTCATTCAGCTCTTAAGGATTTCCAATACCAGTTCTTGAAGTAAGTAGGTAAGGTGTGTCCTACAACATGAGTAGTCAGAGAAAAGGAAAGTGATACTATCTTCCAAAAAGAGCGGTGGGAAGATCTATGGAACAGGTGTTTAGTAGTTCTGTTGCCTGTAGGGATCAGGTTGATTAAGATTATTATAGGGGAAGCAAGAAAGGATGTATCAGTGATCTGATAAGAAGGATCAGGATGACCAAAACAGGGAAGTTGCAAACCTATTGGTGTTCCTTGAAGGGATTGCCAAGCATGTGGCCAGGAGTGAACTGTGTTGCTGTTTCCAAAATGGGTTTGCATAATATTAACAGAACAAAGCTCTTTGTAAGAAATGGGTACTGTTGTGGAAGAAGAATGTGTTAAGAGATACAAAATAAAAGGCATTAAAACAACCAGCTTTCAACCTGTAGAGGAAGCTACTGCTTGGATCCATTAATTACCTTTGTGTTCAACACATTCATAAATTACGTGAAAAAGGTGAACTATATGATAAAGATCGCTGATGGTAATAATTCAGCACAGTAAAAGAATAAAATGGACTGACAACAGTTGCAGGAGGGGACTGAGCAGCTGGATGGTAAAATGGGCAGATTAAATTTAATGTTGTTAAGGCAGAGTGATCCACAGAGGGAAAAACAACCTTAATTAACCATACATGCTAATGAGTTCTAAACTAGCTGTATATGAATAAGAAACAAAAAAAATCCAGAGCTATGATGGATAGGATTTTGAAAATACCTCATTAGTGGTCAAAACAATGAGCAGATGATTAGCAAAGATTAAGAACAGAGAATAAAACAGAAAGCATTTTCTTTGCAATAAATAGATAAACTTCTTAAACGAGGCGTGCAGTTCTGATCATCATATCTAAAAATGGATATAGCAGAAGGACAAAGGTGAAGAGAAAAAATCAGCAACATCAACAAAACAAGGCTTTAGAGAATTACCTAGCACAGAAAAAAAAAAAAAAAAAAGGGATATCAGATCAGTGCTCTACAAAATTCTGAGCAATACAGAAAATCTGAATAGGAAATTTGTTGTTCTCCATTTTTCATGATACCAAAGCTCAAGAGTATCCCAAGTATTGGTCAGGTAAAAGACAAAGAAACAGAATAATCATAATGAGGCATTTGGGGCTCTTTTTTACAACCTCTTATAAGAGGCCATTATATTGTTAAAGAGAAAAATGTTGTGCAATACTGGTCTCAGGAAGTCCATAACATGTGGATTACCCGGAAGAAAAGTTAGGCAGTGGAAGGATTACACTGTATTTGTCCAGAGTGGCTTGGCTACTCTCAGGATGTACATACAGAGTCAGGTAGACCTGTGTGCAGAAAGCATGGCTGTTTTTACACTCTTCAGTATTGATAAAGAAGTAGGACACCAAACCAGCAGGAACAATTTTGCACGAAGTGGTAGAAGTCAGCTGCAACTCTGCTTTACCAACACATAAACAAGCTTACCTGAACTCTATCTGATCTCTACGTACATAACCCAGGAGATTGATTTGCCTATGCCACTTTCTAGAAGTGGTGTTGTGAATACTTGACCTATCACGATAACTGTGGGTTCACAATTACCCTTTGGCATTTCTGTCTGCAATGTGAATACCAATAAATGACAACATGATCATGAGACATTCATACATAAAATTGCTGCAAGTCTGCTAGGAGTAGGATGCCAAGAGCTTCATAAGCAGCAACTGTGTTTTATCCTTCATGATCTTCCTTTTTCTGCTGCATTCAGTTTCTTCTGCATTCAGTTTCTTCTGCCTATAATCAGAAGGCACATATTAAGTTCTTCTGAAAAAGCTGGCTAATTTGGTGACAGGACAAGGGGAAATGGCTTCAAGTAGTGCCAAGGTAAGTTTAGGCTGGACATTAGGAAACACTGTTTTACAGAAAGGGTAGTTAAACACTGGAACAGGCTCTCCAGGGAGGTGGTTGAGTTACCGTTGTCCCTGGATGTGTTTAAAAGCTGTTTGGATGTGGTGCTCAGAGATACGATTTAGCAGATGGTGGCTAGAGTTAGGGTACTATGGTTAGGTTGTGGTTGGACTTGATGATCTTTGAGGTCTTTTCCAACCTGGGTCATTCTATGATTTTAATTGGAAGTTTATTTGCTGTCTAAAAGCATTTTCAGTTGCAGATAACATAACATTAAATGTGAGAGGAGATAGTTCACAAAAAGTTGGTAGAAAACTACCACAGGAAAAAATAATGCATCTCATCTTCTATAATCTTGAAGAACATTCTGAAAGATTATAGGCACGGATGAGATGGTAGTATTTACATCAAGGCAGTCATTTATAAAGCCCTTTATATAACTGGAAGTCTCAAAAATGACCATAAGAGGCAGAATGAACAGGAAAGCACCCTCATTCATATAGAGATGCAGAAACCTGTGTTTAATAAAGAATATGAATTTAAGTTTTCCTTTCAAAGAAAGAAAAAAAAAAGAATTTAGCATCTGATTTCAATGTTTTGGATAAGGCACGATTGTGGACAGGTAGGATAAAATGTGGGTCTTTGTTAAAAGAAAGTTTAATTGTTGATCTTAAGTGTAACAAAAAGTAAGTCTTCAGATGAAAATTCTGATATATATCACGTGGCACACAACTTTATCAATGGAAATAACTTCAAATGAAGGCTTTCGTTACTTCAGCATTTGCCAATATTCGGAAGTTATCTTTTGTGGTTACAATCTGTGAAATCATAATGTTGATATAACATCTCAACTTCTATAAATAAAAACTGGAAAGGACCCAAATTATTATACTGAAAACCATGGGAACATTTGCTTTCATGCACTACACCTTGAGTTTCAAATAACACTTGTGACAGTTTGCAAAATTTATTACCAAAGTAGTTATTTGCATTAGCAGATTCCTGGATTTAATCATTCTTCAGTCTTCTGCCCTCCACATCCCAAGTTCTTCAGTAATTTCAGCTGGAATGATTCATGGTTTCCCAAACATTGGAGCATCAATTACGTACTTCTTATGCTGCTTTTAAGGTGCCTCACAATGACAATGTTAGCCTCATTTCATTCTAGGAATGCAGTACGTTCTTTCTCTCCTTTAATTTTTGGAATCAATCATATGAAATGTATCCAGGCTGCAGGAACTATTTACTGCTTGGGATTCATAGGAATAGTTTATAATAATCACGGTGACTAAGGCACTTTTTTCTGAAACAGCTGAATTTACTAAGCGTTAATGCATTCCGTGACCACGCATATTATGGAACAGTATATTGCTAAGCTGCAGGTCACAACAACAACAACAACAACAACAACAAAATCAGGTCCCTAGATTAACTGGGGCACAGGCAGAAACAAACAAACAAACAAAGCAGAAAAATACAAAGAAGGATGTAGGTGAGATGAGCTTAAATACAAGACAATAGCTGGATTTATGCCAAGAGCACAGAATGAGGGGAGAATAACATT
Source organism: Excalfactoria chinensis (assembly GCF_039878825.1). Taxonomy (NCBI): domain Eukaryota; kingdom Metazoa; phylum Chordata; class Aves; order Galliformes; family Phasianidae; genus Excalfactoria; species Excalfactoria chinensis. The sequence goes on along the minus strand of NC_092825.1, from coordinate 98,736,045 downwards.
GTTGACTGAAGGACATCAAATCAGGGTTCAGGGAAGATTTGCACTAATCCTGTGTTGTAATGACAGCTTAAAAATTTGGTACTTTGATGAGTTCCGAGATTGACTTAAACCTCTTTAATTTGGCTTGCTGGTATTTAATCTTTTAACTTTGCATTCTTAATCAAAACTCAAAGCAGATCTTTAATCTTGTATGTATAAAATGGAAGATTAGAGGCCCCTGACCTGCCTCTCGTAGACAGCTGTTTGCTTCCCCTTCTTCTTCTCCTCACCGCCACAGCAAGTGAGAGCCATTTCAAACCCTAGGGAAGGTCCTGGGAAGAATGGGAAGGACACAAGAAAAACCTGAACCCTTTCTCTCCTTCCAGGGAAAAATTAAGGCCTATCAGAGCCCCCTTAATGTGTTTCTTTTAATCTGTTGTTAACATGACAGGAAAATAATTCTGTTTTAGCCACATCCCTTGGCAAAGAGAGAGCAGGACTCAGGTTTCCTGTGCCCCAGAGTTGTGTGCACTCAGTGGCAACTCAGGTTTACTAGTATACAACACACAAGACAAATGTGAATCAACAAAATGCTCTGTGCGGAAGCTTTCCTACTGACAAAGGTATATAATTTTAAAAGTATCTGGTTTTACTGCAAATTCTTTGGGGAAGGTATATATTTTTTTTCTTAGCATTTAAAGGAGAGCATGCTGGAGTGAGCCAGGGTGCCCCAAGCAGCTCCAGCTGTGGGGACCTGGTGGCAGGAACACGGAGCTGCCAACAGAGTGCTGCAGTACTTCAGCAGACACACAGCACCCTGCAATGCTTTTCAATACCCTCTTCCTCTTCCAGAAGAGTTTCTGGCCATTGGGATTTCCTGCACAGCCTCCACTGTCAAGAGCCTTTGGAGAACTGTTTTTGTGAGACTTGGTGTTTTCCACCTCCACTCAGAAAATACCACTGAAGTACAAAAGGCAGACCCATGTCCTTGGAGCACTGGCCCAGCACCCAGGAGGCTAAGCTGCTTTGCCGTGCAACTGAACCTGTAATTTATCTCACCTCGCCACAGCAAGACAGCCCCACTCTAGGGTCTTGTCTCAGACTTGGCAGGAGGAGAAGAATCATTAGAGTATGGATGATTTAATTAGTTCAGAAGCAAGCACATACTGGGCATTGCTAATTGCAGGAGAGATCCAGGATACGAGGGAAAGTCACCTCTTCTTTTGTGAACTTCATTTACTCCCCCCCCCCCCCCCCCCCCCCCCCCCCCCCCGTGCCAAGTTCCCAGTCTTTTACAAAAGCCTCCAGACGTCTGAACTGCCTGACAAAACAATAGTTGGTTTTCTCCTCACGTAGCTGAGCTGAAAACATTTAATGTCATGAAAATCTTAATCAGACAGACCAGGAGAACAACAATCTTGATTTCACAATTCATTTTAAACTCCTTGCACTTTCCATCATTGTCCTGGAAGCGCTTTATTTTATATCACTCTTAGCAATGGTTATCCTGGTTTATCAGTTCCTGAACTACTCAAATTACTTTAAGAGAGAAAAAAGTCTAAAGAAAAGTAATTCCTCAAAGTTCCATAGGAGTTTTGAACCATCTTCAACTGATTTTTGATGCTAGAGAGTTACAATTAAACTGCTCTTAATCTGGATTTTTTTCCTTAAAGAGCGCACACAGCTCTATAGAACAGCAACAAGAAATGTATTTGGAGTTATTTGAAGGAGGGGGAAAGTTCAAAAGGAAAAAGGCATTTTTGATACAGAGCAGCAAAAATACAGAGTAGGAAAAGATTCCTCAGTTTACAAAGAATCTTAGATATATGACCTCTATGCTTACAAGCACACTGCATGAAGTATATTCTCATGATCCAAGGATTAATACATGATCATCTTTCCCTCCCTTGGGAAGACAGCTCAAGATTAAGAAACTTTTTAGAAACCACACTGACCAAAAGAGGTAAGACCTTTCTTCATCACCTTCCCCAATGAAAGCATATACAGCTCCACTTCATAATCTCCAAAGTCAGAGAGAGGTCTGCTATAGTCACTAAAAAAGTAAGAATCTCTCTCTTGTGGCTGCTACTGTCCTATAACCCTTCATCTTTGAAAGGAACAAGAAAAGCTGGTGTGAATAAAAACAAAACTCTTAAATCCTCAAGTTCAGAATTGAAAAGGAACTCAGTGAAACAGAAACTGGTCATTTAGCTCCGTAGAAGTTTCAACTGCTGTCTGACTATGTGAGAAGCAAAGCTGTTTCATAAATACTCAGGTGTGTTTCCACATCCTCCTTTTGATTTCTGACAGCGTTACCAGTGATGTCAGTAAGTCACCAGGTGATCAGACAGTCACGTCGGACCAAACAGCAGCCAGTATTATGTGTATTTATTGGCTGCTTGGACACTGCTATTGTTCTACTTATTTCTCCCGCTGAACTCAGATGGAACATACAGCGTATGACTACACCACGGCCACTCTTTCAGGGGTCTTGTTTTGCCACATAGGTTCCTTTGCAAAAAGGAGGAACATGTGAGAAACCAGGTTCTCCTCTTAATTGCAAATCAAATAACTCCTTGAATTAGGCTTTCGGTGAATTAGGATTTACCATTAGCCTGAAGGATTGAACTTGCCCATTTCAGACAGCTGCATGAGGTTCCCTTCTCTTCACTTGGTTCTTGTCTAAAAGCCTGTGTTGAAATAGATCAAATCATAATCATTTTGATAGGTTTCCTTTTTTATTATTATTTTTTATTTATTTATTTATTATTTTTTTGTCCCTTCCTCCATACAGCTTTACACATAACTAACAGTGGGTATAAAGAAGTTGAGAATATTGAACTGTGGGATTGCTCCCCATTGTCTTTCTGTGCTAAAATACAGTCAAACATGTTGTAGATAGAAGTGGTAAGGGATCAAGCTTAGAGCTTCAGCACTGCTTCCAGACCCAGCTGACAATCTTTAAGGTAAACTGAACATGTGAACACTGACTGGACACTGGGCAGATTCAACTAGTTAATTAGCTTGCTACTAAGATGTACAACAAGGCTAATGTTCCATGTTTCTGCAATATTGTTGTTAAAATCCACCTACTGACTTAAAATGTACACAACCAGTAATATTGAAAATACACTGAACTATCATCAGTGCATGAGCTCATCTGATCTGAGGATGTATGCTGGGATTAAAGCCCTGCAGGATGCACCATCTAGTAGCTACCAGGGCCCGCTTCCAAACTCATCAGTAAGAAGTCTGGTCTCACAGCTAGCCTTCAAATAACTTCTAAATGCAATACCTAAGTAGTCCATGGCAAATCATACAACACAGGAAAGACTACGTCCTTTTAGTAGTTCGTAGACTCCCTGATCTTACCCTTATTTTACCCTGAAGTTGGATGGTTGCCGAAGTTTTCATTATCAAGATATGAAATCACCTATCCCAGTTTGGTTGACTAGTGGCTTTCCATTTTAATGTCTAGCAGGGACCTGGATGTCTAGTGCTTTGAAAATTCCTATTTTAATCATGCCTCCACTTCAAGTATGCCTAATGGCACTTAGTGTTACACAAGACAAAACGTGAGTCTAACACACAGCTAATGGGAGAGCCACACACCTGAAATGGCATCGAGTTGGACTTGATGATTCTTATGGGTCCCATTCATCTTGAGACCTTCTATGACTCTAAACAAATACTTTTAGGCAAACAAATCCCTCTACCAGCATCAGTGACATCAGTAGCAAAATTAACCTCAATTACAGGTACTTAGCCTTGGAGTTTAGTAAATGTGGACAAACAGGAATATCTCTGTGGAGCAGTGAAACAATCTGTTGCGATTACTGTTACATTGTTGGGCCCCATTCCTCTGAATTTCTTCACCCTTGGAAAAACATAAAACTTGAAATCATATCCACTGAGTATATCTCTTTAAGATATACTGACTGAGCTGATGCTATCTCAGCAACAGAAATCCTTCTGAGTTAGCAAGATATTTAATTTAGCCATAATACTCATTTTGCAATTTTGTAATGCACCCTTTTTATAACCCACATTTTTGTGCCCTCCTGCCTGATTTGCTAGTGTTGAGAACACCTCACACCACTCAGCCCTGAGACAGCTCCAGCCTCAGAGCACAGCTAAAGACTTCCTGAACTCGAGATTCCATGCTAGCATCTTTCTATGGAAGAGAAGCCCAAACACACACCACATCCACTGGTGGACCAGATCATAGAATGACCCAGGTTGGAAAAGACCTCAAAGATCATCAAGTCCAACCACAGCCTAACCATAGTACCCTAACTCTAACAACACTCTGCTAAATCATATCTCTGAGCACAACAAAACAGCTTTTAAACACATCCAGGGATGGTGACTCGACCACCTCCCTGGAGAGCCTGTTCCAGTGTTTAACTACCCTTTATGTAAAGAAGTGTTTCCTAATATACAACCTAAACTTACCTTGGTGAAACTTGAGGCCATTTCCCCTTGTCCTGAGAGTAGATCTGGCCTTGATGTGCAAATGGACTACAAAATAGCCTATGAATTTTGGCCACAGCTATCAGGGCTGACTTCCTGGCTTCAGACCTCATCCCTGTCTCAAAGGAGGTGAAGGTTGTCTACGGAAAGAAGCAGTAGCTCTTGAACTATCTGTACAATTCTCTGTCATAATAAATATATATTTAGATCCCTGACTGCTCAGGCCTAATGTTGTAAAGCAGTAGGAGTGAAGATACGTAACACAAAGGCACTTGTTTTGATTAGCACCATTTTTATAACAATAAGAGCTTACCATCCTGAACCTCATTTACAGTTTAGGGTTATGATGGTAAAAAAAACATCTACAATGACTAAGGCTTCGTTCAAAACTGTGTGGGAGGAGTCATGACTCATCTTACAAGACATTTTCACGTGCTTTACTTCCCTATATGAATAGCACAGCATAGCTTTTAAAGGGGATAGAAATTATCAGGGTAAAGAGAAAGAAAATTATCAGCAAAAGCACAAAGCTGAAGTCTTGCAGCCTATTTTTCTGATACGTAAAATGCCTCGGTCATAAATCACATTCAAGTGAACAGCAAGGAAAATACAGTCTTGGGTTCTACTGCTTCACAGACCTGACTGTTGATGCAGCATAGCAGTTCTGCAGCACACATCAAGTTATGATTCCTCTGTTGTATGACCGGTCACAAACTGGGAGGAAGGGAAAGGCAAGGACATCATAATTAAAAGCAAGAAGCCCATGCAAAGGTTTTTTCCTTCATTAGCTAGCTAATGACATGGAAGCAGGGTTTGTGGCTGTGTTGACTTCTGTCAGTCAGCAATTCTGGGCACACAGGATGGTGTGGTACAGACAAACATCAAATATACCCATCAGTACTGCTCAGTCTGACTTGACATTTAAAGGGAAAGTTAAAACCCCCATTGGTTATGAACAGACTGAATTGTGAAGCATGTTTTTTCAAGCATTCATAAATGTTTCAGATGAAGTGATCACATCTCTCATTTCTGCAAGTCAATTTATAAAGGCAGAACAAAATCCAACAACTGTTTTGAGAGAGAAACTTGGCATATATCACAACAATGCATTCAGCATCAAGGTGGCTATTTTCAAACAACAGGACACCTGTACAAGGTGGCTACAAAAACCAATTACCACAATGCAATTCCTCATGCCACTGCATGTGAAATCATGTTTCCCTTAGTATTTCCAGTGGAGGAATTTGCACATCAAGAAGCTGTAGCACCAAAGCGCCAGCCCCCAAACGGAAGCAGTTGGTTCACTAAGCCTCATACTAAAATCACAGCTCCCATGGGAAACAAACCAAAACATCACAACACACAGCAGCTGGCTTCCTGACTTAAGCTTTCACATTGATAGCTTCCCTAAATCTGCGAGCCTGCAAACTAACCGACAGCCATAAGGACGTCTCCAAAAAGTGTTGGAACAATTGCATGGCAGATGCATTCATTGTAGCACTGAATTTTCCTCCCTTCATTTTATTCCCCTCCTCCTTCAAGAGTTCCATAACTTAACATAACCAAAGAATATTTCTAGGGTCAGATGCTGGATCTTCCGATCAACAGAAGAGGAAAAGAGCACAGAAAGATTAATGCTCTGTTGCATTTTATTGCTCAGTTGCATCGGCGTTCTATTGTAAACCTGTATTCTCACAGTTTTATAGTACAGTGTTAAAAACATTGTGCTAAGACAACCATTTGATTTTAAGATTTTAAGCACAAGTAACTTCTGACAGCTCAAATAAAAGATTCAAGCTACTTTCGAGACTGAAATTATGCACAACTATTCCTATTAGTAAGAAAAAAGCATTCCTGATACCTGATTTTTTTTTTTTTTTAATAAGGTAATAGCTTTTAAAAAAAGGATTTTTCCTTTTATAACATCTGCATTTGATTTTAATATTTGCATTTGAATGCACCAGTATACTGTTCCAATGAAGAGCTGTTTTCTGGTTTAGCTGGTCATCCGTCAAGCAAATTGATATCCCTAAAAACACTTTCATAACTGGCTCTATAGGAAGAGTTATAGAACAGGACAGTTACATTTCACTATTATGGTAGAAAATTTTGCCATATAAACACAATCTAATGTGTGTTTTTAGCTTGATTGGAGAACAAGGAAATAGGAGAAGTTACTGCTAGGATATCAGTGTTACTGAGGTTACAGAATCACACAATTGTTTGAGTTTGAAGGGTCTCTAAAGTACACCAGGCCCAACCCCCTACAGTAAGACACCCACAGCTCCATCAGGTGCTCAGAGCCCCCATACAGCCTGACCTTGAATGCCTCCAGGGACAAAGCATCCACCACCTATTTGGGCAAAGTGTTTCAGCTTCTTATCTATGCATGCAATTAAGAACTACGCAGTGTTTTCATCTTTGTCTGAAATTCCATTGTATAACTTCACTCTTCTGCAACATATACCTTGATGATTAATTTGGCAACCTCTGACATCAGCATGTACGATACAGCAGACCAACTAAACACAGGCATGTGGTTTATTTCAGCTCCTCCTCCCCTCTTCCTAGTGGGCATGTGCTAGATGGCATCAGCTGAGCAATGCAGTTTACGCTACTAGAAGCCAGTGATAGCAAATCTGTTCTTGTAAAGCACTGATGGTTTGAAAGCAGTGTTTGCTGTCTTCAGCAGTGTCCAAGAAGACAGCCCAGGAAGAAGGCATTCCATCAGTGAAGAAGAAATAGGCAGCAGAATCATCCTCAACTTTGTGGAAACAATCATAGAATGGTCTGGGTTGAAAAGGACCTCAAAGATCATCTAGTTTCAAAGCTCCTGACACAGGCAGGGTCGCCAACCACCAGACCAGGCACTTCAGCACTCCTATAACCCCCATCTCCCATTACTGCCTTGTACAAATAAAGTTCTTGCCTATTTGTGCATCAGACCACAGGCTGGTGATGCTATGAGAGCCAGACTGAGAGCTAGATCATATGTTTTGAAAACAGCAGCTTCATTTTTAAACCATAATCTATTTCTGTCTCTATTTCTACTTAAAAGGCCTCATGCTAGCTCTTAATTTGAAGACCTTTTCTTTCTTAGAAGTTGAGTACATTAATTGGACTAATAGCAGTAATAATTATTAGCACTAAAAAGGTGCTAACATGCTGTTAGCTGAGACCCCAAGGCAAACTTCAGCGTGCTCTCCAACTTAATTATAATCACACAGTGAGAAGCCTCAGGAAATGTTCCGTTCATCATTTTTCCTGTTCTCATTTCTATCTGGGATTCAAGTCCATGGAATACAATCCACTTGAGGAATGAAAAGAGGAAAGCAAAATAGATGCTTCTGTAATTCACATCTGAATACAATATGACAACATCGGTAACCGGTAGACTGCATTCACATCACTAATCTGCTGAAGTTGCACGAGTATTAAGCAATTTGCAGGATGAAGTGCTTGATACTGAGATTGATATTCTCAATGGCTTTTTAAAATCATCTCATTTCACTCTTCCACTAGCTCATTTTTGGTTTGCCTTCTTATTTAACCAACAAACGTGCACTCGCTCTGATACAGCCAGGGATACAGGCAGTACATAGTATTATGCTGCCATCTATAGTTTGGACATGAAAACAGATCACACCAAATGATAAAGGCGCTGGATAAGTAGCATTACTTGGGCACTAAGGTCCCTCTGTGCTCAAGGTGACTCCATAAAACTGCATGCACTTGCAAGAAGCTATTTTTTTCTATTTTAACAAGTGAATACTGAATGTATTTTGTTGAAAGCAGAGCAAGAAACCCATTTTCTCATTATAAAAATAAACTCTTCAGTGTGGAAATTCTAGGAATTACCAATGTGTCTCCTACCATCTGATATTTCCTGGCTTTATTAACAACAACAAAAACAACAACAACAAAACCATCAGAATAACCTACCAGTATATAGATACATAAAAAGATGGAAGTTCTACATCAGTGGCAGTGCTTAGAAAATGTTTCTCATGGAAGGAAAGGGGAAAGAAATCATTACCTGCACTCCAAGGAAACATATCTTATAGTAATTGTAGCTCTAGACCATCTAAGACCAAACTTGAAACTCCTACTGACTTTCACAAACACCTCGAGGGTTCCAAGACTTCCTAGTGAATACTGACCACACAACAGTCTGGTCCTCTTGTTGTTCCCAGAATGAAGGGCTTTTCGAGTCATCCCACACCTCCACTTCCTCCCAAGCACAGATTCAAATACAGCATGCACATGTGGATGGCACGGCATAAAGAATTCCAGGCTCTCCAAGATGTGTGACAGCTCAGCTCACCAGTAGATTTCAGCCTGACGTACGTGTTCAGGCACAATTTTGTATGTATATAGATTTGCTATGTATTTAGTACTCAGTACACTAGATTGCAATAAGACCACATATACATGAGTCAATACTGACTACATTATAGAAGCTTAATATTTAGGCAATGTAATGCAACACAGAACATTTATGTTTAGGACTGACAAATCTAAAGCCATTTTTAGCCTCCTACAGTCATACCATACCTTCTCAGAGGCCAGAAAGCCCGCAACAAAGAGTTTTATAGGTGGCAAGATGAAACACTGTCCTAAATCTAAGTTTAGTACATCTTGCATTTTGAAAATCCTATCATTGAGCTTTCATATTCTTTAATCAAAATCTCTTTGGATAGAGACCATTTGTATGAGTACCTACAATATGCATCCCATATTAATGTGGTTTTGTTTATTTTTCTTTTAAACACATAACCATCCTTTAAATAGTATCCTTAGTAAGCTACATCACATACAGAATAGCCATTGCAACAAGTGCTTTTATTTCTAGTTTTCTTTGAAACAGTGGAGAAGGGATGGAAAAGTCAATCTGAGCTTTCTATAAGACACCCTCTCTAAAGGAGAAAAATATCAGGTTCTAATGCGAGCTCCTAACCAGCCTTACTCTGCATCTATCCTTTACTCAACAGGAAAATAAGGTTTTATTTTTAAACTGCTATGAAGTAGAAAAACATTTCCCAGCAACAAATGTCATTACCTGGACCTTTATACCCACCATTCCCAGAAATGTTTATTTAAGCATCCTGCTTGCTTTCCAAAGCTTCAAGTCGAGATGAACACCATTTCCCAGTCCCATCTCAGCTACCCAAAGGTGGAAAAAAAACGTATTGCTTTGTTAGCAAAATTAGTGTCCACGTTTTGTCAGATTAGTATTTGCAAGTAAAATAAGATTAAAAACAGTACTAATAAAGAAGTTTGCACAGTGTATATAAATTTAAGAGGTTTAAGAATATAACACATACTTGAAGACTTCATTTGGAGCTCTGCTCAAGTGGCTCACTTCCCCTTTTTTCCTCTAGTCTCATCCACAGAAGTTCAACTGAAAGCAAGTCTTAATGTACTGGAATTAAAAAAGAACATACATGTTTTTGAATCTCAACTGCACATTTTTGGGGCTCGTTCTTTAGAGGAACAAAAATGAAAAAAAAGAAGAAACCAATAAGCAAATTAAGTATTAGCAAGTAGCCACAAAAGCCCGGCTTCTCCTTCTGTGCCAAAAGAGGACAACATTCATTCTGCAAAGATCAACTGCATTATTTACACCGAATCCTTTGTCAGAACACTGATCAAATTTGTTGAAAAGAAAAGAAACTGCTACAATTGGACTAGGCACACTGTCACCTTTGCAACATTAGAAAAATGATTACTATTTCAAATATGTTTCTTAATAATTTCACTCAGCCCTGACATGGTCAGATAAAAACCAAAGTGCTTACATATAAAAGAGTGCCACTTATCAGCAGTTCCTCATTTCTTTCCTCCTAAAAAAAGATCCAGAGGCAGAACTAAGAGTACAGTACTGTTCTCTGTCATATGTACCCGTTTTAGCCTTCATTGCAGTTGTTTCCTGCTGAATATTAGGAGAAGATTTAAACTTATCACACTGTTTCCTCAAAGAGGAATCACAAAATGGCCTGCGTTGCAAAGGACCACAATGATCATCCAGTTTTAACCCCCCTGCTATGTGCAGGGTGGCCAACCACCAGACCAGGCTGCCCAGAGCCACATCCAACGTGGCCTTGAATGCCTCCAGGGATGGGGCATCCACAAACTCTTTGGGCAACCCGTTCCAGTGCATCACCACCCTGAGTGAAAAACTTCCTCCCAGTACCTAACCTAAACCTCCTGCACAGTAACATCCCTGCAAAAGCTAACATCTTGACTCTTAACACCAAGAAACGCACAAAACACCTACAACCTAAATCCAAGCGATTACAAATTTCAGTGACAAAACTGTCCTTCAGAAGAAGTAGCTATGCTGCCCTAGCAATTAAAAGCAGCATGTTAAGCCTCATAATCAGCACACTTTCCAGTCTTCTCCCCAACAGTGACAGCTTTTGCTTTTCATAAAGCATCTGCTATAGGATCAAACAACTCCGCCAGTAAACATTCTCACTGAATAAGATTTATACAAAAAAAAAAGAAAAGCCTTTGTAGAAAGGATAGTGGTTTTTATTGTAGTCTTAGAAAATACTGAATTATGAAAGATACAAAATCAACTGTTGTAATTATCTGTTTATTTTACAATCTGTATGCCATCATACTCTTATGGCTTTAAGATATTCTGTCCAAAGTACTTTAAAACATGCTTTAACAAAGTATTTTACAATTTCAAAATTGAGTATTTCTTTACTGGAGAAAAAAAAAAAACAAAAACAAAAACAAAAAAAGCCTCCAAAACATTTACCTGAGAATCAGTATCAGAAAAATCATTCATTTTTAACTTTTGCAAGTTGATGGTAAAACCTATAGAAGTCAACATGCAACTTGTGTGTCTAGAGTATTAAATAAATATTTTACAAATTTAGATACAACTGGATAGGCAAAAGCCTACCCTTGAACTTCATCACGTTCATCATAAGATTAAATATGTTACATTAATTTTATCATAACCAGACATCAAATAACAGCCATTGCTTCCACACTGGAAGCCCCACATTGTTTGATAGATGGAATTCAGCCATGGCTGATCAGACCACAGCAACGGAGCGCAACTCTTTTTGGTGGATACTCTACCTTCTGGGACTTGGTCATCATGGACCTTGTTTCATCCTCAGCTAGGTGAACCAGGGATTAGGGCCACTGGACTCATTTATATTCCCAGTCAGTCATTGTCTACATATACACTCAATCAATTCATTACAAATATATCTAACCTAAGAAATCCCATTTTAAAGTACATGTATTGTAGGATAATGCTTTAACGTCATTATCCGTGTCATTTCAGAATATCACCAACTTTAAAAAGTGATGTTATGTATGGACAGTAGAAGGTTTGGGACTCTGTTTTTAATATTACTTATAAAGCAAACCAACAAGAAAAACAGACACTTAATATACTGCCCATGATGGCAGCACATGAGGGAGGCAGTATTAAATTAATCAGAGATAAACAGATGCTGGAGAACAGACACATAGAGCTTCATGAGTAATGCACATACAGGATCAACATATGTAAATGGTGTTCATTTAAAAGAATTTCAGTTATCTGAGTATTTCCAAAGTAGTAACTTTCACGATGTCCACAATGAAGTATTTATTTCTGAATTTCAATCACTGCAAGCACTGTGATTTATACAAGCTATGCTCCATTAACATAAATTTCCCCCTCGAAGTAATGATATATAATGAAAATCCAAAGATATTACTAGAGATTTGAATTAACCTTCAATCCCACAGGTGAGGTAGTGTAGTCACTTGTATTAGGTGCTGGTTAAGAAAAGTACTGCTGAAACTCATCGATTTCAATTTTTGTTTTAAATAAGCGGCCTGATAGTCTTAATATATTTATTAATGCTATGTTACCTAGTAAGAGGAAGGGGGAAAAAAAAAAAAATTACCAAGAAATTTCTTAAGCAAGTTTTGTCTCACTGCAAGACAAAACTGCAAAGCAGTATTTACAATAGTCCTTTGCTCTAGCTGCTGCCTACTGTACATGCACACAAAGACACAAACAGCTAATACACATTCTGAGGTAGGAAATGAAGAATTCCACTGGCTTGTAAAAGATTCTTCATGTTTTGTAAACCAGCAAAATTAAAGTTTTCTGTGGTGAGGTTCAATACTCAGTTCTGGTGTGAGAATAACATTGAAGTAACAAAGAATCATCAGTACACAACGTGCATCTACTTCCACATAAAAATCTAAAATAAAAAAAAAAAGGGGATTACTTTAAGTTTCTTTTATCTTAATGGCTGAAATTCTCCTTCACAGATGAACTGAAAATCATCCTTACAGCTCTTTCTTTATACTCCTTATACATTTATACTTACAAGCCATCGAAAACACACTACAGGTTTAGCCATAAACGTATTCTGAAAATTAAAATTCTGAAATAGATCTTTACTGGTCCCAGTGATCAGAGAACAAAAAAAGATTACTTAAAACACAACTAGGCACTCAGGTTATGAAGAAATTGTGCCTGACTACCTTAATAACAATGATAACTGTCCTTAATCTTTCACAAAAGTTTGATTCCAATATATCACAGATAGCAATAAGGTCAATAGGTGCTAGGACAGAATGTCATTGTATATCAATTTTAACAAGCACTTGGGATTCAGATGCCAGAGGATCCAATGTGTGCTGTAAAAACAACAAATTTTATCAATTTTCTGCTTTTGGTACTATAACTACGTCGTTATTTCTCACACAAAAACCAGAAAAGAGAGCAGTATGCTGCAGCACCTTTGCTTTTCCAGTCATCTTAACTATACATGGGAAAGCTAAGACAAATATTCAACAAAAGCTGGCTCTGGTAACTTGGATGGGAACAGCAGGAAGCAATGAGCTGTTCTAGAGAGCATCTGCCAGAATCTCCTCAAACTGTCACATAATCCTAACTCATCTATAAAATAAACATTTACAAAGCTATATATGCTTCCCAAGGTTTGTCTGACAGAGAGAACAACAACAAAAAAACCATCTTGAAGCACTCCATGTATAGAAGTCATTGTGATAAACATCTGTCAGGAACGTTTACTTGAGATGTAGAACGGCAATAGGTACTGTGGCATAAACCAGAGTGAAGGCTACTTAAATCTGAATGAAAACTTCCTCACGAATCAACATCTGTGCACAACGTTTATACTTTCAAACGACTTGCTTGAACACTCCTTACCATCACCACGCAGAAAAAGCTCCAAGGCTGACACATACAAATTACACTTAAGAACTACACAGAGCAAACCGAAGGTTGCCAACAATGGCTGTGTAATTCTCCACACAGTTTTAAAAGAAATATCAATCTTTCCTTTCACTTAGTAAATTACAGCACAATAATGCTCAATTTCATTTTAAATCGCAGTGCTGAAAAGCTGGCAACAGGAAGAGAATAGATTTACTCATCTGTAGTGCATTTATCAGTCATTTGCTGACAGAAGTCTGTGATAGCACCACTCTGCCCACACTGTTCCACGAGTGAAGTTTTTTCCAATGTTCTTACAGGAACTGGATGTAGTTCTTGTACTTGATCATATGTTGCATCGCACACACTTTTCACACGCTGATAACAAGAACTCTGCTCATCTGTAGGTGTAACACTCGAAAGATCATCTACTAACTCTGTAGTTGTTGGTGTTGTGAGCTCGCCCTCAGATGGAGCTGATTGTTCTCTCTCCGGGAATGAAAAGTAAAGTGGACAATCTGAGGAAGAATATTTTGCAAGTATCTGTATTTGCTCATTACTCAAGGCTGCTTCCTTACACACCTGCTGGCAAAGACCGGTCAGATTCTGCTTTGTCTCGCCCAGAGTTGACAAAATGAGGTTTCTCTCCTTCAGCAAGTTTTCCTTCTCATTTTGCTGCAAAAAAAATGAAGAAAGCTTTAGTTACATTTTAACAAGGCTGTAAATAACATGGCCTGCTGAAACAGAAGGAATTCAGTGCTGTGAAGACCATCAGCAATAGAACCAAGTAACAACTAAAAGAAAAATTCTATATTGAATTGTCAGCTCAGCTATCGGAAGGTATTTTTCCAGGCATAAAACTTTTTCAAACTAACGCTGACAGCCAAACTAATGAAATTTACTTGTTAAATAAAACCTAGATCCACTTACTGTAAATACTCCCAAAACATTAATTCTATACGATAGCATATCTGAACTGCTACCGCTAGGTCAACTAAACACTAAACAGCCGGTTTCCATTTAAATGTATATACTGAAAAACAGGTACCACATTTTCAGTATTGACACTACTGTTAGATTAAACTTAATTTTCAAGAGGTGCTGTAGAATAGACAATGGAAATCAGACATGTTTCTAAAGTGAACAGAATAGTTCAAGAAACAGTGCCAACAGGTAAATAACCTTTGTTAGAGCAGGGAAATGCAGGCTGAAACGTTTAAGTTCTGTTTAGACAAACATGCTTAAGAATGGTGGATACTTCACAAATATAAAACTGCTCTGAACAGCTACACTTCAAGCACATGGCAACAAAAGCAATTCACCCAGTGAACATCAAATGGTAAAGAAGTATAATTCGTTAAAAGTTAACCTGTATTTTACTGCAAAGTCAAATTTCTGAGACCAGAAAGTACTGGAAGCACAATTGGCTGCAGATGAAAGGACAAAAAAAAAAATTCAGAGGTTGTCTAACAATAGGAATAAACTATGTCTTGGGAAAGGAAAAAGTAAAATGAGGAAAAAGGACAGGAAACAAACAAGAAAGAAATACACGCCAAGTCTGACAGCTAACTACAAAAGGCAGAGTTCTGAAGACAAATTTCAGTTTCTACACAAAGCTTTAAATAGCTTGTGAGAAATACATATTTGTCCCAGGTTACCTTATTGCTAGACCAATTCATTCTTAGAAAGACCAGTTACAGGACAGAAACTCATGCTGCAGCTTCTACAATTTTCAGAAAGAACCCACTAACATAAAGTAGCACTTGGCAAGGAAAGCAGTTGCTGCCAGTCCCCTTTTGCCTAAAATGATTAGAGAACAGTGCAGCTGTTGCCACATGTCCTCATCTGAAATCACTTTATGCAAATTTTGGGTATGCAGAGGCACTCGGCTGTGTATTTGTCCAGCTTATTTCACCAGTCCATATTACTCAACACAAACTTGAACACTCAAAGATTTTTTCCTGTGTAAGTTCCCTATCTGAGTCATTATATTTCAATATTATTTTATTTTACTGCAAAGTAATGATAACTTGTTTCTGATTTTATGATTGCTATTGTTTTGTAACATCTACTACTTCTGGTGAGAAATCTACTCAGTTCGTACATCTCTTTGCTACAGCATACACACCAAGATCGCAATCACACTTCTTAGATCACAGGTATGGTGTGTCAATCACTGCCCCATCCTTCTTCTGAACTACAGAACCCTCAAGGAGGTAGCGTTCCTTAAGGCCATCTGTCTTACTCTGCTCCCTCTCACAAGGCCCTTTAGCCTAAAACTTTAATGCAAATACAATGCAAGAGGGTACATGGCAGATCAAAACACACAAGTGTTCTGGAAGAGCTGTTTCACAGCAGCTAACCTCTCTCTGAGTGGTCCACATGTATTCCCAAGTACAGTGAGCAACAAGAATACATAGGCTTGCCTGAAAGGTCAATGAGCAGAGACTGTGCATAAGTCTGTGCTGGTTTCATACTGATGACCAATTAAAACTCTAGCACACTGCTCTCTCACTTCTCCAGAGAAGAGTGAGGGACAATAAGACTTGGGGTAGGGGAAGGGGGTTGCAATAATGCTGCTCTAGATAAAAATGCAGAGCACACCATTATATGGGTTGCAGCAAGAAGAATTAACTTCATCCCAAGCAGTACAAGGTTCAAGATGACAGAACCTGTACAGATGACCAAGGGAATTGACAAAACTTAATTCCCCTGGGTAAAGGTTGGGTTCAAACAAGGAGTAGCCAGGAGCACAAGGAGATTAACGTAAGTTTCAAATTCACAGATTCACTTGGGTGGTAAGGTATCTCTGCAGCAGGTCTGTAGTCCAGTCTCCTGCTCAAAACAATATCAGCTCTAGGCAAGGCTTTGTCCTGCAGTGTGACAAAAACTTCCTAGGACAGAACCTGCACAACTTGTACATGTTACCTCAACATCACTTCCCTATCCCCATTAGAAAAAGGTTTTCCGTATGTCCAGTTGAAACCTACAGTTTTCATTTATGACAGTGTCTTTTTCTTTTCCTGACTGGGAAGCTGGAGTATTTCCAGTGTCTACATCACTGAATGGTTTCAACTGGAAGGGACTTTAAATATCATTGAGCTCCAACCCCTTGCTGTTCTCAGGGCTGCCAGCCATCATAACAGACTGCCCATGGCCCCATCCAACCTGGCCTTGAATGCCTCCAGGGAAGTAGCATATATAATCTTGATGCCTTCCCACAGAAACAGGCAGGTGGCTATTATGTCTCCCCACAGCCATCTCTTGTACAGGCAGAAGCAGCCCCATTTTGCCCGTCTTCTCACAAAGTACTCCAGCCCCGACTGTTCCGGGGATCTTCTCCTAACCCCACTTCAAGGTTAGGAGTGGAAGACCATCTGGCACAGGGAGGGCAAGGGCAAAACCAGGCACAGTATTCTAGATTCAACCTTATGATTACTAAGTATAGGAGTGCAATCACTGCCTTCAAACCACTGGCTGCACTCCTGTTTATACAACCCAGGATGCTGACAGCTTTTTTTCAGTTCCGACAAGCTGTTGACTCATGCTCAGCTGTTGACTCATGCTCATGTCCAGATAACCATCCCCTCCCCCCCTCAACCAGGGCCTTTTCAGCAAAGCCACTTCCCAGACAGCTTCTAGCCTCTGCTAATGAAATTGATATGTGACTTTCTCCACAGCACACCACAAGTACTGTGTTTTAACCCAAGTAAACAAAAACATAACAAGCAACAACTTAAGACATAAATAGAAGAAAACATGCCACAAGTCCTGAAAAGCAGAACAAGGAATTTAGCTGAATGTTTCCTAATACTCTGTGAATTGCAACTTGTTATCTGCTTGTCAAATGTTCTCCAACTACAGCCATGCCACATTATCCCCTCACAAAGAAACATTACAAAGAATACCATGGGAAGATCAACAAGTAACTTCTGAGACTCATGACTAATATAGAGAAGCAGGAAGAAGTTGCCATGCCCAAAGAAACACGGGTGTACCACACACCACCTTTCACAGATGCCTCTTTTTTTCCAGTCACCCAGCAGCTATGCTCAGACAGACCTCAAAGATTTTGTATTTGCTCACCACTTCCACAAGTCTGACTGTGCATAACATCAGCTGATGCAAGACAAGATCAACAGTTCCAAACAAGAAACCAACCTGCACAGCTGGAATAAACAAGCAACTGGAAATTTTTGTGTCCAAAGCACAATACAGAACTCAGACCTCACATCACAACTCTACACTCACTGTCTAGCACTTGCACAATGATATCTGTAGAACAGAAGAAATTCACACAGTTTTAGGGTAGGTCCACAGGGAAAAAAAAGGATATTACACTATGATTATCAGCCATTTAGTCAACTGCAAGTTTAATCTTGCAGATGAATCACATCTAATTTTGGGGGTAAAACTGTTGCACAATATTGACAAGGTTACAAAACAAACGGAAAGACACTAAGACAACAAAGTTCTGAGCTTTCAGAACTGCAGCTTCTCATTTTAGCCTCCTGCATAATATAACTTTTGTCAACACAATCACCTGATTTCCCTCCTCCCTCAGGAACATCATCTTCATTTAGCGCACTGAATGAATGGACTTGCCCTTTCAGCTCTCAGCCTTCCTTCAATGTCTGACTTTCTGCAGAAGCATGTTTAATGAAGGATGAATCACTTCTTGCTAAGAAGTTTCTAGCCCATGGTGCTTTGGTCTAACTTCATTTTCCTTTTCCTTCTAAGGTCAGAAGGCGCTTACATGACTGCAAATACTCCTATCTGACGCAGATACCAAATTCATATACATAAAGCACAAAGTCTAAATCACCACCGACATGAACTAAGTGTACAGTAACCATAATTCACTGAACTACATAGCCCAGATGGTGTAACCAACAACAAAACTGAAATGACAGAGTCAGAAACATTTAAGAATAGCCACTCAATGATTTTCCTGCTATAAGTAGTTGGGATTCTGCACATTTGTTTGAAGTTATGAATTAATTCCTCAGCTTCTATCTTGATAAGCACTAAAACTGTAAGCAGGTTCTTGAACTCTGCCTTCCGCAAGCCAATTTCAAGATTCAGGACTCAGCAAACAATTTACCAGCCCATGCTGAAACATTACAAGAGCAAATACTTACACAGCTAATAACAATATAACAGTAAACTTCAAGAGCAATAGAATGGCCTGGGTTGAAAAGGACCACAATGATCAAATAATTTCAACCACCCTGCCATGTGCAGGGTCACCAACCACCAGACCAGGCTGCCCAGAGCGACATCCAGCCTGGCCTTGAATGCCTCCAGGGATGGGGCATCCACAGCCTCCTTGGGAAACCTGTTCAATAGCATGAGCTGAAGAACAAAAATCACAAAGCAAGAAAGTGAAGTGGTAGGAAACTGAGTAGGATGGGAGAGTAGTCTGAGCAATGTTCTGTGTAATAAAACTCAATGTTGATGTGCTTCAGAAACAGCATTCACTCAGACTCACGCTGTGATGCACTTTTACTTGAATGAAAACCACAGAAGGAAAAACGTGCACTGAAGTGTACAGTAAATCTAGAACTGCTATCAACATGTGTTGAAACATCATCTGTTTAAGATCATTTTCTGAGCTTCAGTGGATAAAGTAATATGCTGCCTCACTACCAAGCTGCTGGCAGATACCCAGCAAACACATTTAAAGAAAGACAGAAGTCATATGAATAATGAGATTCATACATACCAGTTTTTCAATTTCGGATTCAAGATTTTGTATGCAGTCAAGTTTTCTCTTACGACATCGCTGTGCTGCAATTCTGTTTTTACTTCGTCTTCGAATATCATGGATGCAGTCCAACTGCTCAGGGGTTAATTTATGCATTTTCAGAAATGACTGAAAGTCATTTCTGGAAAGGGAGATAATCCTTTGTGCATTAAATGGCAGTTTTACCTAGAACGTAAGGTACAAATAAGCCCAAAGGTGAAACTGAAAAACATATATTCCAACAAATCATCTCAAGTTTTAAATTTTATGTGTTCTTTACCACAACACCTTATCCCTACAACTCAGAAACAAGAGCAAGCTAGAAGAGCCATTGGGGGAACTAGATAAAACCCTAGGGGCTTCAAGCAGATGAACTCAAGTATGAGCAAAGTAACAGAGTACCCTGCACATTTACACTACATCATCAAAGCTTATTCAAGTAGGATGAAGTCTATCCCTGTGTACAGGGAATCACTTCAGTGATACGTTCTAGGCAAGTAATTTACTGTTAGGAGGCAAATAAAATAGGGGTCAAGAATCACTGCCACACCCTGAAGTTCCCTCTAACTTCATAAGCCTGTATTCTGTATATATTTTTATACCTTACATTTTCTGCAGGAAAAGTTCATTTGAAATAGGCATCTACTTAAAAACAGGGACAGTACGGGTAGTTGACACTTGTTTTATACACCTTAATGCTGCTACTCGACATACACCTCAGCTACAGAACCAAGAGCTTCAGAAACATACAGAGATCATACAGCTCTGACAAATACTGAAAACCATCTTTACCTCTATAAAGAATTCTTAAGTTAAAAACACTATTACAACCCTTAAACTGGAGTGAATTAAGAATCAAAATTTATTCCATTACTGTGGTCAAGGATCTGAAGTTAATTTGGAAAGTAAAACATTTGGAAAATTTGGAAGAGTACTGCCTTCACTATGCCATTTACTTCTTCATCATGTAGAGATGATAAATGCGTTTAAGCCTATCCCAGCCATTTATTTGATCTGCCAACCTGCTACAGGAATTGTTGCTTCCATCTACGACAAAAGTCCCTTCAATGCCCCACAGCAAAATGAGGCACCCTGCTATCCTACAATCCTAGTAACTACCACCGAAATCATTTTACATACGCAATAAAACCACTTGGTATTTGACCACTTAGGGCATCTGTCTAAAATCCTACCAAAGCAACGACACATTGGAAAGAAGTGCCAAACATTTTCTGCATTTGGGGAGAACAAATATAACCTAAGTTTCAGAGAAAGTGAAGCTATTAAAATACTCTTAAATGCACAACTCCTGTTGCCAGCTTAAAAACTTGACTTTTCATTTTGCAGGTAATGTGAAATGTTATTTCCCTCCTACCTCCTCAAGTCTGAAGAAAATCAAGAACATGTTTCTATAATCAAGTTTCTATAAAACACACTATGAGTTTTTAGAATTAACTTTAAATGAAGTAGACAAAAACAAAAAAATGAAAAAGCCTAGAAAAACTCTACAGTCCTTGACTTAAAAGACAAAAGTTTATCATAAGGTTATTCCAGAAACAAATCTGAGGAGATCTAACACCTAAGCATCTATCACTTCAGTGTCCTTCCAAACATTTTAAGTCTCCTTGATTTAACAGTTTCTCTCCCACATAAGCCTTCAAACGTTTATTTTAACTTCCATTTCCCAAGGTTTTACAATAAGAAGTAATGAAACTATATTGCAGAACTAGATTTCTGAGAAGGGCCTTAGGAGACAGGGAAGCAAAGAATATAACAAGAATGTTCTTACCTCGCATTCCTGTTCTCTAGCTGAACAGGATTCACTGTCTCCCTCAGTATCAGTTTCTGAATCCTCTCCCAAACTTATCACATAATTATAGGGACACTGTTCTTGCTGTTGCCCTTGAACATAATCTCCACTGCTTATTTCAGAGCTGTTGGAGCATCCTTCAGTACTAAGATTGCTTATGAAGGGGCAGTTGACAGAACTCAAAGTTGTAAAAGTTCGCGGAGGGCAAGGTTCAGGACTTTCACTGATTCTGATACCCAGCCACGGACACTCTGATTTCTTCGCCGTATATGCAGGCTCCAAGCGTTCTTTTGACACTGAAGAAGGTAAGTGGATTTGACAGCGTTCTGTACTGTAAAAATCGCTCCAGAACCCTTTTGCTAGATGTTCTGCTACCTCTCTCTCCACACTGCTTCGATCACCAGTTGATGTAACGTTAACGGCTTCCCCAGTACACAAATCAACCTTTAAAGTTGCATTGTCATGACTTTCAATTTTGTCACTTTCAGCTCCAGTACATGTTGCAGTTTTTTCAGATAAGGTTGTGGTGCTTTGCATACTGCTGAAATTTAAGTTACCATATTGCTCACAAGTACGTAAAAAAGACACAGAATTAACTCCATGAGGCGCATCAGTGTTTTGGGGGAAAGCAGCAACATCCATTTTCTCCACAGGACATGAGACGCTTTGAGTCACAGAATCTTTCTTTGATTCTTCTTTTTTCTCAATGTCTTCCTCCCCTTCTTCCATTTTTACCTGAGTCTCCTCACACTTTGAGACCAGCTGCATAGGTACGCACTCCTGAGCTTTTGGTGTGCTGTCATTATCAGGTATTTCCTTCTCGATAAAGGTTACAATTGGTGGCACCTGAATATCTTTAGTACTGGAACTGGAATCTGAAGTATGAACTTTGTCATTTCCAAAAGCTTTCTGGAATTTCCTATACTTAGGGCACTGGGAAGATGAGCTGGAAACATTACCTTTTTCTAAATGTATAGGGTCCGAGGTTGGATTGGTATTATCTTGAAGGACAGGTGATGCTTTAGCACTGTCCTCATCTTTACAGAGCTTTGCATGAGAGGCTTGAATATATTCTTTTTCTAGAAGTTCTTCCGCTTCATCATCTATTTCTAGGTCTCCATCATCCACGTTGCTAATTTTAGGGTTTACTTTCCTACAATGCTGTGTGCAGCATTTCTTCCTAGGCCACTCTTGATCTGATTTACAGTCCAAAAATTTGAATTTGAGAAACTGAAAGCAAGACTCTTCAATGTTCCGTACGCCCAAGAATTCAGCACACTTGCAAACTTCAGACACGTTGTCTTTATTTAAAATAAGTTTAGCTGTGTATGCAAACTGAAGCAAGGGGCCAAATCCCTTAAGTGTTACCTATGGAAAAAATAAAAAAATAAAAATAAAAAAAAATTAGCATGGCCAACTTCCTGCTTGGTGAAACTCTCTTGCTTCCCATTTACCACAGCAAACCACATAAAAAAAAACAAGGCCCCACATATCCACTTCTGTTTAACTGGGTAGTAGTTAGGTTGCCAAGTTTCTAGTTACAATCTCAACATGTACATGGGCTGAAACACCCAGAACTCACATCCTGTATTCAGAAAGTCATGCCATCAGGACAAAGAACGAGAGACAAGCAGCAGTTTTGCTTCAGAAAGGAAATCTGGCCACACACATTGTGAAGCAAATAAGAAATAATTATATCCTGTATATTTTATGGCAATTATTTCCTTCACTGTGATCAACCTCTTAACTCTTAAAATACAATACTAAAAAGTGGAAAATATTGCTGTAATCTGAAAACCAGGAGAGGGACTCAAATTTTATAAAGATAATGTCAATAGTAAAATTACACGTGAATTATTCCTGAGCAAGATCAAAACGCTGCTGGCATGAATCATTCCTTTAAAGAGCAATTACTGCTATTTGCTCAGTTTCATGCATCACTGATATAAAGAACTTTGAAGTAATTGAATTTGACCGCACACAATTATTTACTACTGCAGCCATCTACGCCTTTCTTCCTCTTGTGGACAAAAAGAATAGTAACCAAAACCCTAAGCCAACAGCAGTTACAGTCTCTTTGGAGAAGGTAAGCCTTTTGGAACAGTTCCATCATTATCAACTCCGCTTCTACTGCAGAGAAGTTACCTAAAAGGGAATTCAAAGATAAACAACACTGCTTATCACTGAAAAAATTACTAAGAAAGCAGGTAGGATCATATGAAAAGTTACATGCTACTCCCTTTAGCAAGTAAAAATAAAATGGAATGTTTCCATTATTACTACTACTATAGCCCAAGCCTATACACTGGGCTTTTTCGCTTCTGAAGAACATGGAAATACCAAATACAAGGCAGTTGAAGTGATCTACACAGACAGCTTAGCAAAACATTCTGAAAACTCTTAAACCTAAAGAATTCTAAAAACGTGATCTGGTTAGTATTCTTAATTCATTCTTTAAAGAAAAGTGAAAAGGAGAAGAGTTTATCTATGTGCTTGCAAAGCATCTTTATACCTAATATAAATAAATTAGATTTATTGGTTGTAAACAGACTACATTCATACATGAAACCAAACAAAATAAATATGTTTCAAAATTGTACATTCTTCATTTACCACTCCTTGCTAAAAAATATAAATTGAAAGATTAAGAGGAAAAAAAAAACACTTTGCTCCTCATACTTCCTCCCATGTATTTCTAGCTAGCTATCCTCAGACATGGTCAATCACTGGAAAGACTCTTGGTCTGACTGAAGAAAAGTCTGGCAGGAGCCATTTGTTTCATCTGTATTGCTGATAGCAATCTAATTTCAGAGTGTGACAACTTCTGTAGGAAAACAATAGAAGTAACTGACAGCAAGGTGTCACCGGTTAGCTTTGATGATATATACGAAACAAATTAATGTCAATATTTGGGTATTTCACATTTTGGACTGGCATATTTTAAACTTCAAAAACTTTGGATGAACAAAAGGGTTAAGAAATTGTCAAGCCAATTAGTATTTATTTGTCCCTCTCAGGTACGCAGTTTCATAAACTGACTCATTTCAAAACATTTAGCAGTTTCCAGAAGACAAGCTCCAATTCCTCAAAGTGTTTTTTACCAAGTGATGAGATCAAATTATTAGAAGATAAGATGCCCTGCTGGTATTTTTGCTCATTGTTACAGCACATCCAGTTTTTACATCAGTAATACTAGACAATGTTGTGAAGGTGTAGGCTTAAAAGGATTTATCTCACTCATGCTATTTGTGTTATTACGTTCCTCCATTTTGTTAACAAACTCTGGTCCCCTCCCAGCTCAGGTTTAGTGGAACACTAGTGCTTTCCACAAGACTTTCCCCTGCCAACTCTGATGTACCTCTCTTATTCTTCCAGTATCCTACTTTCATATTGTTTCAAGAGTTTTACACATCACTAATCTCCTCTTTTACTCCAAATGACAGCTTTGTGTTCCCTATCATCCTATTTCCCCTCTACAACAGCTCCCACCATGTCACTTTTTTTAGTCTGGAAGATATTTAGGCTAACAACATGCAAAGACACTATAAAGAAGAGAGGGAAGAAGAAACAAACATACAGAGGCAACAGGAAGAATGAATAAAGCTGACAGTGTTATCATGGCGAAACATCAGTTTGTAGCAAATTCATCAGCGGAGAATAGCAAAGATCAGGGAAGCTCTTTTAAAGAGATGATGTGATCACTTTCAGTTTTCAGGTTTTTTTTTTAATAAAATCAGATACTACAGTTACAGAGAATCCTTGTGTTTATATATTACAAAGCAAGTGAAGGAGCTATTTTAGGAAGATACAGGCTTTCTGAATACATAATTACGTTAAGATAGAGTTCAACTTGCTCTTGTACACAAACAAGTTGCTGAAGTGACGTCACTACAGATATTCATTGTCATGCACCTTTCCTCCTGGCTTTAACGATTCTAGATGACTTGCCAACAATTTTCATGTTATTTTTAACTCCCTTCCCAAGCTGTTTACCAGAAACAGCCTCCCAGAAAGTCGCTGATCATGTACCATTTCTTCAGCTTACTTCTGCTTCTGGGCATAGAGTACTTGGAGGCTCTTGACTTTTCATTTACAAGCACAGTGTTTCATATAAACAGTTGTTTGCCTCATGGCACTTGAAGATTTCAGATGGTATTTAAGTATCTGAAATGCTTCCAACTAAATACCAACTGGAATCTTTAAATGTCTTAGATGCTTCAGATATCTGATAACCAAATTGCTTTCCTATGCGTGATGGGTTCTGGCTCATTCCCCCTAAATGCCTTTAAATTCAATCTGATTTAGAAATATTTACTTAAGGTGAAAAAGCAAGCAATTGTCCTCGGCTTTAAAGTATAAATACAGCAGAAAAAGAGATCAAGCTGCTAACAATGAGTGTACAAAAAGGATAGGGAACTGAAGCACAGAAAGTCAACATGAAGCTGCAAGCAATGAATACAAGCACAGCTGTATTCTCAAATATTATTAAACTAAATCTTGATGACACTAATTTCAAGATTAAAATTACAATACCATTAATTTGCAAATTATTCCCAAAATATTCCTTTTTTTTTTTTTCTTTTTTTCTTTTTCAACAAACTTACATGCTTAGAATCTAGTGCACTATTTTAAGAGTAATAAACACTTTATTGAATTTATCTACTCTACATATTCCCCAGGAGAGCATTTATCTATCTTCAGTCTGCAGTGTTCACTCTATCCAGTCTTTATCTCAATCAGCAGCAACTTTACAGCTTAGAAATTTCCTCCCCTCAGTTCTTAACTCTCTTCTCTTTACTGATAATCTCTATTGTTTATTGTAAAACAGCTGAAAGTTGAGCAAAACAAACCAGAAGCATGGGTAGGTACAATACAAAAGCAAGCAACACTCACCTCTTCTGGTAAAGTGATGATAAGATCAGCATCCAATTGGCCTACAATTCTTGAAAGGAAGTAACTGCTGCAAGCTGCAAGCACAGCTTTGTGAGCCCGAAATCGCTGGTCTTCCACTAAAACAGTAACATCACAAAGAATATCTTGCTTTCTCTGATCATCAAGACTGAGAAGTACATTGGTACTGTGTACTGAAGACTCGTACGCAAAAACCACGCTGTTCTTCTCACTTAGAGACATTCTGTATCACAAATGTTAGTGTAAGTCTCAGTGGAAAGCATGCTTCTATTCTTCCAATCTGGAGAGAGAAAAACAAATTGTACATGTGAAAATCACTTCAAACAGGAACCTACTGACGGTACAAGAACTTAAGGGAAACTGCTGAACATACGTTGTTTGTATTAATTCATTGCAAGAATGTGCTTAACGTTTATTATTTCACAAGACAACACATTGGTATGAACATTCCAAGTATTCAAACTCTAGTATGTATATCTTAAATATTGATTTAGTAGGTGCATAGACAAAAACATAATTTTTCACGTGACCGTAGGGACAGAGTACCAGTTTTCCCCACAGCAAATCCTTAAGCATAACAACTTGACCATAACACCTAAAAACTAAAATTTAATGCTTAAATAATTATCATCATATTCAGACTCCAATACTACAAAAATGTAAAGAAAAATAAAACCCAGATCCATTCAGCAAGGTATTATGTAAGCTACTCCTGTTTACTGATTACAGTACAAACTATTTGTTTTACCTTATTTCAAAAGTAGTGTTCCTTCTAGAACAGTTAATCATTGTTAGAATTTATTTTCTCTCTAGCAGATACTTCAGTTTCTTAAAGCACGTTAGCCCTCTTACTTTCCACCTGTCTCAATTCCCTAATACAGACTACACCCCCCACTTCCATAACCTTCCTTCTGCTCATCTCTATTTTAATAATTACGTTTATCAAAAGTCTGCTTTCATATTGAAGCAGTGAAGGTGATTCTGGTCACCTGGCAACAGACTGCTCTTATGACAAAGTAATCTTCGAAAACAACAGTATTTACTAAACAATAAATAACAATGAAAGTGATAAAATATTTAAAAACTTGGAAGTGAACTCATAACCTTCCCAATGCTATTTCTGAACTCCTACTGTTTGAGAGATGTAAAGCTAGGCATAAGCCAGCACTACTAGAGCATCTAAAGTTGAACAGCATTTTCAAGACTAATCTTCACATTTCATTTCCCAGCTCCTACTTTCTCTGGAATGAGCCTTCCTTCAAGTTTAAACAACAACAACAAAAGAAAACAAGCAAACCAATAAAAAGCATCTTTGAATCTAAAGCTTGATCAAGAAGCTTCATAGTTGGATTTGGAACTGGTGACCTACAAGGAAAACATACTTCTGCTCCCAATAACATACATTAACAGACCAAGCACTTCCATTCCACTGTCCTATTTTACCCAGCAGTTACTGTAACTGAACATAGTTGCTGACACAGGACTACCCAACCATTGCATTGCTCAACAGTTATGATATGCCAGCTCTCAGCAACAATAAAACTGTAGCCAATGC
Source organism: Excalfactoria chinensis (assembly GCF_039878825.1). Classification (NCBI taxonomy): domain Eukaryota; kingdom Metazoa; phylum Chordata; class Aves; order Galliformes; family Phasianidae; genus Excalfactoria; species Excalfactoria chinensis. Next base: position 98,708,363 of record NC_092825.1, on the reverse strand, counting down.
AAATCTACAGTTTGCAGATACGGGAAACTTTCACAACTCAAAAAAAGAGAGAAGGAGGACAAGAGTAGTTTTAAACACAGTAAGGAAAATAGATAAAAAAAAATGAGCACCCTGCCAGCTATATACTTCTAGTTACTTACTGCTTGTTATTTTCATAGAGCACAAACATTTTTTGTTATCTTTTGAACAGAAAAAAGAGATCCCCCACTCAATATTTTCCAGGTGGCAACAGTAGGACAGCACCAATCCAGGTACAGACCATCAGCATTATTTGCACTTCTCGCTCCATAATGGAATGCTGTACACTCAACTTCACAAAGAAAAGTACAGTTGGTGACTTGACTAAAAAAGGAAGTCAATTTTGGGGCATCTGCCCAAAGACACGGGATTTTATTATGCATAAATGTAAGTCCTAAGAAAAGTCACACACAGACCTCATGCTTTCCCATTCAGCAATAGCTATACCTTGAGTAGTTAATCCTGAGGACATTACTTCTGGAAGTAAAAAAAAACAAAACACCACACATATTAAGCTTTATATATATACATACACCCCTAATGAATGAATACAGGCTTTGGATTAAGTAAACATCACAGCTGAACTGCAAAAGTTAACCATATCCTTATCCTCAAATATTACAGCACATATAGTTTAACAAAGTATAACTGTATTTGTACCAGAAATAAATACTGAAAAGGGGAACTGACAACAAGATGGAAGACCAAATTCAGTGTGGTGGGGAATGCAGAAATGTTAAAGTTAAGGACTTATTTTAGGGTGAATATTTAGGCAAAACGGCTCATGAGTTCAACTGTAGTTCCAGCAGTCCTATAGACATTACTCACCCTTTTTTCCTTCAAGCCCTCCCAACCCTCAGACAAACAGTCCACACATCAAATTATGCTGCTCTCGGGTTTTCCCCTCATTAAAAACAAAATAAATAAATAAAAAACCATTCCAGTGTCCCATTCAGCTCATTACACCTCCATAGCTTGGAAGGCTAAAAGGAACAGCAGCTTATATGTGCGCCGTGGACAGCTGAACCTGTTTCACTTCACCCCTACAAAGCATGCAACACACCTCTAAGATTTTTCCAGTCTAACCATCCACCAATGTTTCCCACTAACCACATCCCTCAGTACAGCATCTAAATGTTTCTTAAACACCTCCAAGGCTGGTGATTTCATCACCTCCCCAGGCACCCTGTGCTTCACCACACTCTCAGAGAAGTAACATTTCCTAATGTCCAACCTGAACCTCTCCTGGTGCAACTTGAGGCCATTCCCTCTCATCCTATCACCGTCACCTGGGAGAAGAGGCTGAGCCCACCTCACCATGACCTCCTTTTCAAGTGACTGTAGAGAGCCATGAGGCCTCCCCTGAGCCTCCTCTTCCCCAGGCTGAAAAACCCCAGCTCCCCCAGCCACTCCCCATCAGACTTGTGCTCCAGACCCCTCATAGCTTCACTGTCCTTCTCTGGACACCCTCTTGGGCCTCCATGTCTTTCTTGTAGTGAGGGGACCAAAACTGAGCACAGCACTTGAGGTGTGGTCCCTTTAAAAAGGATATAAGTTTGAGATGTCCAGAGTATAAAACACAGCATTTCATTAAGTATTTCAAATTTTAAAAGAGGCTTCAAATAACCAAAACACTAATTTTGTCTTCTTTGTAAAACCCAGTAAAGGTTATTAGACTGTAAAGGAAGAAAACAAAAGGAAAAAGAACCAAAGAGCTGAAAATGCTAACGAAAACAAAAAGTATCATTTAGGAAAGGGAAAGATGTAACCACTAGAACTCTGTCACACCTCAGAGAAGTGCTGACAAAGGTCAAATTTGCGAGTGTCCTAATTCTGTTTTCTAGTTGTGCAATAAAGGCATGGCTTCATATTTATCACAGCACATCATGACAGGCAACTCGACTTTCCACTGTATCCATGTCTATAAATATGCTATGCACACACCCACAGAAACAGCAACCAAAAACTCTGTACTTTTGTAAACTGTTTCGTGTTCATCTACTTTCCTGGAGACTTAAGAGATTACTTAAAATTGATTCCATTTATGGATAGATAGATGAGGCAAAAGGTTTGGAGACAACAATTCAGTTGTAATCAAGAAGCTTTGTAACTTGCAGTCTTGTTCTACAACTCTTCCCCTACTAAAGACCCTCACAGGCTTTCTTCATCTCAACGCAGGTGCCCAATGGCAGTAATCTCGCTATCTTTATTTTAAAATGAACACTTAAGGAAGGAAAATTAGGCACAATGGTAAAATTACACTATGTCTGCAGATGATCATACATTTAAATCACTGTTCATTAAGTCAGTGTCAACTAACAACTGTTTTTGCTCAATGCAAAAAGATGCCAAGAACCAAAAATATTGTTTAAGATGTTCCAAGATAAGAATCCAAAAAGACCTTCCAAAACTCAAAGTAGCCCTTACAATGCAGGCTAAAAGGATTAAAGATGAAAAAAAAAGCAGAAGTTCAATACGAATCTTCATTTAGTGGCGGAAAACTAGAACCGCCAGTACAAAGACATTCCTCAAATTCCTCTCATGTCAAGCTCTGAGCACTTAAGAACCTCATAGACTTGAGGGAAAGAAAAAGGGACTATGACATGTGCCAGTATAAGAAGTACCCGACAGAAAACTACAGCTGAATTAATCAGGCTGTCCTTTGAGGACACAATCAAGCATGGTACTACCAAGCTTCCACTCTTCATCAGTGACTGAGAAAAAAAACGCTTTGCTTAAGGGCAAAAATCTTGTCTCCTAAGCACAGGTGATAATACTTAATTCTGCTTCCAAGTGAAGATGAGCTGATTTAATCTCATCCCTGCTACCATAGGACTCAAAAGGAAAACTGATTTTACAGGTACCTGTTGTTCAATGTATCTTCAGTAGATTTATACATCCCTATTTTTAATCAATTAAGTATACACACATATTTTCAAAGAACATATAAAATACTTGTTTTCTTCACACAAATTAGCACTACCAGCAATGTGAAGAAGAGGAATATAAATTTGTCTGAATATGCAATGTAGAAATCAGAGCAAGATGTCTATCAAGATTCATCAGGAAATAACAGATCTCATTTCCTTGCAAAATTACTGTTATTTGTTAATTTATATTGCTAACATGGAGGTAAATGCAAAGTAAGGTACTTTAAATAATCTCAGACTTCAAGCGTGCTCACCTGATCGCCTACAACTAGAAGTCACTTCTCCTGAACTCCTAGCTGATGGCAGAATGAGGTAGGCCAGTTAGATAATCCTCTAAAGAAGATACTGCTAGGGAAAGAAGTCAAGAGTAACTCAAGTACAGATCTTCAGGAAAACCATGAGTTGTCCTCCATTTGACACCAATATACGTATATTCCAGAGATGATAATCACTATGGCTGAGTCCCACATCAAGCTATAAGGAACTACTGTTGCTAAGTTACAGACGGAACATAATAGATAAGTATTATCTTGGAATAGATAGTCTAAGAGTGGGAACATTATATCAGGAGAAAATTTCTCATCCACACACAAAGACCTGGCACAAGGTAGATTAACTTTCGTGCTCAGCAGTACAACACATGCAGAGCTCGCATTCAAATTAACATCCTGTGGTCAACAAGGGAAGTGTTGTGCCTGAGGTGAAGGAAGCTCTGAAGCATCCAGTTGTCACTGAAGCTGACAAAAACATGCACAGAAACCAGCTTAACTCTACACACTCACAGCAGGGAAAAAGAACCGCTTGAAGATGAAGCAAGTCTACAGTATTCAGGCAGCTAAAGAGTCCTGGAGAAAGTTTCATATGACATTTTGCAAATATAGAAATATCTGCATTATAACTCACATGGAAATAACCCTAACATTTATATTAAAAATTTCACTCACACAGGTTAAAATAAAGATTTTAATTAAATAATAATTAAATAAAAAGTAAGAAGATAAACAGAAATCCTATTCCAACAGGAAATTTCCATTACTAATCAAAAGTAATAGCAGTAAGATGTGGATGCCAGGACACCTTTTGAAGCCTTCAGACAACAAAATACCACCTGTTAGCACACTGCAGAATTTAACATCAGCAGCAATCACCACCTCCAACACTCATCCAAACACCCACTGAACAACGACCAAAATTCCAGCTTTCCTGCAGAGAATTTCCCCAAACATCCATGCCCTGTCCAAAGTATTTTATTTATATCCTAGAATCACCAAGGTTGGAAAAGATCCACAGAATCGCCAACCACCCACCTACCACCAATAGTTCTCACTAAGCCATGTCCTTCAATACAACAACCAAATGTTCCTTGAACACCTCCAGGGTTGGTGTCTCCACCACCACCCTGGGCAGCCCATTCCAATGCCTGACCACTCTTTCGGAGAAGTAGTATTTCCTAATGTCCTGCCTAAACCTCTGCTGGCCCAGCTTGAAGCCATTCCCACCAGTTACATGAGAGAAGAGGCAGACCCCAGCTCACTACAACCGCCCTTCTGGTAGTTATAAAGAGCTGTAAGGTCTCCCCTAAGTCTCCTCTTCTTCAGACTGGACAATTCCAGCTCCTTCAGTCGCTCCTCATGTGGCCTGTGCTCCAGAACCCTCATCAGCTTTACTGCCCTTCTTTGAACATGTTCCAGGGCCTTTGATGTCTTTCTTGCAGTGAGAGATCCAAAACTGGACACAGTACTCAAGGCACAGCCTCACCAGAGTTGAGTACAGGGGGACAATCCCTTCCCTGTTCCTGCTGGCACTGTTTCTGATGCAAGCCAGGATGCCATTGGCCTTCTTGGCTACCTGGGCACACAGCTGACTCATGTTCAGTTGAGCATCAATCAATACCCCCAGGGTCCATTTCCTCTACGCAGTCTTCCAGCCAGTCTTCCCCAAGCCTGTAGTGCTGCCTGGGGTTGTTGTGGCCAAAGTGCAGGACCCAGCACTTGTTTTTTTTGAACCTCATCCCATTGGCTTCTGCCCAGCTATCCAGATCCCTCTGTAGGGCCTTGCTACCCCCCAAGGTGACTAAGTAAAAAGTGTCAAATATAGAGAATTACCTGCTTTAAGGTAGGAAGGTTCTACAGAGGGATTTGGATAGGCTGAGGCCAAACATGTGAGGTTTAACAGGACAGGTTTTGCACTTTGGTCACGACCCCATGAGATGTCACAGGCTTGGGGTAGAGTGGCTGGCAAGCTGCATGAACAGTGTGGGTGTATTAGTCAATAGCCAGCTGAATGTGAGCCAGCAGCGTGCCCCAGTGACCAAGAAAGCCAGCAGCATCCTGGCTTGTATCAAAAACAGTGCAGCCGAGGGGAGGATATCATCCCATCATCCCCCTGTGCTGTACCTCAAATATCGTGTGCAGTTTTGGGCCCCCTTACCACAAAAAAATAATAAATAAAAATAAAAATTAAAAAAAAAAATCCACAAACAAACATAGAAGCACTGGCCTTGAGTTCAAAGAAGGGAAGAAGGGCAACAAAGCTGTTAGAGGGTCTGGAGTAAAGGTCTTATAAGAAACAGCTAAAGAAACTTAATCTAGAGAAGAGGAGGCTCAGAGGAGACCTCATCATTCTCTACAATCACCTGAATGGAGGTTATGGTGAGGTGGGCGTCAGCCTGTTCTCCCAGATAACAGCGACAGAACCAGAGGTGATGGCCTCAAGTTGTGCCAAGGGTGGTTTAGGTTGGATATTAGGAAGTATTTCTCTGAAAGACAGGCACAGGCTGCCCAGGGAGGTGGTGGAGTCATCATTCCTGTAGATGTCCAAGAGACGTGTGGATGTGGCACTGAGGGACGTGGGCATGGTGGGGGTGGGCTGATGGTTGGACTGAGGTCTTTTCCCAATCTTGATGATTCTTTGATAAAGATCAACTAATTTGACAGAAAAAACAAACGTAATATTAAATAGCTGCTTTTAATAACAGTTTTTTTAAACTTTAAATGAAGGTTTCAGCAGAGTACCTTGTATTTTATACACATGTAGGAAAACCCCTCAGATGCTGTATAGTTTAAAACCAAGCTTTTTGTTGACTTAGCTATAAATGTAGAGAACTGATGTTATCTCATTGTTTTTCTGTTTTACTGTATACTTGCATCATTCTTTCTGAACAGAGAAGACAAAAATAACAGCTGGAAGTCTCCGCCTGTCTGCAACAGATGCCAGGAACTTCACTACAGAGTAACTTACAACAACAACATGACAGCTATTACCCTGGTAAATAAATCCAGCATTCTTCAGTTTGTATTCAAACGCCACAAACTCCAGAATGAGAAAGGTGAGACATTTCAGCACACAAAGGGCTATCTATGCTTTACAGCGAAAGCAAATGTTTTGAATGTGAGGCAAACTGAAGTTGGCAGCATTAGAAGAAAATTCACAACTAGAAAAACTGAATGAGTCATAGAAGTGAGCTCCATAGGCTCTCAGGCTCTTTAAGGGAAGAGGCCCAAAAAAATACTAAAACAGCACTTAGAACAGAGATAGAGGCAGAAGAGTGCAAACTCATGTAAATAGAAGCAGAAATGACAGTAGGATACACCTTGAATCCTGAGCACGTTTGCCAAAACAGTTTTTGACTATTCTGGGTTCAAGTGTTTTTGATGTTTTTATAAATACTAAATCAGTGCACACAAATCTTTGGAAATCAACAGCAGTTGTGCCTTTTCCTACTCGGATGGTCTGTGCTGAGAAATCTAAAGACACAGAAAATCCCATATCTAATTTCCACCGACACGAATGGGAATCCAGAGCGATCTGGATTTGAGGAAGTCTAGAGAGCATCCAAGTCTGGTGGATCATCTGTGAAAGACTCACTGTCGAACAAAACACAAGACTGTACTTTGCAACCATCAACTGTAATACACTTAATAGCAACTGGGGTAATAAAGCAGCTCAAACTGATGCGTGGTTCTTCCGTCTTATGTTCAGCAAAGATAGGAGTAGTACCAGCAGAAGCTCAGCAAAAATAACTAAATAAATCAGCTACATAAGTTACATCCTATCAAGTCATTACTTTTCTTTAAAGAACAAGTCTCTTATTTTTTCCATCTTTCAGTAATTACATTTCAGAGGTTCCTAAATTAAAAACAAACAAACAAACAAAAAAAACAACTACCTTTTATTTCTAGACTTGGATATCAGTTACACTGCTCTACCATTGATGTGTGTACAGGTATGGGTTTGGGTTTTGTTTTTCCTTCTCAAGACCTTGAACCACATTTCCTATTGATTGTCCAATCCAAGTGTTACTCAATTCACTAACCAGTAAACAAAAGCCTGTTCCTTATTCTTTACTTAGACTGTAGCTGTTCACTAATAACACGCTGGATATCAAGTCCTCTGCAATAACGACACGAACTTTCAGTAGCATGCAGGTAAAGCTCCTGAGGATACAAGAAGTGAGTGCAGCTCCTCCTCAGCAGAGCTCAGGCAGGGCACCCTTACTGTCAGCACTATCACAGCTGGCTGAACTTGAGCACCCAGATGCAATTCCTGCTGTGATCATCACCACCATTACACTAGCAGGTAAATTCATCACGCAGTAGACAATAAACATCTGCTCAGCAACCAGCATGCTTCTAACTTACCTGTATTCTTAGAATACCTTAAATTCTGTAACAGCTAGGGGATAAAAAGAAAAGATATTGCATACCAGGAAAGAAAACATCTTGAAAAGCAAAGTCTGAGTGTTACTCCTGACTCCTATGCTGATGTAGTAACTTTAAGCAGCTCACTTATCTCCCTCAGTTCCCCTACAGCGAACATTTACATTTATTTTATTCTATTAAAAAAATAAAATACTACCACTCACAGATGTGATGCACGAAGAGACAACTACCATTCCCTACTACTAAAGCAAGACTGTTTGGATAAAAGACGGTTCATTCAAAATACAGTGCAAAAGCCGTTTTCTAAAGCTTCCTACCCGTGTGCTTGCCCCCAGCTACCTTGCCTTTTAAGGAAATGAAGTTACGTTACAGATGAATGCCTGGAGCAGCTAATAGCTGCTGATTCATGTTATGCTGACAAGGGATGAACAAGCATTTTAGAGTTCATGTTTACCGCCTTCCCAGCATCAGCTCAGTAATACCTGAACACGGCAATTAAGAAACCTATTGATTACAACAGCTAAGCTTTTGCTCATTAAAACAACGCTTTCTCCTATAAAGAAAGCGCATCTCATCTTTAGATGATTAACAAGTTCATAATTAAACCATTCAAACTACACAGCGGGATGATGCCGCTTAATTACATAAGTGAGCTTTAAAAAAAAATAATAAATTAAAAAATGATTAGGCTGTATTTCTGCAACATCACTCTTACCAAAGCATTTGGACTCTTGACAAGTCACAAGCGAGAATTGAAAGGAATCACGGGAAGTCAGGCCAGTGTCATGTCTCAGAGTCATGATTTATTCTCCAGCTTTTAAGCCTAAAGATTCAGTTGTTTTTAAACACCTGGAACTCAGAATAGGGAGAGAAGGACAAAGAATTAGGCTTCCTAGCAGACACAAGACTCCAGCAGCTGGGATTCTGATGAAATACGTAGAAGACTGATACTGTATAAACATTGATTTCTCCCCATAAAGGTTGGGATAGTTTCCCTACAATGTCATAAAGCAATAATCACATTCCAGCCAGGGAAAAAAATATATATATATAAAAGGTACTTCTACCTGCAGCTTTACATTACATGATACTCAGCTAAATTTTTTCTATCTAACATGAAAATTATCACCTCATGGGTATGCGGTTTCTGTGCTAAAAATGCGCAGGATTGAAAGGATATCAGAGGCTCCTCTGCAGCAAAACCCCACCTTTGCAATCCTTCAGCTCCACTCTTCAACTATTACTCTGGGAAGGCAGCTATGCACAGCCTTAGTAATGGCATGGGGCTCTCTTTCCAAGTCAGAGTAAAATATATGATCAGGATAAAACTGACTAACAAAGCACGCACAGCTGGCACCTACTGACAGCTCTTTCCTTTACTTAAAGAACAAACACCTTCACGTTTCTATCCGCATATCCTACTCCTTGCAACAGTTAAACAAACCACTCTTGTCATGTCATTGACCTCAGAATCCATTCCCAACGATGTACATTAAAGATACTTGTAACCAATGGTAACTAACCATTTCTAGAACCTGTGAAGGATGCAAGAAATGACTGAAAAGAACGGAGGATCAAACAGCAGCAAGTCAAAGACAATACTTTTGGAAAATGATCTTCATGCTGTTATCAGTGGCATTAGCTTTTTAACTCCTCTCATTTGCTTCCACAGCTTTTCTTCACAGCATATGAAACCGAAGCAAAAGTTAAGAAACACTTCCATGAAAACAGCATATGAACTCCTATACAAATAATGCTAATTTCAGTCAAATTTACACAAGGAGAAGAGATGAAAGAACGCCAGACTTCAAATGGTAGCAGGAATAGCAAGTGTTATTTACTTTCCTATTAAAGTATTAGCTAAAAGACCAAGACTGGAATCCAAACACGTGCAGACACTGTCTTGACAATTAAAGTCACTCACAAACAGATGTCAGTTGAGCATTACTCTGACCTGCTAACGAGCACTTACACAAAACACAAAGGTTTCCCTTGTACTACTGAAGAACCAAACCTCTCCGCCACAAGAACTGCCTTAACTGAAAAATACAGCTTGCTGCTGGAGATTTAGTTTCTTCTATGATACAGGCTATGATCTGTTTCAGCAAAGTAAGCCTTTCTCTACCCCTACATAGTTAACTTCTGAACCAGAGGCAGGGAAAGCTGCAGGGGTCCTCATGCATTATCCCCAATTTGGTCATACCCAGCTGAATTCACGCCACTGAAGCGAGCAAAAAATAGCTGCTGAAACAACCACTAATGTTTTGTTCCCACCCACGTTTGCATCAACCAACACGTTACTACTGTTTAACTAAGGACTGCATATAAACAAGACTTGTGCTATAAATGCCACAAAGGTCTTTTCAGTCCCTAGAACCTCCCCCACAAAACATTCAGCAAGAGAATTCTAAGTGACAACAATAACACCAGCATTCAGAGAGGTGAATCCTTCGAGCGGCCCTACTGCACCAACACCTTGTTCTGGTTTGCTCAGCACTGGGAGAAAGCCAGGTTTACAATGAAAAGGAAACCAATGAGGAAGTTGCCTTAACACCTTTTCTTACTTGATCAAACGTTAAGGTGACAGAACAAGGACTACCGAGTCTAAAGCACTGGAGAGAGATATTTGGTTTGGGACTCGTATTACAACTCAATACAAAGACGTCTCTGTTTTTATTTCTTAAGATACATGCGGTCCGTGCCAAGCAATAGCGACACTTGATCAAAGTCACCAGGTGAAGAGCACGGCAGTTCTTACATTGACATAAATGACCGTTCAAAATACCCTGACCACACTAAAACCTTTGTCTCTGACACTTCTGAATACAAAAACATTAAAAAATAAAGCAGATCTAACTGTCCACTTTGGCATTCAGGTTATAATTGAGGGTGTGCGAGTGATACAGACTTCCCCAGCATCCCACTTACTGCACTTTCATTCCCTTCACGGGACGGATACAGACTACAGAAGTGTGTTTCTTCTGTATTTAAATGAAATGGAAAATACACCCCAGAAGAACAACTGAAGGAATCCAAACACTGTTTCAACGGGAGGGTCCTCAAGGCAGCCTTTCTGAGACTCACACCATGCAGACACTGTTTCCAACAACTGTTTTCTCTCCACAAATCCACCACGGTCGGGCCTCCCCCCCTTGCTCAGGTACACACGGGTTTGCTCCCATGCGCCAGGGCACACAAGAGGAATTGCACCACTTTGAGTCGCTTTTAAACGTTAAATTCAAACCACAGAACTAAGTTAACAACGCCCTGACTATTTAATCCGGTCTCATCGCGTTTGATACGGATATCCCAGAGTGTTTTCTTCTCGGCACGGCACAGCATTAGAGTTTAAAGGACGCACAGCACTACGTGGCCCCGGCTAATAATGAACTTGAGGTCCCCGCGAGCGCAGTGGGAAAGGAAAACGCAACCACAACAAGACAAGAGAAGCAGACGACAATTCTTTTCTAATTGCTACACTTCCCGAAGAGCGCCAAACATTTCACAGCGCGCAACGAGCCCGACGGGATCGCCGCCTCCTCGCTGACGGTCCGAGCTGAGCTCAACCCCCCCCTCGCCCCATAGAGCGGCGGTGGATCGCAGCGCCGCCGAGCCCAGCAGAGGGGGGACACACGAAGGCGCGGTGCTCGGACCCGCCGCTCTCGCAGCGCCCAGCCGGGGGAGGGGGAGCCGAGGGAGAAGGAGGGGGAGGAAGGGGGGGAGGGTTACGGCTAGCCCAACAGAGAGCGCGCCCTTCAGCTCACCTCAACACTTCTGCTGCCGCCACCCCTCAGCCGCGGTCCCGGCGGGCGGCCGGTGGGCAGCACCGCCGCCGCCTCTCTCCGTTTCCTTTCTCCGCTCCCTTTCTGTCCTGCTCGGCTGCTCCCGTCCCAGCGGCTGCGGCCCGACTGCGGCGACCGCGGTCAGGTGACTCCCGACAACATTGCCGCCCCCCCCCGCCGCACACGCACACACCCCGCCCGCCCATTGGCCGCCGCGCTCCCCGCCGCCGCGCAGACGCCCACAGAGGCACGCAGGGCGCGTGCGCCGCGGGGACCCGCCCGCTCGGGGAGTGACGTGAGCGGTGATGCCGTTCCAGAGGGAAACGTTAGGCTGGCGTTCCGCTGAGGTGCCGGCCGCGGGGAGGCTTTCCTGGTAAAAGTTACTCACTGAGCGTGTGCTTTGTGGGCTCAAAGAGCTGCTTGACGCCGATAGGGCCGAGTCCGCTGGAAGCAGCATGCAGCACTGCGTGCCCTACCTGAGCCGTCAGCATTCTGCCACACTGCAGGACAGGTAGGGCCATAGTATAGGACCATAACGTTGTTTTGGTGGGAGAAGATCTCCAAGGTCATCAAGTCACAGAATGGTTTGGGCTGGATGGGACCTCAAAGCCCACCCTGCTCCACTCCTATGCCGTGGGCAAGGCTGCCCCCCACCAGCTCAGGCTGTCCAGGGCCCCATCCAATTTGGCCTTGAGCACCTCCAGGGATGGGGCACCACAGCTTCTATGTGCAGCTGTGCCAGCGCCTCACTGTCCTCTGAGGAAAGGATTACTAGCATCCAATCTAAATTTATTCTTAAACATCTTGAAGAATGGGGACTGCACAGCTGCTCTGAGCAGGATAGTAGGGGGAGTGGAGTGCATGGGTGAGCAAGATGTAAGGAGGTGGCCTTCAGCTAGCAACAGGCAAGGGAGAGTAGCGTGGAGCTGCCATCAAGGTAGCGGCCCTGTTGAAAGGCAGAATGAGAGCCCCATCACAACATGAATGCAGCTTTTGGGTCCCAGTGAGTGTTTTTGCATTGTGCCATCTACAAGTGAAAGTTGAGTCTAAGATAACTTCAGAGGTGTCTTAGGAGATGCTGTCCAGAACTGGAGGGTTTTCAGGATCTCCTGTAGATGTTTGCCTCAATCTCCAGAGCAACTCAAAAAGACCTACCTGCTACTACTCTCAGTGCTAAAAATTGGCCTGAGGGCAGCTTGTTCTCCCCAGTATCATCCTGGGAAAAAAAAAGCAAAGCCCAACGAAGGACAAATGGAAAGAACTCAGCTCTATTGTGTACTAAAAGGAAAACAAAAAAATCTGTTGGTCATATGGGAGAGATGGAGATAAACTCCATCTGTCTGCACATGGAACCCAATTAAGGCAGCCTCCTTCTGGAAACTGCACGTCCCAGATAAAACTTTAATGATGGGAAGGCTGAAAGGTGCATTGTCAGTAATAGCAATAGGAATGTCATTATTACAAAATGTTAACAAAGTGTGACAATTTTGTTTACATGGGAATTGTAGAATTAGCTTTGTACATCATTGAAATTAAATTAAAAAGATAAATAAATGGGCACTGATCTCTCTGAGTTGACAAGTGATATAACCTGAGGGAATAGTACAAAGCTGCATCAGGGGAGGTGGGTCAGATTGGGCGTTAGGGAAAGATTCTTCATCAGAGAGTGTTTGGGATCTGGAACGGGCTTCCCATGACCACTGGGTCATGGCACTGAGCTTACTTACACAGATTTAGAAGCATCTGGACAACAATCTCAAACATAGGATCTGATTTTTGGGTGGTCCTATGTGAAGCCAGGAGTTGGACTCAGTGATCCTTACAGGTCCCTACAACTTGAGATATTCTATGATTCTGTGGAAACAAAAAATAAAAGAAATTATGAAACACACTGTCTGTCCTGCCCTGTGTTTACATGCCCTGTAACTTCCATAAGCTCCTTTTTCAATGGATGCTCTATACTTAGTTTTAGCCTTCCTGAGAATTTTGGGGCAAAGTTCTTTCAGATATTACTTTGCTCCTACACATATTTATACCCAATTTCTGAAGAGCTGCCATGAGAGTGATAATGATAATCAAAGTCTTCTTTATTTCTTCTTTATTTCCAATGGTAAACTAGCTAGCTAGAAATCACACAGACATGTGAGCTGGTTCCAGCCCCCACCTCGTGAACTGAGGAGAACTTGAACACCAGTTTAGTTTCCACTACAACCTAGAAAGGAATTTTTCAGTGTCTTTCTTCAATGGTCATTATACCAGATTAAAACTGATAACAGACAGGAAGTCCTTGCTCTTTATTGATTTATTGTTTTTATTGTTAGCTTAAGAGTGGGTTCTCAATGGCACTTTTTTGTTCGTTTGGTTGTTTTTTTTAGGTGGGGAGTGGTTACATTTCACAGGCAGGTCTTGTGTTTCCTTGTATACTTTCTCCAAGTCTTTTAGCTTCTGCTTTGAAAGGTTTATTTTGTTAGGGTTTGTTTTTCATCAGTTCTGTAGAAGAAATCTTCCTCACCACCAAAATAAAAACGACAGCCTGAAGCACTGCAAAAGTAGATCTGCAACTACAGTTGGAATAGCAGTTCCAGGTTCATTATTCAGGGGTTCCCGATTGCTCCAACCCCTGAAGAACTGCAGTATTTACTTTGTAAGCTCTGCACGCAGGTGTGAAAGCCTGTGAAATAAAAGCTGCCTTTTCCTTGATGGACAGCCTTTGAGATACGTATTAACACCTTGTCTAGATTTGCACCAGGTGGAAGTCAGTTTGTCTTTTTGCTATGCCTGCTGTAGGTACATAAACTTTAACCACACTCCAAAGCGACACACCTTTCATTTTACTTTTACTTGTTCCTGGATTCTTTAAGAGTGTTTAATGTGGGCCAAGTAATAGTCGCCATTTGTAACTGATAACCATGCCGAACAAACAAAAGCAACACGAACAAACAATCTACTGTATTGTCTGTACGTGAGATTTAATCAAGCAGTGCTTTCTCTGAAAGGCCGGCAGCAAACAGAAATATGTTCCTGTATGAACATCCACACTAATGGCCAGACTTTCATTATAGAACAGCATAAGCAATTTATTGGCAAAATCTTTCAGAACAAGCTATTTATCATTATATCCAAATAGTATCTTGACGCTTGAGATGTGAGTACTACGAGTTCTTACATTTTAAACAATAACGCTTTCTGAATCTAAGTTTTTCTCCTTGTTCTTAATGCTTTCTATGACTTGTAGTTCTCACACCCTTACACACCTTGATAACTCCCAGTCCCCAAGTGCTCAGACACCAACCAAGCAGCTTTAAAGAACCGTCTGGAACTCTGGCTTGAAAATTGGCTACCGAACCTTGGACCGCACCCACCAAGGAGGGATCTTCATCTCTTGTTCCCAGTGCTAAGGATGACGCAATGCTGAGTTCCCACACAATAGCAAAAGAAACGATGGTGTAACAGCTTGTTTCTCACTCACAGCCAGACAGAAGAACTGAATAAATACTTTCCTTACTGAAATTAGACACAACTGGAAAAATGAAAAAAAAATAAATAAAAAAATCCTTTTTTTTTTTTTTTTTTTTCCTAAAAAGGAGAAGTAAAACCAGCAAAAAAAAAGGAGATCTGGGAAGTAAGCCGACAAAATAAGGAAGTGTATCTTCCTGCAGATTAATAATGAATATTTTAAAGATTAAACACTGTATACACTGAAATTACAAATGCTCGCAAGATTAGTATGAGAAGAAATAATAATAAAAGGATGTAGTTAAAAGAAAATGAAGGATGACGTCCCTTTTTCTGATACGTTTAAGACATGAAGAAGCGTAACTGTCACTGTCTTTTTGCATGTGTCATTTATTGCATCAGACACATTGAGCGCACCAGTCTCAGCTCTTGCTACTTTGTGGCTAGTTTTCACTAAGCTCTGCTTTGTCTTTGTAGGGTAATGGCCCAGATAGACGAAAGTGATGTAATTTGCAGAGTCAGGTTTTGGGTCAAACAGGCAGAGGCTAAAACAGTAACATTCATGGGGCCCTGGGCAGCCTTGTCTAGTGTTGGATATGGAGGTCGGCAGAGCTGCATGCGTCAGGGGGATTGGACCCTGATGATCCTTGAGGTGCCTTCCATTCCAAGCCATACTATGATTCTGTGATTCTGTCTTTAATATGTGTTCGACTTTTTCTGCAGTTGCCTTCAGTAGCTGAAGCTACTTTCATAGCGCTGAATCTTGGCTAATAGGTTCTCCAGTTTAATTGCAACACACCCCAATGCAAAAAGGTGAGACTCATCCCACCTATCTTTATCCATCAGCTGTCTACTGTAAGAAATATATTTACGTTCCTGTTCAGTTCATGAAACCAGATAGGCATCTCCAAGGGGTAATTTTTCCCTTCCTATGGTAGATGTCTGAGAGTGGGGTGATGAAACTCCTTTTGGAGTTTTGCCTGCCTCACTATGTGTTGAGAACAGAGATAACTGGGTTAGGTTTGATGGATAACCCTCAGAGGACTACAGGTTACTTCAGTCTGCTCCTTGATCCACACTTCTGCTGGATGCTGGGATCAGAATATGCTAAAGGCATTGGCAAAAGTCACTGAGAAATGCAAATGCTAAGGGCTCATCTCCTGCCTTTTGTGTCCAGTTCTTTCTGGCTAAATATGACACTTGGTGTCAAAAGAGGGTTTCTGTCTCTGTCCCCACACCTACGCTGTGATGAAGCAATGAGGCATATACAGTGAACCCAGCATTTCTAGTCATGAGCCAAATGAGCAAACAGACCACCGTAGTAAATCAGGTGCAATGAGCTTGTCCCAGACACACTACTTCTCCATGCATGGACTGAATGCACTGTACTGCACATGGAATACCTCCAATGCTTTCCTGGAAGTGCTCACTGCAGTGCCGTAAACACTGAAACAAATGGATGCATGCACAGCATTCCAGCATCTCCAGCCACTTATTTCCCATGCATGCATGCAGCAGCTGTGCTGCACATGTGCACGGCAGGCATGCGTGGTGGCAGGTGGCGAGGGAACAGTTTACATCTGGGGCTGGCCTGGACCCACCACAGTGTCAGTGCCAGTGTCCCCCAGGGGGACCTGCAGGAGATTGGTGCAATGGCTGGAGGCTGAGGCACACATCTGCATCCAGTATGGCTTCTGCAGCAGCCACGCAGAACACCACGGCGTTTGCATTCTTCTAACTGCAGCCCCAACCACTCCCTCCTGTCAGCTTGCAAACGCAAAAGCTATTTTTTAATCTACACTTAGATTACATTTCCTATATGAAAATCTAGCTATCAACTAGCTAAGTCACATGTAATGTATTTAAGTCAAGAAAACCCCCGGGCTGTGTCAACATGTATAAGCTGTATATCTGCCTCATACTTTAAAACTATTTTTAAAATCATTAAATAAATTCTTCTAAAAAGCCTTTGAAGTCTTCCTACATTTTCTCACCAGTACGTAAGCAGCCACGCTGATTTCTTTCCCTACTGTCTTTTGCTGTGTGTGGGGGGGGGAGGTACTGTTCTAATTCTTAAAAGCACACATGCTTATTTTTCATGGTTTCTTGCTTATAAAATTCTTTTGTTCATTCTGGGAAAGCGTGCTGTTACTCACAAGGAAATACTTTTAAATTCCCTGTTGATATGTTATGTGTTTGTGTGTGTGTATTGGGGAGCATCAGAGGACTGCTGAGATGGTCTGAGGGAGGTGAATGAGGAGCCCGGCCTCTGAAAACTGCTAAAGGAGACCCATCCACGTGTTTAGCTTGAAAGAGGACAACAACTGATTTATTCATGACAAACTAGATTTGCTTTCTCGGAAACTCAGAGAACAACTGTTAGTGGTTTTAATTTTGTCTGACAGAAATGGTTGGTCTGAGGTAACTGAGGAAAGACCAGAAATGTTCAGGAGGTGAGGTGGGATGACTTCAGCCAGACTGCCCAGGCCGCACATTATCACACATTGGCTCTTTTGAAGGGAGGAAACTGGTATTTGTGGGAAAGGCAGTATATGTTGTCCAGAGCCTGATGAGTGTTTTCAGTCTCAAGTAATGCTGTGGCATAGCAGCTGTGTGGATTTGAAATGAATTAGTTCAGTGCAGCAGGAAACCACGAAGTTTGAAACCTGCAGAAAGTGTTTTCAGCCAGATGCGGATCTGCAGTCAGATTTGTGGGAGCGCTGAGTATTTGGGAAGATGTAGGGAGACCAGGTGAAACACCTCATATGGGGGTTCCCCTTCACAAACTATACACATAACACACCACATCTTTTTGGTATTCCCTTCTCCTATGACCTCATGCTGGATAAGAGAGACGCCACCTCAAAAAATGCCCTCAAGTGGTGCTAGAGAAAGAAAAGCCCATCTGTTTTCCTTAACACGTTATAGTCTATTGATAGTCTCAGTTAGCAACTTGAATGGTTCCTTGGTTTAGAGGGGCTGAGAGCTGGTAGCTCATTCTCCCGTGTGTGTCTGTCTTGGGACACTGTTGTAGCTCTTGCTCAAAGCTGCTCTGAATTCACAGTCTGCTCTTAGCACTATGTTATCAGGGATATCTGTAGTACTGGGTTTGTTGCTCTTCCAGTAAAACGCAAAGTCTCTCCCCTAGAATAAAGCCTAAAAAACATTTGCTATACCCACAGAAGGAGATACACTGAGTGGTCTTAAATAGACAAAAGTATTTGTGGGTGAGACTCTGGAAGGCAGGAAAGAAACAGCTTCTCTCTCAAACACATGCAGATTCAAAAGATCTCCACAGTACTTGAAACATTAAAACTTTGGACCGATTCCCTAAGAACTGTAGTCATACCCCTGAGAGGAGAAGGATGTTGAGTCATAGTGAAGAAAGGAAAGAAAAGCGGAATGTTTTTTCTATTACAATCGTTACAGAGGTCAGACGCAACCAAGACAGACGGATGAACAACAAAAACACTGGTTAAGTGATTCAGAAGGGTAGGTTTTCTGGAATTAGCCAGAAACATTTCAAGGACTCTGAAGAAAATGTGGAAACGAATTGTCATTCCAATGTATCTGAGCATATGTGCCTTTCGACTCTAATGCCTGAAGAAGGATTCGTTTTAAAATGATTTGATGGAAACCTTGTGAAGGACTTTCACTTCGGCTACCATAAATATGTCAGTAGCAGAACAGCGAATGATAACATTACATTTTGCTTTTGGAGTATCTGACAGGGGCAAAAAAGACTTGAAAGTGCACGATCCTTTGCAGTGCTGTATAACATTGCCCTTTTATAAAGCAACTAAGTAAGTCACCCTTTTGCTTAAATAAGTTCTTCATTATGATCACCCAGTTTGCTTTTGTTACGCAGGAGGATTGCAAAAGTGAGTGATGTATCTGAAGACTCGGTTAAGACTGGAAAGCCTACCAAAATTAGGAAAGAACATCATACATTCAACTACTTGGCTAGGTTTTAATTTCACAACATGGCATTGTTGCTGTAACCTACCGCTTCTATATTGATCATAGGATTACCTATGGATTACCTATAGGATTACCTGCCAAGAAGAGGTTGACTGTTCAAAGCCACTACTGTTATTGAATCTTTCTGAAATTAATTAAAAAAAAAAAAAAAAAAAAAAAAAGATTATTTTTCTGTATGTTTTCCCATGTTTTGTCATAACAGAGGGGAAAAAATAAAATAAAAATGATTCAATGCCTGCTTCTGTTTAGAACTGCAAATTAAACGCCCCACAACAGAAGCCGTTTGGTTTCTGGTACTGATTACCAGGTTGGAGTCTCATCTGAGAAGGTGGAGCGACTGCAAGTCTGTACGTCAATGTGGTGATCCAGTGGGAGGGGGCAGCCCGCCCAGACCCATCAGCCATCGATCTGGATTTCCTCCTGTGCTCAGGCAATTGGCCACTCCGTGCATGGTTCCCTTGGGTGTGACTGCGAGCCCTGGTGAGTCACGGTTCAAGTGCACAACTCATACCGAAAGGAAAATGAGGCCAGTTTTAACTCTGCTTTTAATTTTGTTTCCAGCTTAGTTCTGTGAAAGTCACAGAGAGCCCTGAATTGCTACGTGCAGCAAAAGGTAACCCAACAGTGCAGAGAAGACACAGGAGTTACAACCACCAACGTGTCAAAAAAAATATGTACCTGCATGTACTGGGTCTGTCTGGGATGGAGTCCCTTCTCAAAAGTAAAACATGAGGTGATGTAGAAAGCAGTGGTGGTTGTCTCTTGTTGGAGGATGAAAGTTGTTAAAAAAAGGCACGTTTACAATTGGAAAGTGTACTTGCAAACCTAGATCTGGTGATAGGAATGACATTACAGATTACGTAGTGTCATTTCCTGATAACTTAGTTGTCTTTTGTTAATCTTTTGAGTATATTGCCTAGGATCTTCTTGATAGTTTCCTATTCCTGCTTTTCTTTTCCCTTCTATGGACAGTTAATGATCCACAACTGACAGCTTTTTCCAGAAACATTTTGCAGCTGTATTTCTCACAGGGCAAAGTAGGATTTTCTGGAAAGCACTTTGTAATGGAATTTACTTCAGTTTCTTATCCTCTTTTCTCTTGAAGAATCACAGAGAAGCTGAGGCTGGCTGGTCCTCTGGGTCCATCTGGCCGAACCTCTGCTCCAGCAGGGCCACCCAGAGCAGGAACACGTGCCCAGGGCCATGTCTGGGTGGCTTTTGGACATCCCCAAGAACCAGAACCCATAGCCTGTATGAGCAGCCTTTTCCAGTGCTCTGGCACTCACACAGCACCAGAGTGCTTCAGAGGGAACCTTCTGCACTTCAGTTTGTGCCCATTGCCCCTTGACCTGGTGCTGGCACCACTGAAAATAGGCAGACCTCATTCTCTCTGCACCCACCCCTCAGTTATTTGTATACATTGATGAGACTCCTCTGAGTTTGTCCATGACTGGGATGAACTACTGAAGAAGGACTGAAGAAGGCCCAGCTGCCGAGTCAGTGACTAAGCTGACTTATCTATTCAGCAAATACCTCTGATGCCTTTTCTGCTACATTCTAACAACTACAACTTTTGAGGCATGCTTTTTGTCAGACAAAATGTGTAAATGTTACAGTTAATGTCAGCGTAGATCTTGGATTTTTGCCAGGCCTTGGACACTGTCCCATGCAGAGCTTATCTTGCCTGAGAGGATTTCAAGAGGCTCTACAAAAACATCCCCAAAAAGTCACTGAATACTTATTTAGACGTATTGGATCATAGTTCCGGTATATTTCTTTATGCCTTGAGCTATTTGTTCAAAATCCAGACTGTACAGATGTATCTTAGGCTTGAGTAATAAGCAGCCTGTATGTTGGTGATAGGTTCTGATGCATATTTTGCATCTTCCCTGAAACGAACCCCTATCTCCTGCCTGCAGAGCTCACGCAGGGGCTTCAGTCCCCTGAAAAATACAGTTTGCTTCCACACTGAGCGCTCTACCTCTCAGAAAACATTTGGACAGAGGGGTGTACATTGCTTATAGGAGCTGTGCGCTCCAGGGTGGGTTGAACCAGCACGCTGCCTGCTTCTCACCTCCCCCCACACAGGAGCCACTTGGGAAATTTGGGATTCTGGTGTTTGTGTGGAGTTATGCAAGTCACAGTCAAGTTGTTTAAATCTCCGTGCGCAGCCCCAGCAGAACATGGCAGTGTTTGGTGCTGATAAGATATGAGTCTGCAGTTCTGAGCGCTTGTTCACAGGCATTCCTACCACGTGAGAGCAAGTTCTTGCTGAAGAAAATGTGAATGCCTTACACCCTGTGATGATGTTCCAAAGCAGAAATAGTTGCAGTTACCTCATGCTAGTTCCCTCTAAGGCAGAACAAACCCTAAGGTTCCAGCTGGATGCTTATGAATCACTACCTTGGGAAAAGAAATGATACCACCTGTCACATTTCATCTAAACTCTCAGAAAATGGGGAGAATGTGCTGAATGAGGCAGTTAGTGATGGTGTCGTACAGGGATTATTACTACATGGCGCTGTGAGTTATGATATACTTACTGCACATTCCTTTCTAGCAGTGAAACAGAGCAGAAACTGCACAGAGTGTGAGGGGAAGAAATCTGGACGTCATTGTCTAAGTAAGAAAAACACGTAGAAAAACAGGCAAAGTAGAAATGAACACAAAGCAAATACTTGCTATCAACTTCAAAAGTAGGTGCAGAAGTTGCCTGTAGACATGCAGGAGTTAAATAGGGAGAAATGAACGAATGGTCCGGGGATGTTTTTAAAATGCTTCTGGAACAAAGTAATAAATGGAAGAGCAGCAATCAGGATGGCAGAAGCAGTGCAACTCCAGGTAAGAACACAGGCTTTGGGACCGGAGTTTGTAGTACAGGAGACTGTTTATGCAAGATTACCCAGCTCTAGGGCTGTGTGCTAAATACTGCAAAGAGAGAGATGGAATATAGTATACATAGAGTCCCTCCTCTGGTAAGACATTTAACATGTGTCATCAGGCAGATAAGTCATCCAGCTGAGATCTGTGTGATCAAGCCTTTAAAAATCTATTGGACATTTACACTGTTGAGTTACATGTCAAGAAATATGAGTCTATTAAATGCAATCCTGTAAAATATCAGGTTTTCTTTTTTTCTCCATCATTGTCATTTGTGTTATTCTAGCACTGCTTGGTGGGACAAATGCTCATCAATAACCAGTAACGACCCATTTTACTGTCTTTGAGTAACTTCATCTTTTCCCCCCCACACTGCAGATCTTTAAATAAGGCTTCTAAACCTGTCAAAGTTCAGCTAAAATAGAAAACAATATATAAATAAAATACAGTTTGATACTGCAGCCATTTTGTCTTACTGCTTTGCCTGAGAGAGGTCATGTGTCATAATTGTGTTTATTGGTATTAGTGGCTGTCTTTCTACCAACGAGAAATGTGTAAGTGCCTTTATGTTGCTGGCAGTTGTATTGGTAAGGGCACGATGAGTAAGCTTCACATGTTTCTATTAATACAAAGTTGCCTGTCACTGATAGCAGTGCTTGCTGTTGCATAAAGCAAGAGATACCGTCAGATAACCACTTCTACACTGCTAGGAGCTCCTCGAATGAATGCTGCTCCATAAGCTTTGTTCTAAAAGTTCTCCCTTGCACAGTGCCACAGAAGCTTTGTTTCTGTCCGGACGTGAGCAGCTTGCTTGTTTTTTCGTTATTTGCCAATTGCAGTGGAAATGATGCAGCACAAAAAAAACCTGCTGACCCAAGAGTCTGTTGTATTTTCTAGGTACTTTCTGGTTTTGAAATAAAGCTTGAAGTTATCGCAAGTGCTGCAGTTGTTCAAATTCAGCTCCTGCCAAGTCTTCACGCCTCTGGTGCTTCTAAGAACAGAGAAACCTACCTTAGAAGCTCCTTCCCAAGTTGTATCTTGCTATTTTCAGTATTAAAATTAGAACAGCGTCTAAATGAAATGTCTCATCCTATTCGTGGTGGCATTCTGTACCTCAGACACTTGTACACTGTACCTCAGACACTTACATTAAGACTCATACTGAGTGCTGTGGCTCTGTGGCAAGCAAAGCACCATCCTGTAAACGAAAGGATCACATTCTCTTTGCAGGTTTTGCTCTTCCATGCTCCTTCTGGAGAGCTAGAAGATGTCAAATATGAACTGGAGAAAAAGGAGAGGAAGGAAGCATCACACATCATCCAGCTAATGTATTTTAAACACACTGTTCTTCTGGAATGGTTTTGGCAGAGTCATGAATAACAAAAGCGTGCCATCATCGGTTTCCAGGAAATCCTCTTTCCCATAGTTCTCGAGGCATCAGCCTTTTTGTGCTGCTCAAACAGCTACTCCCTTGAACAAATCACAAGGGTTTTATTTCAATCCATGCATGTTGTTTTAAGTGTATAACCAGCGGGTTATTAAAACAGGCAATAGGCCATTAGCCGTGTGAAAATTAACTTGGATTAAACCGAGCTTGTTCAGATGCTTTCAGGGTTTCAAACAGCAATGCAGGACATGTGGCCAAATGAGCTAAATAAACAGAGCTAAGATGTATTTGATTTATTGGTTTGATAACACCATAGCTGAGTTTGAGGTTGTCTGGCTCCTCTGGGTTTGAAGGGGTTCAAGTTAGGAGGTTCTGTCTGAGTCCATTTTAAAGGTAGAATGTGTTACTGAGGGACATAGCGGGCATGGTGGGGGTGGGTTGATGGTTGGACCAGATGATCCTAGTGGTCTTTTCACAGTATCACAGTATCACAGTATCGCAGTATCACAGTATCGTGCGAGTTGGAAGGGACCTTAGAGATCATCGAGTCCAACTCCCAGGATTCGAGCCCTCTGTGTAGCAGAGCAGCATTTCTGCCACTTGCGCCACAGGGGGGATTCGAACCCCGGGACTCTGGTGTTGCAAGCAGCACCTTATACCACTGCGCCACCAGAGGCACACTTTTCTAACCTTAATGATTCAGTGATTCTAAAGCTGTGCAAGTATTATAGGGTGCATATATTAAAAAACTACAATTAGGGGAAAAGCTGCCTATCAAGAAAGGTAACTGCCTGTTAATGAATTGAGGCAGCTACTTTGTTGCTACTAATAAATTCCACTATTTCTAGCAGTTTTGGCGTGGGCATCAAATTAACTTCTACAGAGAAGGAGAAACTCTTGTACAAAAGGCATCTGACAGCAGGTTGGGGCAGCTCTAACAAAAAAAATACCGCAGTGAAATGGCTCTGTTGACTGAAGGGAACAAGAAACAGGTTTCTAGCAGAGCGTACAGGTAATGGAGAAGCTCAGCCACAAGGCTGCTCATAACCAGCACTGCTATTTCACATATCTGCTGTATCCAAATGGATTGCTTCCTCGTACTACTGATGCATGGATAAACAGCAGGCAGGTTTTTATGAACTAATTATACAGGAAGCTGAAGCTGGAGTTGGATTCACGGGATGACCACAGCAATGGAGATGAGACTGCAGGCCTGTTCCAGGCTGTTGGGCCTGCAGGGCTACACTGAGGTGATAGACATCACTGCCCTCATTTCTGCCCATGAGGTTCCACAAGGAAACAGTCCTGGAGGGTGTTGCTAGGAAGCCCCATGGAGACCTATGTAAACTGTCACAAAGTTTACAGTGAATATCTTTTTTCCTGATCTCTATTACTCCAATGAGATAGAATAAAAAGTCTATTTTCATACTTTCATCAAAACCATCTTTGGGTCAAAGAGTGCAGGCAAGTAAAGTTCATAGGGTATACTTCCTGTATTTCTTAGCTCAAATCACCAAGTAATTTCTTCCTTCAGCACGTTAAAAAAGCAGTGACCAATACCACCCATCTGCTGCCCATCTCCAGGATTTCCATTTGTTCCACATCAGAAACATTGCAGAGGCAGCACCTCTCTTACTTTTTAGTTTGCTTTCACAGACAACAGAAGTTCTAAGTAATCTTGTTCCACTCCAAATATGCTTCATGTTGAACCCATAGAGAGCTCAAGCTCTTGAATACAGTTATCCATACCAGCAACTGTCTCAGCCAGCTGATAGAATCATAGAACACCTTGTGTTGGAAGGGACACACAAAAGACAAGGAGTCCAGCTCCTGGCTCCACACAGCACCACTCAGAATTCAAACCCTATATCTGAGAGCATTGTCCAGATGCTTCTTGAGCTCCGGCAGCTTGAGGGTGATACAGACAACTGTCCATTTATCTCCCACGTGTCTTCATTGCAGCACCACAGTACTATGTTTAAAAATATATATGTATTTTTTAACAGCACAGTTTCTGCCATCTCATATCTCCTCTTTATTGCTGAGTGCTCTAATGGAGCTGCAGGAGCCTGTAGAGCGCTGGTAACCAATGCTTTCTCTTTCTGTTCTCTGAAGACCTCTCTTCTTCCTGCCACTCGCAAGGAGTAGAGCAGCTTCTTCGGCTCCACTTTCCCCTACAAAACCTGGAGGTGGCTCAATAAGGAAGGAGTCACACAAAATGGCTGCAATGTGCATGGCACACAATAGGGCTTTATGTCAGACCTCTAAATTCAAGAGAGCAATAACTACAGCTGCAGAGACATACCAGAAGGATTTCAAGCCCTCTTTCATGTTTGTTCAGCTCTTACCCATGCCATACCTGCTTCTGTGGTGCTGTCAGAACAGCTTATTTATATGTCTGAGGGGGGGTTTTCAAATGAAGACAAAAAAATTAAGTGCTAAGGCTACTCGGAATCTGAGTTTTAGGTACTTTTTACATCCACATAGCATGACTCAGAGTACCAAGAGTTTCATTCTCAGCAGTATTCCCAGAAGTGTTAAGCGCTGAGAGCCAAGTTTTCAGTGAATGAATGGCTCTTTCATACATACAAAAGACGCAGTAAGTAAGAACCCTGTTGAGACCCCAGCTGGTGGGGGACCGAACCCCAAGATCCCCATACAGTCTGTGGAAAAGTAAAAGACCACTGTAGGAGATACTTACCATTGGATAAATGCTATTGACTGTGGTCTCAGAACAGCAGCAGCCCCACATAAGTAACCATCTGATTTGCTCACATCTTTTTTGAACCACAGCACCTTCTGTGTTGTCCAAGGCCCTCTCAGATGTCAGAAGAGATCTTCATATGACCTAAATTTTCCAAGCTGAAGTCCGGCTTGCTGTGTTGTAACAATTTTGATTTATTTCAAGAGATCTAACATTCAAAAAGTCCTGAGGTCCAGTTCCTGACAGTGAAGCCGTGAGAAACTACTGTATGATCATCACTCAAACATTAATCAGTTTTCAGTAGTTGACTTAAATTACATTGCGAGTAATCTAAGCCCACTGAGGACTAGTCCTCTTCTTCTAATCTCATCCTCTGGTTGGTATTGACTCCTGCAACCAAAATGGCATTTATAATCGTATGGCTAATTAAACAGGATCTCATTTATTGTTTTTAAATGAGCCCTCCATAATGCTTCAGTAAGGCTGAGACTATCTGAATATGATGTGTTTCATAAATCCTCCGCTCATTTCAGACAGAGATTAAGTAATCCTTACTCTTGAAATAGGAAAGTGTGTCATCAGACAAAAAGCTCCGATGCTTAAAATCATACTGAAATAGTCATTCTGTTTGTTCAGCTGTACATATCATGGTAAGTCTGAGCTCACTGCCTATCTGTATTATAAAGGCACTCTACTTTAAATCACTTATCTTTTCTAAGCCTATGCTTAAATACTCCTGGATAGAGAGAAAAGAAGGAAGAAGAAAGGAGGAGGGGAACGAAGGGGAAGGGGAGGGAAGGGTAGAAGGAAAAGATTTGGTTTTGATTAATAGTGATCAGTGATGCTAAAACAAATCAGAAATGTAGCAATGGGTTCTAACCAGGTTTAAAGACAGAATCTCCCTCCTTCATAGACCCATTTGTATTCGAATGCTACATCTTCCTCCTTCACAATTCACAGTGACCAAAAGAAGGATATCAATAGCATGGGTAGCAAACCAGAAGACGAAATCACAAACAAAAACATCTGTAGTCAGGTGTACCAGTCTGAAATACGCATTTGAGGAGAGCAATCCATGTGCTGAACAGTCACAAAGATATCAGTCCTCTTGGGTTAAGGAGCAAGTTCAGCTAGAAAACAGGTTAGCTTCAGTGCAACATGCATACTGAAAATTTCTTATGCTTATTATAAAGCCAAATTTGAGTATGCATTCGCGTGGAGGCCAGAGAACACCCCTTTACCCAGGCACTCCCCTCCCAACACCTGCATCCGAAGCAGAGGGAACATAGAGCTTCTCAGAGACAAGGGTGCCACAGTCACATTTTTTCTCTATCACACCCCGTCAAGAACAATTTCTAGATGTGTTTTTTAGTGCTTTGTAAATATTTGATATCTTTTTTTTTTTTTTTTCTATGTTTGCTTGCTTTTCTTTAAACTCATAGGTCCATATACTAACTCCACGGAGTCACACCATAAGCACTGGCACAGCTGTAGTTGTGTAGTGAGAATGAGTATGACCACTGCCGGTGGGTGGGACCTACTCATCGCTTCAAGTTAGGTACATGTTTAAGAGATTAGTTTGATATGGACACCGTGCTCCACAGTAAGTGCTGTTTTGAGCCAGGGCCTAACTGTAGTTTGCCATCTTGGGCCTTCTTGGCTTTGTAGATCACTTACCTGGCCTTCTCGCTCGCTTAGATGAGAACTCCTTCACTTCAGAATCCACGTTCAGCAATTTAAACCTAGTTTCTCACAGTAAGAGAACAGTGATTATTCTCTTTTGGATAGTAATAGAACACTCTCGTGGTAAGACTTTGAATTAACACTCTCTTGTGCTGAGATTACAAGATTAGGAGATCATCATAAACATCTGATAACACTGCATGTAAGGTCATATTAGGAGTTACACAGCTACCACAAACTACAAATAAGAACGTTGTCTGCTGCCTTTTGTAAAATACTATACTTCCTTTCTTTCTTCATGCCTCCTTTTAAAATGCCATGTAACTGGAGTTTTATCCCTTGCCAGGTTTAGCCAGGTGAGGAAACACAATCCTCTTTTTCTTTACTAAGGGGGAGACGTGAAACAGTTACAGTAGCAAAGCAAACTTATTAGCATAATTTTCCACTCTTTTTCCTTCCAAAAACCTCCTGTGGATCCAATTTTTTCCCATCAAATACATCTGTTCAAATGAACCGTGGGCTGTGCAGGAGCTACCAAACTCATGGCTTGCAAAATAATCCTCAGACTCCAGCACAACCACTTTGTGTCATTGAAACTTGACCTGTGGCTGGAACATTGCCCGTGCATGAGGGCTCGCTTCCGAAGTCTGGCACTTGGGATGTTCAGATTACTTATCCTGAATAAAGAAAGAAAAATAAGAGGACAATATTGCATAGAGACATATTTTTTAACACGTAACTCATGAAAACAATGCTGTATGCGACTTAGTTTACCAACAAGAGAAATAATTAGTAGTTATTCTATAGTCTTTTTTAAAGTACATTTGATTCTTCATTTTTCTGCTATGCTATTAATGCCTTTTGCCTAATATGTCTGCAATCAATTAGTACTGGATAGCACTTCGTAAAGCTGTTTAGGCCAGATTTCCAGGCAGGAATCCACACAGATTAATGTAAATCCAGCTGAAGTCAACAGAGCTACTTTGGATACATGTATGACATGTAAGTATTGCGAACACTCTCTCTTCTTTAGCATGCCAGAACTCATTCAGCTCGGGAGTTTATGTTAGCTGCTGTCCAATGCTTTGATGAAAACTGTACCGCCATGTAAGCGCTTATAGTATGTCAAAAAAACATTGGATATCACTCTTCGATAGCTTCATGGAGCTGTGATGAGGTAGTGAGAAATTGGTATCCTCTCCTCAGCTGGATAAAGAATTAGTGGCTATAACTACTTAAATAAATGATCAAAATTCCACACGATGAATATAATTATATACTGAAAACATTTACTCAGATGTCTGTATCTGCTTCTCCAAGACATTGGTAGATGTCACGATACCCACAAGAGGGAGCTCACACAGTCACATTACCTTCTGCAGATTTATGAGGTGTTTTTTCAAAGGTCATAAATAGATTTAGGCATAACACATTTTAATGAATGGCTGGATGTAAATTAGTTTCGCTGGGAACTTTTATGTAGATTTCTTTTCATATATATATATATATATTTCCTTTGGAAGAATACTCCTTTTTGGAAATGATTTCACAGTTTGTGTATTCCTTTTCAATAGTAAACCAATCTTATCTGGCACTTACTGTGTTCAGAGTAATGTGTCGAATGACTCAGGCTGCAGTCGCTCAGTATCACTTTCAAGTCCTGCACTCAGGAAATATGGAACCCAGCGACAGAACAAGGGGCAATGGGCACAAATGTAGCAAGTTCCATCTGAACACGAGGAAAAACTTCTGTACTGTGAGGGTGACAAAGCACTGGAACAGGCTGCCCAGAGAGGCTGAAGTCTCCTTCTCTGAAGATATTCAAGACCAGTCTGGATGCTTCTTGTGTTATATGCTGTAGGGAACTGCTTTAGCAGGGGTTGGACTCAATGGTCATCAGAGGTCCCTCCCAACCCCTATCATTCTGTGATTCTCATTCTGGCTGCTGTTAGCAGCTCTCAGGGGCTGACTTGCTCCAACCAGCCCCACACAGCAGGGCAGCTGGCAGGCACACGCCAGAGGAAGAGCTGGGAGCCAACTGCAGGGGCTGGGCTGTGGAGGAGGGCCGTGCACTGGCAGGGAAGTCACAAGGCAGAAGTGGGAGGTTTTCCCTCACAGAACATCACGCTCTCTCTTCACACGGGTCACTGGGGGTCTAGTTAATACAACTAACACTAACACTGCACTTTTATGGTGGTAGCAGGAAAAGCCGACTAGCGGGGATGTGTTTATTTTAGTGCCAAAGAGCTCTACCTTGAGAGTAGTTTTTGCTATATGTAGTTTGTAAGGAAAGCTGTAATTTAATTATTTTTAATGCTAATATAGTCATTAGCATAGATAGGAGGACGTTTTTCACACAGAGGGTGGTGATGCACTGGAACAGGTCATCCAACGAGGCTGTGGATGCCCCATCCCTGGAAGCATTCAAGGCCAGGCTGGATGTGGCTCTGGGCAGCCTGGGCTGGTGGTTGGCAACTGCACACATAGCAGGGGGTTGAAACTGGATGATCATCGTGGTCTTTTGCAACCCAGGCCATTCTGTGATTCTATGAATATTTGCATAATGTAAATATTTGGAAGTAAATATTCCAGTGTAAAATATCCCAATATAAAACCCCCAAGAAAAGCTTTTTAATTTTGGGCTAAGAATAACTATTTGTACACCCCTCCAATGCCAGCCATAAAAAGCCAGCAAGCCAGCAGTCAGAGCATATAGCTCACTCACCAGTTCCCCTTCTTACAGCTCTCATATCCCTGTGCTCACCCTGAGCACCCAAAGGACAGTCTTGCATCTGTCCACACATTTATTACATCAGCACACACATCCTTATTTCATTTCCTTAATTTATCTGTTAAAATCTAATGCACAATTCAGACAAATAACTAAATCCACAGATACTTGTTCTCATATTTTCCTAAACAGTTCAGAGAAGGACAAAGCACCTCAAAGCCAGTGACCACAAGCTGGCCGAGCACTTTGCCGCCATGCCCCAGCACCCAGTCACAAAGTGTCCTACAACTGGAACTTTTGGAAGACACGTGAAGAACACAGTGATCATCAGACCATGTGATGAGATCACCAGTCAACTGGATGTGCACTCTGGACTTTCACTGTGTTCTCCAGAATGGGTAAGGATGCATGGGCTATGGATGAGGGAACTGAGGTTTAGAATTGGGGAACTGATGATGGTCACATAGAAATGTTGAATGACTCATGCTAAAGCCCTTGCTTTCTACAGCTTAAACCACTGGACTATGCAGTCTAGAAAGCCTGGGCTGAGGTATTTTGTGAATGATTGCAGTCTTTCATTCATACGGGTGTGACTAACACATGATACGCCTTTTAAAGAACTCTGAAGAATCTATGTCAAGAAGGTTGTGTTTTTGGTTTTTGTGTTTTGTTTTGTTTTTTGAATTTTAAATGTTATTTGAACAGCTTTTTGTGCATCTGAAGCATCAACTCTAAATCAAGGCATCCAAGAGAGGAAACGATGAAGACCGCCCATCCAACTTTACCTTGCTTCCCTCTCTCCTCAGCCTGCACCTGGTACGCTGTAGGATCCCAGCGCTTGGTCTTTCCTCAGACAGGCCCAGCAGGATAAGCAACTGGGGGCAGCTTTTTGGTACTCGGTATTCTCCTCCTCATTCAGAAACAACCCTGGGGCTCCCTTATTACACACCTTTCAGTGCCACCTGAAGACAGTCAAGAGTATCTGTATGGATTTTCCAAGGATATTCATAGAATCATTTGAGTTAGAAGGGATTCTTAAATGCCACGTGATCCAACTCCTCTGCAATAAACAGGTATACCTACAGCTAGATAAGATGGCTCAGAGCCCCATCTAGCCTGTACTTGAGTGTCTCCAGGAGTAGGGCATTCACCACATCTCAACTCACTGTGTTCACCATTGCGTTATCCGTGGGTCTCCCACATTACTGTTCCTACACTGTAAGATGCATTAATTTTCTTTGTATGTATGTGCTCCCACCCCTTTTCTCAAATAGAACTGAGGCACACCGATTAGAACACAAAATGCCCATTAATACAGCCTGTTTGGAGATACACAGAGTATCACAGACTGGGGCATTTAGCATCAGAGAACACTTCAAGAGTTGTTAGTCCAACTTTTGTGGGTATTAATGCTCATTGATTTGGGATATTGGAGGCACAACGGGTTCTGCCAACCTTCCTCGTAGTCATGCTGGCCAGAATCAGCTGTCCTCCTGCTATTCCTATGCCTGAAGCAAAATTTCTCTCCCTGAGACCCTCTTCTTTAGTCAGTTTCCATTCTGCACTCTTCCTGGATAAGACTGGCATAGCTCCCCCCACCAGCAGCTTCCCTGCCCTTTCCAGCGCTGCTATCCTCAGCATCAAGCAAATGCAGAATGCCGGGGGGAAAATGAGCTCCATGTCATGGTCACAAGGGCGTCAGTGGCAACAAAGCTTTTTAGACAAGGGATATGACACACTTCCAAAGATGATTAATCCACAAAAGCAACCAGAATAGAGAGAACCTCAGAAAGGGGAACATAACAAAATAGAGAACAAAAAACAAACGCTGCCAAACCCAAACCTGCTGCAGGTTCTTATCTTCCACACCTTTCACATGTAAAAGTACCCTAGGATATGGCTACTTTGAGAACCATGCCTACTCTCTTCTCTTTGAATCACACTGTGTATCCTGCTGTAGGCAACCTGCTTTAGCAGGGAGTTGGACTCGATGGCCTCCAGATGTCCCTTCCAACCCCTACGATTCTGTGATATTGTGATCCCGGATTCCACAGCATCCAGTGCTCAAATCAAAACGCTGGAGCCTGCACAAGGTATGTTAGCCATCAGAAAGGCTTTTCCAGCATTCCCAAGTTTGACATCCCAAGTGCTTTTTATTCACTATGGTATTTTTTCTCTACAGCGTTCACAACACGGAGTGCAAACTGGATCCTCACATAGCAATGGGTTCAGAAAGAACAGAATTATAGAATCTCCTGGGTTGGAAGGGACCCATAAGGATCATCGAGTCCAACTCCTGGGCCACCTGAAATTCAAACTCTGTCTGAGTGCTTCTATAAAAACCTGTGTCCAGACGTGTCTTGGACTCCAGCAGGCTTGTGGCCTTGACCACTGCACAAGGTTTTACTGCTCACACAGCACAGTGACAGCAAACAGGCACATGTGATTGCTTATTACCCTTTACATCTCTGCTGGGGTGGGGTGACAGAACAAGTGCTGTGCATATACATTGCCCTGGCATCCCAGATAGAGAAGTGGGCTGTGCTCCCATGATCTCCTCATGCTCTCCTGTTGCAATGTGAGGCAGTGGCAGCAAAGCGGGGCCTGCCTCCACAATGCACTATGGGGAACACTGAGGTAAAGAGGCAGCTCATGCTTCAGTCTCTGCTGCCAGAATCACTGGGGTGACAAAAGACTTCCCTAGGAAATGTTCAGATGAACCTTAAACCTAAGAGGTTAGTGATATCAGTCACACTTAAAGTTATGGCAAAAATCTTAGCTGCATAGTTTTCAATTACTAAGACATGTTAGAACTGATGGCAAAACAAGTTTGCATTGAATTCCAACCTCACGAAGACGTAACAAGCCGAGTTAACAATCTGAGTTAAAAAAAAAAAATACAGGGAGCTTTAATAATGTTCAGAACATAAAACACTTTTTTCTATATTTGCTTTTAATGAAAAAAATACTGTATGAATAGGAATGGAAGTATAACAAAGAATTTCAATTGAATTAGGAAAATACAGGGATAAATAGAGCAAGTAAAACAAGCATTTTAATTCCAGGTTATTTGTGTATCACAGAACTCTTGTCTGTACTTATAGTTACTTACGTTTCCAAACAGACCAGAAGATGAGAACAAAATACCCTCATGGTACATTTACTGACATGTTCTCAGTTACAGCTATGACGGTAGCTTTCATATGTTAACTTTTCATTTCTCATATGGCAAAGAGCACGGTAAAAAAAGACTCCCAGGTCATCTACGTTTAGGGAAGGAAAGCCTGATCTCATCTGTTCTTTGCAATTTCTAAACTTGTGTGTTATTGCTGTCAGCACTCTCGCTTCATAACTAGCGACTGGGTTAACTCAATTTTAATGTACAACTTATCTGATTTTATACAACGGCGTAAAGCTGACACGGGATAATAAAGTCTAGTTTTTACCCATGAGGAGGTCCGTTTTAAGATAACTTCCAAGCACTTTAGGCATGAGGAAAATAATTTAAAAAATCTTCACCAAACTAAAATTAAACATACGCGTATTCCATATATTAACATTGTCCCTGCTGTATGCCTTAGTATGGTCCAAATTCCCAACACAGAGACTATTTATATCATTTTCTAGTGTGTCCGTATCTTCTTAAATTGGAAGAAATATGTTTAGAAAAGAAACCTGATCTACTAGAACATATAATGGGGATAGATTAACTTCAATTATGTTACTTGAAATAAAATATCCATTATATAATGGATGAAATATCCATTATATTAAGCTACTGGCTGGCAAGCATTAAATCAAATATAGACTTCTACATACTCTGTATCTGTAGTAAAGTATTATAACATATTAAACAGACCTTTATTTTAAAATCTCTTTCCAGCACAGGATCAATCCTGTATTAACTGCCTGACATAAGCTAGTTGCGAGTTATGAGGATCCCTGCCTTTTTTGGTACTGTATTCTGAGCTTTTCCAGTTGTTCTACACACTGCGTCTGGGCCAGCTTCAGTGTTCGGTTCTCCTCTGTCAGTTCTGCATACTCCTTGGCCAGCTGAGCAGCATCCATGCTTTCTTTTTCCACTTGTTCCAGTCTGGCAATCAGCTCCTTTCTGGCAATAATATTAAAAAGAAATCCACAAGGATTAGAAATGGCAGCAAGCAATTACGTATTGTCATGGGTTAGGAGAAAGCTGGAGTACTCCTTGTTGATATGGAGTTACCTGAGCTGCTGTGAAATACACACCTAGGAGACCAAGCCTGCACAATGCTGAGAACCTTCAAGCAAATATCTCTACCTTCGTTAAGAACTCACCACACAGCTGTATGGGGAGGACCGACATCTTAGACTGAATGCCAATGTTCTGCCTGTATAAGAAGAGCAGTGATTTATTTCTCTCTGCCATGCCAAATATATTTGAAAGCCATCAGGGATTTTTGATGTTGCTGCTGTCCAGCCTGCATATCCAGTTGGTATATTCTGTGAAGCATGCCTTGTTTTGCTTTCTCTGCTACCTAGAAAAAGGATACCAGCTAAGACTAGGCACACAGATCTGAACTAACCCAATTGCTTCTTTTCTGTTTTCATGCTCAGACCTTACTTCTGCTGCTGAAGCGTGGTCACCAACTGCAAACCTGACCTCTCCTGGCCTTTTTGAGAGCAGACACCCAAGAATTCAAGCTGTTGCTCCATCCCAACTGGAGTCACCTGGTGTGTCTGTGTTTCCAGATTTGGCCAGAAGTTGCAGTTTCCTGTAGACCATCAGCTGAAATTCCCTCCACAGGAATTAAGATAGTGGAGGCCTTAAAACAAAACATACTGAGCGCATATGGGGTATCTAATCGCACTCCACTTAGTTACCCAGCAGACTAGTCTGACCTCTGTTTTATTTCCCTTTCAGTCAAATCATTTTTCATCTCTGCTACAAGAAGTCTCTTTTAAAGGGTTCTTGGCTCTTTTGATCACTCTATCTCAGAGATTAGTGAATCTTTTTTTAACTCTTTGGAGCCCTGTGACTTTCTCAGTCACGCCAAAACAATGCTTGTAGATCTTCCGTTGGAAGATGTAACACCATCACAGCAGTCTTTTTCTGCAGTCTTTGAAGGAGTCCCCTGGCGAGCTGAACCAGTGCTTTTGTACAGGAAATTCTTTACAGATTAGTGATTCCGCTTCCATAGGTCAGAGTATTCACAAAAAGATAACATTTCAGTATTTGCTGATCGCTCGCATTACTTACACCTGTAAAACCACACCACTTCTAGCAGTAAGATTTTAGGCACCTGGGTTTTCAAGCAATTGTTCTATCTGACCTTCTTTTAAGATTAATTTAATCTTTCTCTCTATTTACTACAGCTCTGAGAGATAGCGTCGTTTACCCAAGGCTTTGCTGACTGTTTACAGACACAGTTACTGCAGTTCAGTGAGTTGTAAGAGAGCCATGGCAGACCCATTTCTCAAAAAAATGCTTCCCATATAAAAAAGAAACAGGGAAGAGTCAGCAGGCTTTACAGCACTTTAAATCATCCCCAAGTTGCAGTATATAGAAGCCCTCGTGTAGCTATGTTTCAGCTTTGTTTTAGACCACTGCTGTAATGCACAGGTGAGGCAGTGGCACAGGCTGCCCAGGGAGGTGGTGCAGTCACCATCCCTGAAGGTGTCCAAGAGCCGTGTGGATATGGCACTGAGGGACATGGGCAGTGGGCATGGTGGGGGTGGGCTGACAGATGGACTACGTGATCTTAGCCGTCTCTGCCAGCCTTTAGTAGAATTCTGTTAACATTTGGCATGATGTAGTTGTAAAAATTTTAAAAGCAGCAAAGCCATGAACAGATTACTTTTTCCTTGTTTAGGTTGTGCTCGATCTACTGGTCTTCAGATTAGGCTAGATGAACTGATCATGCCAGGCAGTTTGATATTCCAGTTCCTGTTAATGGGGCTATTAAACACACACACACAAAAATGCAGGTAAGCTTTAGAGAGTAATAAATGTATTTAAGGGCAGTGAGATTTTGCTAGCTTAATCACTTCAGACCCGTCAGCTTCCACTGGAAGATTTTTGTCTCTTAGGACCAGAGCTTTAGCAGTACTTCCTTGCAATTATTCTACTGGTGCAGTGCAGGACGGAAGGATTATATGACTCTGTTTTGAGCTGCAGGCTGCTGACTGAGAAGTCTTCTAAACCAATTAATTTGGAATAATTATTTTCTCACTCTTTATGAAGTTCTTAAAGGGAGGGGCGGTGAGCACAGCAGTAAGTAATCAGCACAGTAAGAGCAGATGAACCTTTTCCATGGGAAATTTTAGCACTTGTGAAAGAAAGGTACTGCCTACCCTATTTGGACTCGAGCCAGAAGCGGCACAGGCAGACAGTGTACAAACTCAGACAGCTCTATTAATGAATGCCAGTCCTGATTTGATAAGGCTGCTTACAAGCATGGTTTTCATGCTGCTATCTAATAAAAGTCAAGCGGCATAGATTTATTTATTTATTTATTTATTGCCGAGACTTTGCTTTGCTGTTGAAGAAAGCAAAAATGAGTTAAAATCAAAGTAAACTCATTTCCGTAGTCCAGACTCTAGGACCTCCCTTCCTTGCCCTGAGGTAGTAAAATTGCCTTCTTCTGAGTCAGCAGAACCTACTTATTCCCTTCCCATCAGGATCAACACCTGTTTACAGGGTAGGGTGATGTTTCAGGCAAATACTACCAGCCTGCCACAGAGATCTAAAATTAGAGTACCAGGGAATTGCTAAATGTTATGAATGGTGTGGTTTACGAAGCTTACAAAGGATGAGGACAGTAACTAACATTTGCTTCTGATCTAATCCAGGATTTGAACTTAGCTCTCAGAGGTTAAAGAACACCGTACTAAGCTCTTGCACCATCTAGCCTTTGTTATGGATGCCTAATAAATAGATTTATCATTGTGTAATCTGTGTTTGCTGTTAATGGTTACCCCGTGTTTAAATATTAACAGCACTTATAAGGTTATTTTCTAAAATGGTGTTGAAGTACTTGAAGTTCTGAGACAATCTGTAACATGCACTTTAAGTGGTCTTTTCTGGGGAGGGGCTAGGGTGGGAAGCGAAGACCAGACCAGTGCGATTTGCATCATAAACCAATAAACCATAAGCAATAATGGAGAAGCAAAGAATGAAAAGGAAATCAGCATGATCTTAGGGAAATCATTGCTTTAGTCCTGGTCTTAATGACTTCCCATGCAAAGAACAGAATTACTTTACGGTAATATTCACAATGAACAAATACCAAAAGTGACAGACAAAGCAGATATACTTATCTCCAGATAAAACTATTGGCAGATAGATAGATAAACCAGACTCTAGGAAAACAGCTTTCACAGTGCAAAGACACAGGCTTGTCTCTTTGCAGTTGTGAACAATGTATTCAGGATCACGCACGTGGTACAATGCACGTCTTCCTAGCTGACGTGTTCTGGTGGCCATAAGGTCATTTACTTTTCCCACATTTGACACGGCTTTCACATCAGGAGGAATCACGAGACCCCCGTATGATAACTGTTGACTGAGGAGACTAACCTTGCACGTTTAAAGTCCAGTAACTAATTTTTAAACAGCGAGATAGCCTGTTTTAATGTAAATAAAGCTATTTCTCAAGTACCAGCAGATAAGAGGTACGTAAATATTTCTTACTACAACGGGACAAGTTGTGGTTTCTCTTTATATTTGAAAAGCTGTATTTTCTACTGGTTTGGCAACTTAAAAAGTATTTTGGATACGTGTAAGTTAATGAAAAATCAAGTTTGGAACAAAAGAAAAACAGAAAGATAAAAGGTTGTTTTTATGCCTTAACATCAGTCTTTTTTCCGCAGTACCTGGAAGTCTGGTGAGGACTTTTCTTAACAGCATACATCAAAAAGTGTGCCTGGAGGAACCATTTGAATTTGAGACCTTAAAAACACTCCAAGGTCACAATAACACATTAAAGCACACAGAAGGCTCACACTAAATTCAGTGGACATCTCCACTACAGTAGTGTAATATGTGTAAAGGAAGGAAAAACAATCATAACTATGGCAAAGCAGAAGTGTGATCCTAAACCAGGTGGTGGTCAAGTGATATTTTCTGGACACTTATATTAGAATTGTCTGGGGGAGGAAAAAGAGAAAACCAGCCAGAGCTAAGAATATAAGGTATAGCTAGCAACCATGGCAACTCTAATATTTAACTACATAATCCAGGGTCATTATCTAGTAATAGCAATATAACAAGTGCTCAAAATAACCAGCTATCCCATCCCTTTCACCCAAACTTAGATACCCCAAAACATCTGTTATGGAAATACATGTGTGTTTCTGGAACATAAATTAAATAACATTCTGTGACCTAAATGTGGTGTGTTCTCACTTCCCCACCCTTTTCTGTCTTTTTGATCATGTCTCCCATTCCAGACTGATTTTGTCCCTCCTACTTCGTATTGCTGGCATAAGAGGGAAGAGTCTGAGTGAAGACTGCAAACAGAGCTATAATGCATTATATTAGCAAGGCAAATCTATTTAATGTTCTCTTAAATTCTTTCAATTTCTTGCTTCCTTTTGTCCTTTTACTAAGTTCAGTCTACCTTCTTGCTTGCTCTGCTCTCTGATTATTCCATTTTTGAACCTGCAACCTCCCTTTCACATTTCCCATTTTTCTTATGAAATAGTTGTTACTCCTAGTCTAGTAGATTCTCTTTCCATCTGTACTGCACACAAAAGAGAGGGGCAAATAAGCTCTGTTCTAGCTCTGAACAAAAGCAACCCCAGTCATTTCACAGTACCACCTTTCAGTACTCCAGCCATGGATAATCCATGCACTACAGGGAGAGACAAGTCAAACTAAGAATTGAAAACCATTGAAAAGTTTCAAAAATAGTAAATAATTGTTGACTATTTTAAAATAATTTTATTAACCTTTCTATTTCTTAAAAATGATTCCTTTAGAAATATACCTTTTTGTTTTGTTTCTATATATAAAAGGTTACTCTGAACTTTAGAGGCTGGAAGAAAACCACCAAACCACCACACCTCCAATAACTCTACAGATATTAATTTCAGGTTGACTTGCTTTCTCCTAGCCACCAAATTAAATAAAGAAAAAATGGTATTTTCTGTATTGCACCTGACAACCAGCATCGATATTCTGCATGCACGGTGTTACTAGTATTAGGCACCATATGTGCCAACGTTCCCAGGTGGGACTCAACATTTGAGTTCCACGGGTGAACTGACTTGTGAAGAAGAAATTCAGAACAGTAGCAGGGCCTTCAGCCAACAGCACTTCTCATTGTCTTTGGTAAAAATGGAAGCTGAAAAGCACTGCACAAATTATCTGTTCATATTACAAAAGATTCTTTGTCCATTTTATCAAACGGATATTTAAAAGATACAGGCAGGTGTATTAAGCAAATGTGAAATCTACACTTCCATACATTCAAATTCAAATTTAGAAAATTATGATGCCTGTAACATTTCCTGATTTGCTCATGGTTCAGAAAGCTACATCTCCGCATTTTCCATTTGATAACTGTTCTTTAGTCTAAAATCTCTGCATCCCATTGGGCTTCGCTTAGAAAAGAAAAGAAGTCGGTCTATTTCTTTAGATTAAAAGGTTTGAAAGGTAAGGAATGGTGCTGCACGGACATCTTTCATGTCCAGGCACTTCATGGCTACATAGTATGTGAGCATCTGGACCACAAATGTACAAGTAGGAGGCTTGTAAGAAGGACTGTAATAGAATTCTATTTGCTGTCTTATTCAGCTGCTCTTGTATTACTGTATTTTCTGGAGCATGAAATCTTATGTCCACAAAACAAGTTCAGCAGAGGTAGAAATATGGAAACTTCCTCACATTGTTCCACTGCTCACATCCACTAGTGAAATGAAGGGAAATGGCAGCTTGAAGTCCTTTAATTCATCCAGAATTACAGAAGCTGAGAAACTGCCTACTGGTCTCAGGGGCTGATTAGGATATTTTTTGAGCTGAGGTAAACAGTTCCATGCACGCATCTGCCATTTTCAAGGAGAAAATATTTATAGTGTAGCTAGTAGCACAGACTGC
Source organism: Excalfactoria chinensis (assembly GCF_039878825.1). Taxonomy (NCBI): domain Eukaryota; kingdom Metazoa; phylum Chordata; class Aves; order Galliformes; family Phasianidae; genus Excalfactoria; species Excalfactoria chinensis. The sequence continues at coordinate 98,668,075 of NC_092825.1, read as the reverse complement.
AAAAATGCACTCAAACAGCATTTTCTTTTTCACTCTTGCAAGTGCAGAACACTTATATTAGTGTAGTTTTCAAGAGTCTCAAGATAACTTTTGTAAATGTGCAGTGCCGATTCAGGAATGCATCAATAACAACAATTCATTTGCATTGGTGGGCTCCAAAATACAATTGCTCTAAGGCTATAATTTGAATTTATGTCTGAAGTCAAGCACCTAAAACCGTCATTTAATATTTTATACTCAGTTGGCATTTACAGAAAGGATAAAAACATACAGTTCCCTCTGATTCCTTTGGTTATTAAATAGACACGTAAACAGCTTATATTAGATGATCAAATTTGACAAATCATTGTAGATTCATTTGAACATTGTACATCTTCTCTCTACATGTTTACATGTAACATCGGTTACTTTCCACTGGCCAAGTTTAATTAATGATAAATCAAGTGCAGTCACTGAGAGAACGTGGTGTTAAGACTCTTCAGGTTATCGTTTCTTCTTTTTTTAACCTCTGTGCCAATATGTTAGCAATTGAGTGCCATGCAGATGCTGCAGTGGGAGAGGATTCTGTACTGGGAAACCTCAACTGTTTCTGGGATGTTAGGCAACAACTAAGCATATTTTGTCTATAGCCATCAACTCTGATAAAGACAAGCGTCACTTTCTTACTCTATAAAGTTTGGTTTCACAGTGATGTCTCACTGTCTTACTTATAAGACCACAGGAGTTCACCAGTTTCCAGTTTGCTTTTGCAGCTGCAGACTCCCACAGATGCAAACATGGCTGAACTATATGGTCAGCTGGTGCCAGGATTGCCGTAACACAACTAGAATGGTTCCTCCTCTAGTCAAAACCCTCCCTGCTAGATCTTTTCTGAGCCCCACTGCCATACTATGAATGTTTCTCTTCCAAGCACGTTCAGAGCAATAGCCTTTCTTTCACCTTTAACTACAGCAATCACAAAAATTTCATGCAGCATTTGGAAGAATGGTTGTGTGGTTTTATTTTCCCAAGAAACCTCAGATATCGACATGGAGGCAACTCTCCTTGAGGAAGGCAGCACTTCTTGAAGTCACCCTCAGTGTGAATGTCAAAATAAAAAAGCATTCAAAGTAGAAAGTCTTCTCAGCAGCTGGTATTGCTTTTTCCTCCCCCACAAAATACCTTTTGCCAGGTTTCTTATGGAAAGAGCCCCAGAAAACCCACTCTTTCATTTAATAGTCATGTGAAGATGACAGGGCTATGAATAGAGGCCATAGACAAAAACTTACAAAATAATTTTAAAGTCTCCCTCCAGCTTAAGCACTCTGGATGTGAACACCTAAAATGTGAATGTACATAGAGATGACACACAGAAAAAAGTTTACTAACGCTGTCAAGTAATTGACATCAAACTGAGGATCCATTGTGCTTTTCATTAAAACATATGAAGTTACATTGGAAAAAAACAGAACAACCAACCCCAAAATTAACAAGGTAACTGCTCCAGGTGAACTAGACTGCTATGTGACAAGGATAAAGTGTCTCTATGCTTCCAATGAGGGTTTTAAGGGATTCTGCATAACCAAAGGCCAAAGCTCTGACAGCTCTGTGTCCACAGTGGTCCCAGTTAATCCTAACCAAGGGCCTGTTGCACTGCACTGTGACTGTCACACAGAGGAATAAGGTCACAAAGTGTCATCTGAGACCCCTGCATTTAGAATGGGATTTCACAAGGAGAACATACAGCAACAAATACAGTGGGAAAGTTACTCACTTTCTTTCTTCCAGCAGCGCAATTTCTTTTTTCACCTCATGATACTCTTCTGCTATTTTGCAGTGTTGTTTGTACACCTGCATCGATTCCTTAGAGTCATGACAAGGAGGCAGAGGCTTTATGAAGAGATGGAGAAAAAAAAAATACTGCTTTTGAATGCAATATTAGGAATAAACCCGTGCTTTGAAAGACGCAATTGTCAGTTCATCTCTGTGAGAATACTTTGGGAACAAATTTGAATACTTCGAGAAAAACTGCTGTATTGAAAATACTTTTAGTGGTGACCTTCCACATAAGGGAGAAAACGCTTTCCTGCACATGAATATGCATAACACTTCAGACTGTGTACGCATTTGCAGAGCTTTTCACAACGACTTTGCAAAGTATCATGAAAGACTGTTTAAAGAGAGACTTCTCCCTTACCTATTCCTTTTTCAGCTATAGCAAAGTAAGAATGATAAAGCCAACACATTGGTCATATCTACAAAATAGGTGAGCATCTTTTCACTGCAGAAACAACAGAACTGAACAGAAGGGTAATTTCAGTGTAAACTAGCCCTTATTCTCCAGTTCTCAAAAGGAGAATAAAAGGAATGGAAAGTTACTAAGCACTCTTTTTCATAGAAGCACTGCTTCTTCCAGCTTATTAAAATGAACAAGGCTGTGAATTGAGACACTAGGGCTGATTCTGCTGGATTCACGAGGAATTACACTGGTAAAGCCAAGATCTCATGGTGTGTGTGACCAAGCAATACCTCAGTCTCTAAGCAGTCTGCTCAAGACTGTAGGCAGTTTCTCTGCATCGCTAGCTCCAGTAGAAGAGGGTATACTTAGTTAGCAGAAATGTTATGAGAGCATTGGCAAAGTGTCTCCAAATTCCATGAGAGAAGCATGTGAGATTCAGAGTAGAAAGATGACGGGAATTAAAAAATCTGATAAAAAATACATAGTGAAGTTATGTAAAAGCATTGCACCTCCTCACCTGTATACCTTATTGTTATTAATAATAATACATTATTACAGAAAGATTTGTTGTTGTTGTTCCAGTGCATACTAAGTACAGCAGGTTAAATCACCCCGTCCTAGGCCTCCTCATAAGAATTTCAACTAAAAACTTGAAAATACAGTGTGGATAAGTGTCAGTGTATTTTGTTCCTTAAAAGAGTACAGCTTAATTTGGGCCTCAAGCTTGGCTGTGACATCTTGACCACAGCACTTTCAGGAAGTGTATTATTTTTAAGTGATTAGCCATGAATCAATTGACTGTAAATGAAGTCCAAATAGCATGCTTGAGCCACCTGTTTGAAGCAAAAGGAAGCACTTAAAATAGTTCCTTCACTGTCCAGTTAAAGAACATCCAATTGCCTTATATCGTGAAAGAAGATTTTTACTTCTTGTTGTACTATTTTGGCTCTTATTTGTAGCGTAATATTCCTTCGAGTGCATTCTTAGAAAAAGACAAGCACAAGTCTTCAGACATTTCCTATCTATGACCTCGCAATCTTCATTGTAGCTAAACTGGAAATGCATATTTTATCAAACATATTCAGACATAGACATGAAAAATGTTTTTATCGAAGAGGCAGATTGTGTTGGCTTGAGATGCACACCAGTGCAAAAATGTCACTAATGTCTGGACCTCTGAAAGTATTTGCAGATGGTATGTAGTTCCGCATTGAAAATTTAAAAGAGACAGTCATTTTCCATGTTCTAAATGTAAGAAATGCCACAGCAGAATAGTTTTCATGGCACAGTTCTGAGCTTGGAGAATTTGGGACCCCAGGGAAAAGGCTGTCCATTGCTTGGTGAATGCGGTCCTAGCAATGGGCTTTTAATTGCATTTCAATGTGGATGAGCAATAGCACCATTCATACAGTCACCCAAATAATAACCACAAATTTAACAGGACAGAATATAGAAGTCTCGGCGCTCTAATCCAAGAATGCAAGGGTGAGCCAAAGTAGCATCTCTGGTATCTACCAGAGATCAGCAAACAACAAATGCATCATAATAAAACAATCTTGAACAGTACGCACTGGGGGAAAGTCCCCAGAGTGATACTTCAAAGAAGAAGAAACCTGCTTTGGCTTTCAAAATAGTTTCCGCAAAACTGGCTGGTTTAAATCAGTTTAAAAACTAAAGCAGCATTCGGTCTCTGTATTCCAGCTTCCCACTCAAAAGATATATTTAGAGAGTTAAAATTATCAAGTCATGCTGAGGCTTAATATCTAATTCCCACTTAGAACCAGTTGCTGGCTTTCAAACTCCTACCATTGTTTCCTCTTCAGTGTCAGTTTTTTCTTACATTGATATTTTATCACTCAAAATAAACAGACAATAAAAGACACAGTTTACTGGAATTCTGTTCATACAGTTCTGTTTCAGCGTTGATGGATGCTCTTACACACTAAATCAATAACTTTAGTACTAATTGTGAAAAGATGCCTATTCGGTATGTAAAAATTAAGACAGCACATTTTACTTTGAAATGTAGATTTGACAATGCTTTCGTATGACTGGATATTTTGGTTTGTTCTTTGGTAAAACTGACATTTCTAAGAATGGTCTTGGAGATAATACCTACAGTTCCTATGAGTAATTTCTGGGCTGTGATACATAAAACTCAGGCTTTTGCATCATTACTTAACAAGCAGCTGTACTGTAATCACAAGAGATGTGGAGGAGCAACACTCCGCTTTTTTGCTGCTCACTGTAAAAGAGAAAGCAACACATAAGCATAGGGAAATTATTTTAGCCATGTCAAACAGCCTGCTTTTTGCCATAAACAAGGGTGCGGGGAATTAATGCTCCAAAGGGGCACCTCTGAACAGGCAGACATTTACAGTGCTGACATATTTCCTTAGGAAGAAACAAATAACAGCAATGTAGCAGGTAGTGGTCTTGCCTGCAATCATCTAAACAAGACTGGGAAGAATGTGCAAAGGTCTGAATCCAGCCCCATGTTATCAGAATCAGATTCTGCAGTCCACGGGCTTGTCATGTTGTTAGAGCAGCTCATGTCCCCTTTCTCAGCCAAGGGTCTGCCTCAGAGCTTCAACAAGATTAGAAATTATTCTGTTCTTTCCAGTTCCATTTTGCTGAAGATAAGTTTGCAGTTTTTTCATTACGCCAGCACTGGCTTTCATTCAAATGGTGCTCCTTTATCCTGCCTATTCTACTCCTGTGATGTACTTACAGAGAGCTCTCATGCACTTTCCAACCCTACATCCTAGCAGCACTCCTCTAATCCATCCTAGACAAAGCTTTATCCCCTAGCTTGTCCTAGCAGTCTCTGCTCTCTGTTCCACCTCCAGTGCCTTTCTGAATGCCTGTGACCAGGCCACATTAAGCCTCACAGTGCCTACGTTGAGGGCAGTCCTCTGGCAGAGAACTGACATCCCCATTCTAATCCATGAAGTCTGTAGGCTATTTTTTGGTAAGAGCTCTCTAGCTTCCATAGGTGACAAATGACAGAAGTCCTTTAAAAAGTTCAATTTACAGTAAGGTTTTTTTGTTTGTTTGTTTGTTTGTTTTTTCATTCCGATACTTCAGGAAGTATCTTGCCAGTCCATAATTAATATATATAAAAGCATACCTGCTACATAAGCAAAAAAACCTCCTGCCAAAGAAAGTTATATTTAATGACAACAGTTGCTACTTTTAATCCCGCTTATTTCAGGCTTCAGTGTCATCCACCCTCATTTTCCTGTGTTGGCAAAATATGCGCACACAGCATCTCTGATTTGGTTTTCAAAGCTATTACAAAAACTATAGCTCAAATTGATACTGTTGGTCTATCCTGCCATCCCTAATTTTCAACAAGGTCTGATTTTGCTTTTATTTTATGGAATGACTCACCCCGACAAACTTTCTACAGAACCCAGCGAACAGACACTAAGAGATCCTGTTATAGGCTGTTCTGTTACTGCACATACGTACATACATGTGTACAGGACATCTGCAATGTCTATTTAGGTTTTCATTTCAAATGCAGATATGAAAGGCGTTGAAAGATGATATGTAAGGATAATTCATGGAAAGACAGTTAAGAGTGAGCTTTCTGCCTCAGACGGGCTGTTCTAATTATCTTTGCTGAGCAATTGGTGAATTAGTTTTGTGTATTTTTACCATGATTCATTCACTTCACAAACTGCATTTTCTTCCTTGCCAAATTAATATCAGCATTCTAAAGCCACAGCAAGTCCACAGACAAGTGAGTAGTCAATGGTGTCACTCTAGAATTCAAAACTTTAAAAATCAATTTTTTGTAAGCATTATTCTTTGTTTGTGTTTGGTTTCTTGTTGTTGTTTTTGTCGTAGGTTCTTGAGAAAGAAATCAAGTCTTGTTTCTGGGAGGTTTAAAGAAAAAGACTGTGTCATGCATTTTTACCAGCTGAGCATACAGACTCGACTAGAAGGCAATCTCTAGCCCAGGTCTGGAGTGCTGTAGAGCTGGTAAACCAAACCCAGCTAAACCATTCTGGAAAAAACAGAAAGCCCAATGACAACATTTTGCATGTTGCCCATTTTCATTACACAGCCCTGTGCTTTCATGTGATAGCTGGACATTGCAGCTCCTTTTTGGTAGCAACTGCAACTCTTCAAGTAATTTCAGACAGCTAGTCCAGGATATATCCAGTCTACTCTACTTTTACTATGGAAATAGGCAGCTCCCTTTCTTTCAAACAATTCAGGTCAGCTGGATGGAAGCAACTGAGAGTTCTGCTTTTGTTGCCTGAGAGATTTTCTACACTTTTCCAATCACAATGTGATGCTTTGGCTTTGTCAACATCCATAACACACAGAATCTAAAAGCGCAGTTATTACAGCAGTGTTATGGGAGATTCCGCAAGTTCATTGGCAATCAAATCTAATCATAGAGTATCAAAGTACTACAGGAAGTCTCTTGGAATTTAGTACTTTTAATACAGAGCAAACTTTTTAAAACTTCTTTACGCTTTTTAACTTTCTAAAATATATATTTTTTAATTTGTGTACCAGTTTCTTGGCAATCAGCAGAAGCAATGGTTCCATTATTCAATTTCCAGACAGAATAAACATGGTTTCTGATAAATGCTTGTGTCACATTCAAACTGTCCTTCTCACAGTGTTTTCCTTGCTTCTTTTGTATAGGCATTTCCTTCTAAAGCATGACAAACTACCCCTTGACTTAACAAGCTGATATTATGAACAGTTGGAGTCTTATCTCTGCCACAGGAAATGTTATGATCATCCGACTCTACCAGATTTCAGGAGATTTATCATACAAAATATGATACAAATGCTTGTCTCAAGCTCATGATTTCATGAAGGATAAAGAGCTGCGGAGCATTTTGTGTATCTGTACAAGATTCGTCTTCTTCCCTATTTAGAAGATGAAGATGAACCACAGGAAATGCTGGAGCGAGACAGACAGCAGACAGGGCCTAGAAATTTAAGTTTTTAATACCAGATACATTCATCTACATTCTGTGACCTGAGCAACAAGGCCTTACGTGCTGATGGAGATGTCTAAATAGATTCAAAAGCAGTAGTGAAATGTTTGACAGAGAGGCCACGACCACCATGCAGCTAATCAAGGCCTGGTTTAGCTCTAACACAAGGGAAAATATATCCCAGCAACAAACTAACAAATGCGGCAAGCATAGCCTTTCTTCACCTTTGACTATGCTGCTTGTGCAGCGCGGGGAAGAACACAAACCCCAAGCCAAAATAAGCAAGAGCTTTATGATCAAAGTGTTGCTTTTCAGTGGGAAGATAATACATTCCAATACTGCAAACAACGGATGGCCAAATTAAGAACTTATTAATACGGGTTTGGTTTCATTTAAGCATATAAGGAACTTCTTTATATATTTTATTATAATAACGAAACTCCAAAAGAGACTAAGCTTTTCTTGTCTATAAACTGCTCTGTTCTCATATACAGAGCTACTGTGTCTGATCGGCAAGGGCCAAGAAACAAGAACAAAACTTATGAGTTAGAGAATTGGTACCATTTTCTTACGTGTTACTTCTTGAAACATTTTCCTCTCACATTAGTGGAAAAAGTAACATTCAGAAAGGTAATTGGAGAAGATAACATTTTTTTTTCTGAGCGTACCTAGTTGATCTGAACACTGGACTGACCATTTTTATTCTTCAGAAAGCAGCTCTGACTTTCAACTAGTTTCTCCTCTAGTAAGAGTTCTTACAGAGCATTAAGTATTTGCAGTTGGCCTCCTAGAAATACCCTTCCTCCAGCCAATCCTACCTCCACCTCTGCATAGCTGGCAGCAGTGCTTGGACAGCAGGCACGATCACCCTGCCAGGGGTGGCCGCACTGAACTCTGCCCTGCCATCTGACACCAGTGCCCAGGCAGGAGGCATGGCAGGACTGTGGGAGGAAAAGTGGGAACACTAGGTAATTCTGCTCAAACAGCCAACATGACTGCCAGTGACAAAGATAGAAAGGCAAGGGCTTGAAGCCCAAAAGAGAGGTGCAAATTGCTTGGTACTCAGGCTGTGGTCTGCTGCCTGCATGCATAAAATACTAAGGCACTGATTTTCCAAGTGGCTCGGTGAACTTACATATCTTTCAAGATGCTTTCAAAATCTAACCCAAAGATCAGTTAATTTGGGCTTTTCTTTTTAAAGGTTTCAAGGTCTCTCCAGTTTTCAAAAGTACACAGACTCATTTTTTTTTTTTCCTTTTTTTAAAGTTCCTAGTGCTGTATAGACACCTACCCTGCATATACAGTCTTTTTCTTTAAATAAAATACTAATGCTTTTGACTGTATTCACAGCATGGTGATGAAAATCTCGTGGCTCTACATGTGATGTTTTTATTATACAAATATGTACCAACATTCTTACAAACTCAAGTATTTCAGGCAGCTATGCCATGGTTGATTAAAGGGCTTGCTGAGATGTGTTCTGCTTTATACTAGCTATTTGTGGGATACAGAAAAGCACGGATAGGGTGACAAAGGACACCACCATTCACTAATTCAGTACTTCTGCAGGTCCCGGTGAAGTCCACGTGGTTACAGTTTGCTTCTGCAGTATGGGAGCTAGCTGTTTCAATGCTGGCAAGGTTTCATTAATAGAAATTGCAAACATATGCTCTTCAGGGCTGACATACCCTGTGCAAATTGGATCACACTAACTGAAAAATGTGATTAATAAGAAATATTAACTAGGTTCGTTATAACTTTATTACACTTACTATTAGTTTGGAATTTTAAAGCAATTTAAACCTAATTACATTAAATGTTTAAAGCTCTGTGATCTACATCTATGAAAGCAAGGAAAGTAAAGAATTTGTTGCTAAAGCTGAATGTACAATCACCTATACATAGCTCAGAACCCTATGCTAACTAAATGCTACCAGTTCAGCAGCAAGACATCTAAATATAAATATGCACATAAGTTTGAAAAGCTAATGGGTGAAGAAGTACCATTAACTTTGTACTGAGTGCTTAAATCAGATATTCCTCTTAAGGTATCCTTTGAATTACCTCAGATTTATCCCTAAAAATAGTTAATAAAGGATAACAAGAAGAATACAATCTGAATCAAAGCCTTCGATTGTTCTTTGAACTTGCTGTCATCTTGAAATCATGAGGGCAAGGGAAATTTCTATTGAAAACAAATGTTAGGTACTTAGCAGACCGAGAGGGTGCACTCTGTGGTATTGCTGCAGAGTGTCCTTAGAAAACTTTCAGTAAAGAAGCATTATTTATCCAACACACTCGAATGCTTCCAGTCTATTTCAGCCTTTCATAAAATTACACATTTAGAGCACATTACTTACTCCAGAAATGGGCCGTAAAAATCGTAATAAAAAATAATAACTTGGCCCTTAAAGTACCTGCGTCTAACACTAGTAATTTTGGTTTTAGGTACCAACAGCAGTAATGACAATCATACTTTGCTCTTTTAGAGCAGTCTCCACTTACTGATTTCATTGCTCTTTAACTTCCTTTACAAGGAAGGTAGAAGTTGTTAACCTCACTCCACAGATCAACAGAGGGATGAGGCAGCTTATCCACGATCACACAGTGTGTCACTGACTGAAGAATAAAAGCAGGTCATTGACTTTCTATCCAATGTATCTGCCACAAAACAATAGAGATTTTCTGAAACGGAGTTCTTCTGAGGGAAGAAAAAGTTCAGTTGTCTCTGCTGCCCTTTTCAGCTCAGACTGTAAGGTGCTATTCATTCATTTAATCTTTCCTAGTTATGCCCAAGCAACCTGTTGCTATTCCCAGGATTAGAGGGACAGAACAAGAAGAGTCTCTGTCATCCTCCATTCCTTCCTCAGTCATCCTTTTGATGAGAGCAGCAGGAGAGAAAATTAAGTCCTTTAAGTCAGCAGCCCTCCAGTGTTGTCTCACTCATTGATGGGGACAGGAAGGATGACATCATTGGACAACACGGTCTGCTAATGCCTTTCTCAATTTACACTCAGGAAACAACTGCCTTCATATTGAAATATCAGAGGAAGTCTAAATGCTCCTGGGAAACAGATGATCTAAAGTAGCTTACAAAGGCCAACAAACACTCCAGAACTGCCAGAGAGGAAAAGGAAATAATCCCTGGACACGGAGCTGGCTCTGTGCCTGGCAGACCATGGAGCTGCCATCAATTGCTGCCTGATTGCCCAGCAATCAGGGCTCCACTGACATCATACATCAGAGTGGGCATGAAGGAGTTCACCTCTTCTGTCTTTTACTGCCTGCAGACATCTTCTAGGGCAACTGTGCAGCTTGCTATGCAGTATAAATTCAGTAGTTTTGACAGCTGGCCTTTACTGAGGATGGGATGGCACAGCAGAACGCACCTTTGTGTTCTCCTTGGGACGCTTAAGAGAAAGCTGATCACCAGCCTTAGCACACTCTGTGTGCATCCGTGGCTCATTTCCTTTCCCATCAAAATCACAAAAACTCCCCGCGTTGCTGTGCTGTAGTACATGCTGTGTTTTGTGAAGGAATTGCAAAAATAGAACAACAACATAAAAGCATGTGAGACTATTAAAATAGTTATTTCCCTGCAATTGGATAAAAGATGCTGAATCGCTTTTCTTCAGATCTTAAAAAGACAATGTATTCCTCTATGGAAATATACAGTCTTATAAATGTTCATAGTTTAGAGAAGCACCACTGAAAACCTTCATCTTAGTGTAACATCCAGAGTCTTTTAACAAAACAAATCTAGTCAATGTGTAGTAGAACTGCAGTCAAAAAAGAAAAGGTTTACCTGCAGCTGCTGATCTAGTTCTGGAAATGCCAAAGGGAAGGAGTTTTCAGGAGCATCATCATCTAGAAAGTACAGATGACATTAAAAGCCAGCATCTACCAAGAAGGGGCATTTCAAATGATCTGTTCAAAGTAGTTCTAAATTGCATATATTCACAAACATCTCCATGTATATGCTTATCTTTCTATACTTGAGATACCTTAGTGGACTCTTTGACAATATCACTGGGTGGGAAATAAGGAAATGTTTAGGTTCTAGAAATCCTATTTTGTCTTGTTGTAATCAAGAAACAAAACAAAGCCAGTTACAGAAGAACAGCTAGACAATTTAAAAACAATACATTGAAACAATCTTAGTCCCTGAGCTATCTATTGCAGTGCACAATAACGAACCTCCCACAAACAGCATCCTTACTGTGAAAGAGTTCATCATTGGAATGAAAGGGAAGACACCTTCCCTGTCACAGTACGATGACTTACCAGGGCTAAAACAACAATAATAGAAACCTTTTCTCCCACCACCCAAAGACATCAGTGTGAACAAGAAAATAAGACTGTCACACCGGTAACTAGAAGATAGTTACCTACACAGATATGATTAAAGTGAGGAAGCGCCACAAACTTCTCCATACTGTAAGGAAATGTCTTTACTTTAACCTGTGGATTGTGTAATCCTTCCCTACTAGAGTTAGTTCATTCATGACAATGAGCCGAACTTTGTTTTTATTTATTTCTTTATTTTTAGTACAGGCTTCACGCAAAGGTGGGACAGAGCGTGCCAATTGCGTCAGTGCTGTGGTGTGGACACCTGCCCACTAGTAGCTGGACTGAGATCAGAAATATGAATCATACTACGTAGTGTCACAGCTAGCCACCGCAATATTTCTTTCTCAGTGACTTTCACACTATCAGTTTTGCATTGGATTGTGATGACGGTTTATGTATCTTACTACAGGTTATGGGAGGTGAAGAGAAGGTTACTATTAGCCAACTTACAGAGTCGCTTATTTGCAATGAGTCAATATAAAACAAGGGCGGCTCTCACTGGAGAAAATTGCTACCATAGGTGAGATTCTGTAGACTGCTTTATGCTGACAAACCTGTATACCACAAATCCCCAACAGAATTCAAAGAACTATATGTCCAAGCAGGTTTGAATTATTTTTTCCAATGCTGTTATCTCTTTATCCTGCCATCAGTGGTCATACAACAAAGTAGGCTGAGGAAACAAGTAAACTAACCCACTATGCCCAGTGAAGAAATGTACTGGCTAACAGTCAGAACCTTACTTTTAACTAGCTCAGCCTGAGACGGACACCATTAGGAAGAAATGCCCTGAGGAGGGCGGGGGAGAAAAATACAGTGATGCAGAAAGGAAAAGCAGACGTTTACAAAACTCTGCAAGAAACAAAGCAAAGAAGTATACTTTTATGGGGTAGGTGTCTTCCTCATAAAGTCACACCCACACACACAACTTCCATTTGTGCACCACGTCCCATACATGCCTGTTATACAGAATATTTAAATGGCTTTTATTTCAGAGTTGTATCCTGATGATATGCAAGTGTTTATCTTTAATTTTCTGTTGCTTTCTTGCACAATATTTAAAAATAGACCAATACTCTAAAAGAAGAAAGATGAATCATATGACAGAGCTAAAAGGAAGGACAGAAAAGGACTCAGTCAGACGAGGGGTACAGCTGCTCTACAGATATTTGGCTGAATAGCTGTTGAATATTCTGACAGAGATACTGGACCAGAGGGATGGTCCTATTTGTTTTGACAATTCCAGTAGTACAACTTCAGTACAGTAGCAGTAAGGAGGGAACTCACACAATTTTATCTTAAGGAAAATCAAACAAAAAGTCACCTCAGAAGAAGAGACATAAGCCAAAAAAAAAAACAAAACACTTTTTCACTGAATCAGATATTAATAAGAAAAAATAATGTTGCAGAATAATAGAAAATATTTTGGATTGCCCTCAGGAAAACAACCAAAGAAACGGTAAATAAGGTTTGAAAATATTTTAGAAAGGATTGAAGGAGAGAAATTACTGTAGAGGAAATCCTTTCAATAAGCAGATGTTCCGTACTTATTTTCTGAACTCAAGTGACTGAGTCAATGGTACTAAAAATGGAACATATTGGTATCCTAACCATTAAGGCATACCATAGTACATTTTATAATGGGCCTGCCCTAGCATCTATTGAACAGCTGCTAGGGTTTTTTTTAGTTATGCTAGTTTAAGACTTGTTTAAATCATCTTCTCAATGATGCTCACCACAGCAGATAAGCTGGGGACTTTGGTGGCTTGAGATTTTTCTGAGTTCCTAATTCTCTTGGGCTCCTATCAAAATTGTCAGCTTAAGTGTTTAGCCCACAAAACCAAACAGATATCTCCACAGCTAACTGCAAGCTCCTTTTCCACAAAAACAACAAAAAAAATTTCCCCATAGCTTCCAGTGAAATTAATTACTTCTTCAGGTTGGTCTGTATTTCACTGTTGTCAAAGTAACAACCACAACAACAAAAATTACTTGGTAAAAATAAAAGCACATTTAGATTTCACAAAAGAGGAAAGCAAGTGACAGCCATTATTCACTTCATAAGATTCTTTTAAGGATATGCACTGAAAATCAAAAGGCAAGAAACCTTTGCAATTTCTTCTAAAAGAATTACTGCTGCCTCAGTGCACAGGGGAACAGACTAAATCACATTCCTTTTGCTTTCCATTCAGTCGAGCTCAGACAAAGCATCTTTATGCTTCAAAGCCAACTCTGACCATTCCTATAGCAAAGCTAGTAATGTAACAAATGAATGGCTAAGCCACTCAACCTTTGTTGTGCAGGTGAGCTCTTGTCTCCCTGCTGATCACATCTATTCATATAAAGGTGATGATGGATTTATTTTAATGGCACAGAGATTCACTCGAGCAATCAGATTTAGAAAGCTGAACTACATTAACACTGACTTTCTTTGCACAAAAGGTGTATCACCTATTAGTGATGCATTCAGTCCCCCAACATACACTAATGTGCATTTAAGAACAAATCACACTTTCCGGAAAGCTTACTTAACTATGTTTTGGCCTCCTGGAAATTTCAATACCACAGACTTCCATGATGTAGACAGATAAGAAAAATCCCTCACATTCTACTGTCTGACTGACAGAACGCTTGGTACAATGAAGAGTAACACTCCTGTCTCTTCCTATATAGGGATAACTTTGGGATATATATATATGTATTGGGATATGGGATACAGTTGATAAGTACTTAAAGAACAACATCTGATTCGTTTGCAGCATGAACTCACAAATTACAGTATCTCATGGATCTCCACAGAGATAGCCAGAAATAGAACATAAACACTTAAATGTGTTAAAAGCACATTAAGGTTGCTAAATCAAGCACTCAAAATTTCGGAAATGCCAATCACAACTCTGCTTCCTCGAGTAACTGACTTATGATCCAGTCTTTAATTATACAATCAGATACTAATTTTCTCCCCTGCATGCGTAGGCAAGTGCATTCAGATCTCTTCCTCCTAAATTAAAGAATTAAATTGGTAACATAAGCAGGCTGTTATCCTGTAAGTGGATCAGCCCTTGCACAGGAAAAGTTCTCAAACCCAACTGCAACTGACAGTTGGACACAACTAGAAAACTGTGTTACAGGGGGTCCGGCATTGGCCCTTGAGGGCAGTGAGGCCCAGTAACTACAGTGCTGGTTACTGACAGATGAGCACAGACTGATCGAGTTCATCCTGGAAGGCTGTGTGGCTAAGTGACTGGGACTTGGCACCACCGTGTGAAACTCCCTGGGTTCTATTCACAGTCCTGCCCGAAGCGACCTTACGCAACCCCTCAGTTACCTCACGCATAAAATAGTGAGGAATGGTCACTGCCTGACCCAGGAATAGGCTATGAAGGCTTGCTCAATAATAAGAGTTGCAGAGCTCCCAAAAATAGCACAGCCCATAACACAAGAGGTAAGAGCAAAACCCTCCTACTCAGTATACCTTCAACCGAAGCCTAAAGTGTCCTATGAGGAATGTACAGCCTCTGTCCCTTTGAGGATATCTCACGTAGGCTCCTAACTTCCCCAAAATACAACAAGTAGGTACTTCCTATCCTAATACGGTCTTGCACATAGGATTTATTAAACATTTGGGGCTGCAAAGACATGCACGAGCCCAAACTAAAAAGCAAATTTACTGCAGTGTTCTTATGTTGTTCCCCTCCAAGAATTTCTTATTTATATCACAAAAAATGCCCATAAGACCTCAAAAAATGGGCCAATCATGCCAGCCCCTGAACAGACAGCCACACTGGCAGCACATTTCCCCCTCAGGAGCTAACAGCATGACCTTAGATAAGAAACAGAGAGTAAGATGAGGTGAGTGGTATGTGATGATTTTCATCATTTCCAAGGACCAAGTCACTTAACTTGTAGGCTAACTGTAGTTTTGGAAAACAGGCTTTATAAATTTCACTCATATATTTTATCAATCTCCATTAGTTTTCAATCCTTATATTATCAGTTGGAAAGTCTCTATTACCATTAGAAATGAAAATTGAGTAGGGCTTTGGCTAGCAAAAATACTATGTCTGTCAGTTTTATTAAAAGAGGTATATTTTGCCTTTGTTATTTATGATTTTTTTCCCAGAGAGTGCTACCAGAGGTAGAGCAGTAATTTATGACCACATTGCTACCAGAATTCTTCTGTTAGATTCAAGCTTTTATTCTGGAAGGGAAATTAAAGATATATTTACCTACACAGTTTTTTTAGAACTACTAGACAATACATATCCAGTACACTACACTTAAGAATGTTTCTGTTTTAATGATATAATCAGTAAATAAGATTTAATGACATAAATTAGAATATACTGAATTTCATTGGTTTAAATAAATTGTTGTTGATAAATTAAAATGAACTTTCTTTTTGGGACCACTTATTTAAATTTTGAAACATCGTATTCAGTTTAACTTGTATAAATTTCCCAATTGATATAAGATAGACTGATACTACATGTCTCCAATCTGTTAATTTAAAACAGTACCTTAAGTCAAACTGTTGCAATATGGTGTGCTGGCATACTCTGGGAAACCTATGTTTGATGCCAGCTTAGTGAACGTGAATAAAAGAGCCAAACATAGATATCTATATATACAGTAATAAGTGATACACAATAAAACTGTCATCTTATATAGCACCCAAATCAGCTGCTGTTCTTGGGACTTTTAAGGAACTGGTTTGCCAACACTCATATTAAAATGTTGCACAAAGCACAGAGCAAAGTGTTGACTGACAAATAATATAACACAATTAAGTTATTTCTTGTGTACTCAAGATAGGCAAGCTCCCGTCTTGTAGGTCAGTTAACACAAAGTAATCTCTTCTCATGAGCTGAGAGCAGTTTCTCCTTTCACTGCTTCTCACACCCAGCGCTTGGTTACAATCCTAGCCAGTGAGATAATCACCACCCAGAAGAAACATTCCATTTCCCCTTTTTATATCTAGTTATGCTGCAAGTTCCTCCAAGTAAGCTGTGGTACAGCCCCTGGAAGGATAATGCAGCGTTACTTGGTGAAACCTATCACTGTGTCTTTCAAATGAGATAAAATTCAAGGAAAAGTTTAAGTCAGGGAGATTCCGTCACAACTTAGTCTTGGTGAAGGACTTCCTGTACATAACCAGCTCATCTTAAAAAATGTGCTACATGGTTCTTTATACTATCTTGATCTGACTATGGTTTATTTTAAGTTTGGAAACCTTACAAAAGTTTCTTTGCTTTGCCTTCTTTGAATATATTAAACGTAATAGTATTTAAGAACAGTAAACGTAATAACATTTATAACGTAAAAGGTAATAATATTTATATGTTACTTCTAAAAGAAAGAGTAGAAATCTTGTGATGTAGTAAAACTGGGTGTCAGTTTAGACCTCTTACTAGCCCCCAAGGAGGTGTCATGCAGAGAAATATATGGCACTCCCTTTACTGGTTGCTATTTAGCTTTATCAGTACTCAAAGATTGTGGACTGCATATTGCTGGAACACTTGTCTATAAGTAATAAATGACTCAAAACTATGGGAAGTTTTAACAGAATGTAACAGAAAAAGATTACCTTTCTGCAACTGAGATTCCCTCTGTAAATGTTAAGAGAGGCTGAAATTGTTAGCAGGATAGAGAAGTAAAAAATAAATATGATGCAATGATAAGGAAGCTAGGCTTCCTGCCTTTCATGTCCCTCTTCTTCCAAGCTATTCACAACCTTGTTATTTCCTATTGCCGTCTCCTGTCACAAACCACTCTACCCTCTTTGATTTTCCCATGGTCTCAGCTTTCCCTGACTTGCTTACAGCATAAGCATTCTCTGTCCAAAATTCATAAGATCACTCCCCTTTCTTTTCAGTCTTTCTCCAAGACCTAGATTTGACAAAAATCTTGTAAGAAATGTACCATGCCACTATATCTTCAGAGGTGAGAAGGATTCATTATTACTTTCTGTAATAAAAGCGTAATTAGCATGTTACTGTCACTTATGAAAAGAGGGCACATAGACAGCCACATCTATTTCTTTATATTTCTTCTCCCAATATTTGTGTGTTACTCATCTTTATAAACTGCAAGTTATGTGCAATAATAGAAATGTTTGTTTTGAAATCTCCTTGCATAAGGGATGATATTTTATTTCAGACTAATCACTGTAAAATGGTATTATGCAATAATTAGCTAGGGAATATAAAGTATATTCTATGATATTTTACAAAAAGAGAAAATGATATCCAAGCTAAGATTATTCTCAGAAAGCTCAGGAAGAGACTTCACATATTATCCTGTCCCATAAGGCACTCGACAGCAATGGGTTTCAGTTATCCTTATCAGAGATCCTTAGATTTCACGCCATCAACAAATCTCAGACAGTGACTCACCTTTATCAACAGCTCAGTCAACTTTATTTAAGATGCTTCCTAGCTTTTACATTGTCACACCCTGATTTTTTATTGTGTTTCAATGGCTCTCCAGATCTTAATAGTATTTAAGATACAAACTAAAAATATTCATTTATTCTGAAGTCCAAAGGAGCCACTTACAGACAGAGCATATCTGAGGAAATTAATGCTCAGTCAGCACTAGCTGACAGGATAAACATCAATGAAATTTCTGCTGCTTTCTCAGAGAACATGCCATGTGGGGCATCCGTTTCCTGAAACCTTTCACCAGGCTGGACACGTGTGGCACTTTCCAACCTTCCTGTTGAAGTGAAAGTCTCTTCCTGTTCTAGCCTCACTGTCATTACAAAATGTCCCTTTTCTTTTATTATTTTAAAATTGCCTGAAAATCAAGCATACTGTGAAAACAAATGATTTTGATATTTAATTAAAATCTTAAGTCTATCTTCCTCAAACCATTGGGAAGAAAAAATATATATATAAATATATATATATAAATTGTCAGTCAGACATCTTAGTCTAATTAAATTATTAACAGAAACATTAAAAGCCACTGGTCAAGAAAACTGATCATACACTACCACTCAGGAAGAAAATCCTGCCATAACTCTGGACTTCATTTGATATTGTAGACACTCATAAAAACATGTAAAAAATTAAAGCAGTCACTTCCTTGTGGTTTAATCTGTAAATTAAATTGTACCTGGGGATTCATCCAGGCTGAAGGCAATTCGTACTGGCTTATCAGCAGGTACCCTGGCGGTGGTGATCATGTGGGCACTTGAGCCAATGCTTTTACTTGTTTGTTCCAGCTGCAATAATATAAACAATACATTTATTACAGAGCATGTGATACCATTCAGTAAATGAGTTTTAATGCTTCTCATGCATTCATAGCTACCTTTCTCATTCTAACTAAGCAATGTTTAGAATCAAAGCCAAGGGAATGACATTTCACTTATCCATTTAAAAAGGATTCAAGTGCAGACTGCCCTTCATTTGCTATTTGCAGATTAGAAAGAACAATGGCAAAGGAAGCTTCCCCTCTCCTCACCTGCTTGCTCCCCGCCATTGCCCCTTCAGCAAGCCTTGACTCGTGGCAATGCTGCCTGGTTCTGAAGGTGAAGAAGGAAGAAGGGGTGGGGAATTGAGAGTAACATGACCCCAAGCCTGCCATGTGATTGGAAACGTGCACACCACTCCAGATGGTGTCAATGAGGAGGCACCCAACCTCCTACCTTCCACCCGTACTCCCCCAGTCAATGGACAGAATGTTAATGGCTTGCCAAACCTTGGTGGTGGTTCTTCAGCGGACTTCTGTGCAGATGTAGGGGTCTTTCTGCATGGGTTTGCCTCCCGGATCAGGACCTTATGTAGTCCTTGGAATTTCTTCTGAGACCAGCAGCTCCCAAAAGTGGTTTTAATGAGATGAGACCCTGTCCATTAAGAAAACTGCTAATTCACTTCAAGCAGAGCAACAAAGAATCGTTGAGTAACAAAGAAGTTTTTTACTACTGATCTGCACTAGTATAATCAAAGTATCTTCAAACATCCAAAAGTTGTGCTCACAGTTCTGGTGAACTGTGAACTATTGAACCATTAAGCATTTGAATGAATGGTTTTGATTGAACTCTACCAAGTAGATGAACGCAAACTTGATCTTGTCATATAACTAGCACAGAGCTGCTGAAATTCACAGATATTAACTTTCTGATTAACTCCATATGTGAAGAACATGAAGTCAGTGGGACTTCATGCATGCCAGAGATCTGCCCATAACGAAATTATTATAGGACTGAAGACTATGCTATCCAGAATGCATTGTACTCATACCAACAATGTGGACAAATAATGAGAGTAGCTTTTAAATCACCATAAAAAACTCCAGGGTCAATTAGAAACTAAATTTTTCAGGAAAAAAAAAAAAAAAAAAAAGCTAAATGTTGTACCATATATCACTAAGAACATAGCATTTAGTAGTGAAAACACAAGCCAATTTCCTAAGCCAATAATCTTGCAGTTTTTCAGTGAAACAGTGATTATATTGCACTGAAATCCCAACAACCCATTCCAATTTACACTTAATTATTTGGCAGTCTCAGAAAGTCAATAGAACAGAAAAATATCACAGGATTACAGTCTTCCTTGGTGATGCATGAGTGAATCAAATTCTTCCCTGGCATCACTGCCTTGCAGTCAGTGGAAGAATATCAAATTTGCATTTGGCCCATTAATTTCAGCCTCCATCTGCATTAATATTTAGCTAACAGATACAGTTACTCTGTAGCAATGTTACACAATCATTCATTAGAATTAACCGTAATCAAAGAAATTGTTATTTAATAGCCTTACTTTTTCTGAAAATATTCTAATATCACTAAATAAATCTCATTTGGAGGTAAGAATTTCTTTTTCTGCTGACACATGAAAAATACCAGGGATTATTCCTTATTCCCACTTACTATTCATCGAGACACAAAAATTTGAACTGATATTTATTGGGTGGAGATGAACAAAGGTCAAATAACTGCCACAGTGTATGGTTGTAGTCTCAAAGATCTCTAGAGTCAATTGAAATACTCTATTATATATCTATCATAAATTATGATCTTTCTCTCTTATTCTGGAAACACTTTGTGAGAAATATTTGAGACATTCCATTTTCTTAAAAGACAACAGAACTGCTAATCCAAAAGTGTTTGACCTTTTTTACCGTCTCCCCAGTATAAGAATAAGAGGAAAAGATTTTAAATGATAAGCACATCCTTGAAACAAGGCTACTTATCATTCTTTATCATTCCCCTGACATCTACTATAGAAGTGGTCTTCCACTTCACAATTCATTATCATAGCCTAAGAAACTAAAATGATACGTTCTGCTAGAGGATTCAAACTTCTATAGCAATACTGTTTGGAACAAACTTGTTGCCTTATTCAAAATGCATAGTCTGTGGTCTTCATTATCTTTAAATTAGCTCTCTTAACCACTTAACTGTCTGAGGGCAAGAATCATTACCCTTTCAGTAAGTAATGGTGATTTCTGTCATGACACAAAAGAAAGTTTTCATTTTATTCTAATTCACACACAAGCACACACACACACACAAAAAAAATAAAATAAAAAAATAAAAAAAAAATCACATCTTTATACAGAGCAATTACTCTGCTTTCTGGTTTCTTATAACACATTTATACCTTCAATCAGTTTTGTGCAGCATCCTCAAGCTCTTCATCACAAAAAGCAATGAGAGTACAGAGAGAGGTGTAAGCATTCTGTGTGCAAACGAGGTGATGCAGGAAACACACAGCCTGGCTGCCCCCATCCCACCCGCCTTCTCCACACATGATGAACAGTATCGCTGTAGACAGATGAATGTGAGTGGGCAACCTGGAATTTAATGTCCTTTAATGAGCAGCCCCCTAGCTCATGACAATTGCCTATAGCACTGGCTGCTGATGCTTCATAAAAAGTCTATAGCAGAACCCACATAATCTAAGTGTTGTTACAGCCCTATCAGTTTAGTTCAGTTTTCACACCTGTTGCCTTACCTCACTTACTGGAGTGTCTGCACTTGTATAATCCAGAGCCAGCCACTGCCTTGGCTTGTCGTTGCCTTTATGGAGTAAAGCTTCAATAAAAGAAAAGGCTGCACCTGCTGCATAGCAACAAACTGACAAGGTCTGAGAAGCTGAGACAGCTGTCAGGGCAACATGCTGCTACCTGCACTTCCCATGGGCTTTGCCGTCCCAGAAGATCACCCTTTTCCGCTTTTCTTCACAATTCCGCTTTTCCTTCCTCTCCTTTCCAGTGGCGAGGGGTTATGATGCTGTCATGCTTCAGGGAGGAAAAAATCCTTCTGTCACAGGCATTATTAAACAGCAAGCTGTGGCGAGCTCAAGATTTTTAATTCATTAGTCCTGGCAAACCTAAAATACAAACAGACTTGCTTCATAGGACAGGAATGTTTTCAGCATGACCCAATCAGTGTCTGTGTCTATTCCAGCAAACTGGCAAAGATAGCATGACTCCAGTCAGCAAAAATGTCTGTGGCTCCAATCAGCTTGGGGTGACATTGCCAACTTGGACCGGCTACAAGCGGACTATCAAATGATAGCAGCAACGATCAGAGCTAACAACAAGGGATGGGCTCGGTGTTTTGGGCTCGGTTCGCGCTGGCTGCGGTGAAGTGAGGCTCAGCTAATAGCAAGCAATGGCACTGCAGCTCCGGAGAGGCAGCGGCACATTTCAGAATGCATGCACCGTGAAAGCAGATGTATTTATAGATGAACTGATAATGATGGCAATAACCGAAGCTGACTAAATCAGAGACTTGACTGAACTCAGAGATTTCCCAGTGTGATTTCTGATAGCATTTCTCAGCTTCGAAACTGCAAGCAAGTAATTCAGAGGGAAATCTTGAACCATCACAAAAGAGCTTCAGTTTATATCAGGCATGTGTACTGCCTACGTAATTTTATTAGATTGACTGCTACCACTGTAATTAAAGAAGTGGAGAAAAAATGGAAAACAATTACAAAATGAGTACACAGAATATTATCGAAAAAGGGGTTCTTTATATATCTCTATCTATCTATCTGTCTATCTATATATGTATACACACACACACACACATACACACATATATATATTTCAAGTTATGTTTTGAAGGTGTATTAATCTCTAAACTCCAGATGGAAATGGTTTATCTAACCCAAGTGGAGGAATTGCTAGATTCTTCTGTTAGCTCAGCTGAGACACACAGAAGTTGCAGGACAAGTTGAGGTGTAAAGGCTCTCTGAAGTCAGATCTTCATTCTCAGCTTCAGCCCCTCCTCAGTTTCTGGCTTTAGCCTATGATTGCTCTAATCATTGTAGATCCCAGGAGCTCATCATCTGCCCTCACAAGACCTTTTTCATACTCTGGAATGACCAAACTACAGAGATATTCTGTAGCCTTTCCACCAGCAATGATCCAGAAGGGTATCAGAGAGCCATACCATTAGTTTAGGCGTCTGGTGAGGCAATCTTCTGACCTGAACTGTGATTTCAAAGCAAGCATTAGGCTCAGATAGTCAAAACCAGAAATACATCTCTGACTACGCTCATCCTTTTCTCTTGATATATTTCTGAAAACAAACAAACGAACAAACAAAATGATGGTTCTTCCCTGCATGTCTCCTTTGGAAGGAGAGATATTTATCTCCAGTCATAATCACTATTTATAATAACTTTCTACAGATCAATAGCATCAGCAGCTAATACTGATCTCCATCTCTGGGACTAGCTATTGGGAAAGTATTTGGAAATACAGAAAGTCCTCACTTCACTGACATTACTAAAAAATACTTTTTTTTTTCTGTTTCCACAGAGCCAAGGTTTCACTGAAATCAGTCTGGGGCTTCTCCATACAGAAAAGACATTGAGGCCCCAGGGTGTGTCTAGGGAAGGGAACAGACCTGTTAGGGGTCTGGAGCACCAATTGGATGGGGAGAAGCTGAGGGAACTTGATTTGTTCAGTCCAGAGAAGAGGCTCAGGGGTGACCCATCATTCTCTACAGCCACCTGAGAGGAGGCTGTGGCAAGGCAGGGGTTGGCCTCTTCTCCCAGGTAACAGTGATAGGATGAGAAGGAACAGCCTCAAATTGCTCCAGGAGAGATTCAGGTTGGATATCAGGAAGCATTTCTTCTCAGCAAGAGTGGTGATGCAGTGGCACAGGCTGCCCAGGGAGGTGGTGCAGTCACCATCCCTGGACATGTCCACAAGCTGTGTGGATGTGGCAATAAGGGACTTGGGCAGTGGGCATGGTGGGGTTGGGCTGATGGTTAGACTGGGTGATGTTAGAGGTCTTTTCCAGCCTTAATGATTCTACGGTCCTATGTAATCTCTTCTGCTTATGTGGACAGATGACATTCAGATGGTACAGGTGCCCTCATTACATGTCATTATGATAAAGCCTAAAAAGGCTCTCTGCATAAAACCTTATGACATGCAAGAACTTCAGTAGTCATAACAGCAAGGGTGTTGACCAGAAAGTATGGCTGAATAGCTCAGGAGTGGCTTTTCCAGACAGCTCTGACACTCCACATTTCCAGACTGACACTTCAGTTGTACTCCGTTTAAACAGCATATATATTTGAAAATTGAGTTCATAATCACGTTTGGAATCCATTGTACACATATTTTTAAATGTCAGTGTTTCTATCTAGATCTATATTATTATATATGGTTTACAAAAGCAAATGGAAACACCTGTGCTTCACTGAATGCGCACACCCGTAAGTTGGGTTCTTCTCCAGAAGGCTATTAATCATGAACTAAGATATCAAAATTGTACAAACCAAACAGCCCATGATTTAAATTCATTTAAATATCAGTTCTATGCTTTACACAATGCTTGGCCACCTGGAATTACTACTTCTTGTAAGGCAGCATATTTTAAGAATCTGAGAACATTGTGGCATTCTATATAAAGGACATTAAATCTGAAATATCAAGCTGAATGATTTTACTGTAACCATTTTGTCATACATTTACTAATGGGGTTCTACAAAAAATAACAATATGGACTTAAATAGCACATTTTAAAAGGTTTTTTTAAAATTACTTTACAGCAATAAAGCAGAGAATAAATCCATTTTAAACAACGGGGAAATTGAAATCCAGGGTGCTTCAATACTGTGATTTGCTGAAACTAGTAGCTGAAGACATAATAAATCTGGGAAGGAGATGCATCCTGCTTCTCCTATTCTGTAGTCTGATTGAAATCTACGCATCTAAGAAAACTGTTCACCCATTTATTGCAACACAAAGAATACTTTATAGCAGTCTGCATATACACCTTGTCATATTTGTGAAAATTTCAGGATGCCTATAACCCTGTTATTTTACTTTATTTCATTTAATTTCATTTTATTTTATTTTGTGCAGGGCACAGCCTGCCCTGTTTCCTTTCCAGCATAGTCTTACACATCAGATGCCTGCTACTCAAACAAAATTTTGTTAATGCTTTATCACACTGGAAAACTGGTGATAAGAAGAGGATGTCATCAGAAACATCTTAAAGAAACATACACTAAATCAAGGACACTGAAAGTCACTGATGCTCAGTAGCAGAGACATGCAAATTTGTAACATTTTTAGAATGAAGTATAAGTTATTCTACAGATGTAAAAAGAAAAAAAGCCAATATCTGCTATCTAATAAAACACCTGTTGCCTTCTCTTTTCTTAGCTGAGCTACTCTCAATTCATCTCAGCTTCCTAGTATAAGTAGTATTTTAGTAGCATATGATCTCATTCGTGCTAAAATGGTGTTTCACAGATTGTCAGTCACTATTTAAAAATACACTTTAAATATTCCATCATATGGAAGATGTCCCAAGGAGAAATGGAAAAAAATAAAATAAAATAAAAATAATAAAAAATCCTTTGCTTAAAATTGCTCCTACAGCAAAATCTTCATTTTACGAATTCCTCTGAGCACGAAAAGAATCAGTTTTGGATATCTCTGATTTTGCTGCATGTTATTGCTGTAGCAAAAAAATTGTTAAAAGAAACCTCTACGGGAGACATTTGGTCCCCTTTACTTAGACTGAGGCTTACCAGGCTGAAGCTGCTCCTTTCCAAGGAGAATTGACTTTAAAGGCATAAGAACTGGTGAGTTACAATTTTAGATGCACATTACATGTAAAATTAGGGAAAACAGCAACTACAATAACAACAAAAACCAAAACACCTTGATTGCAAAGCTCAGAATTTGCCAGACATTAAAAGCTGGATGGTATATTCCATTTTGCCTGTCATGGTAATTGAAAAAGTGCCTTCACACCACCCACAGAAATAACATTTCTTTATTGACTCAGTCTCTTCTATAAGGGTAACTATTTCAAGTCAGCATGGAAATGAGTAAAGAAGTGTTGTGGAGTTTGTTTTTTTTTCTGCTGTTGTTTATTCGTTTGTTTGTTTTGTTAAAGAGAAATTTAAAACACTGGCTTAGTCAAGGTAATGTGGAATGACAGGAGCTGGCTCAACATTTTTTCACCTGCCTTATGATCATCTGGAAATAACTGCAACTTGAATCATTTGAAAGTCTGGCTATTGAAAAGCTCCAGCAATCTGTAGACAAAAACTGTGGGAAGCTAATGATGCTGACAGGAAGAAAACATAAACCTCTGAGACAGGAAGCTGCCAAAGGTCCTTGAATATTTGTTGGATGAAGAGTAAGATGAAAGCTGAAGTTAGAAATATTACTGGAAAAGGATCACTGTTGTCAGAAATTAACAGGTGCAAATATACACTCACATCAGCACAGAGATGCAAATAACCTTTAGAAATTAAATACAGGAAGAATAGCAGCAGGTCATCCGAATAGGGAATGATGAAGAGGGATATGGATAGAAAGTATGCAGTAATGCATTGGTTGATTAGCAGACCAACGGTCAAAGCTAGCTCTGGCTAGATAGAAACATTAGTGCTTTCCTGAAATCACTACAACACAAATACATCAAGTTTATTTACTGATTGTGTCACTAAACCATAACAAACTGTCCTAGGACAGAAGGACAGCTCTCTTACAGTCATGTAAAAGTTATCACTCCACTTCAATTGGACTTTCCTCGTCCTAAGGAAATGCTTAATTTATCTTGCTAAAGAGCTTACCTGGAGGAAATACTGCAGAACATTACAGACTTACTTGACGGTGGCTGAGGTCATCCTGGTCCCGTGGATACAGCCGTGAGACTTTCAAAATACACTTCTTCATCAAACTTTGTTGCTGTCAGGTAGAAATCAGCCTCCAGAAGAACCTCTGACAGAATCCCCAGCAGCAGCTGATATTCTGTGCCAGAGGTTTCAGCACTTTAACTGAAATATACCTGCCACAGGATTTTTAACAGTATTAGCAGTAATGACTCTCAAACATATTGAATAGCTTTGAAAACCCTTATTTGTAGACAACAGAGAATAAGTACTAATTTGCTAGTCACTGATTTTTACTTACCTCAGATTATGAATGGAAGATAAATACCTGCTCTTCAATGCTGCCCCTTAGAGGACACATTTAAGAAATTCATCCATCTCCTGTTAAAGAGTCTTTGAAGACAATACAAAGAGAACTGCATGAAGACAGTACAATGTTGTGCCATTTGAAACCTATTAACAGTTTTGATTCTAACTGTTCACAACTACAGTATATTAACATGCCAAACTCCTTAATCACTTCTAGAAAATGCCTTTGCTTCAGCACTGTTTGTCAAACAAAGCAAAAGATTCCCCATACCTCTTTTGTGTAAGTCCTCTAATGGTGTCCCAGTTTTAACTTTATTATTTTCTTCACGTAGCCATCTACAATAATCCAAGAATAAAAGGAAATCTCCAAACTAAACATGTACTCTTCTTTTTGTTTTAATTCTTGTTTTCCTTTTGTTTAGTTCTGTTGTCAGTACCAGCTGATTGTCTTAACACCATGAACTGTACCAGGGCTGCCATAGCTCCTGCTTGAGATCTCTCAGTCCTGATTCTCTCGTGAGAGCAACAAGAATGCCTCCTTGGCAGGGAGGCAGCAGGGAATACTGATCTCTAGATTATCTGAATTAAGGGATCCTCTTAAAAAATGTTGAATAATCCCATCTTTCAAGGTTCAGAAACTCTATGTGTAAAGCTCGATCATACTTTGAATTCCACTAGATGTGTGCAGTTAGGCTGTAACATCTGGTAGCCATCTATTTCAGATGAAACGCTGAAACATTATGATACGTAAGACTGAAGACTCAAGTATTCTCCAGTGGTATCAAAACAAAAGCTGAAAGGTAGGTGGGGTAACACATTTTTGGGGACAAATTGCACATTCTGGGGCACAGCTCAGATCATCACCCTGTTTGCCTTTTGAGTATTATGTCTTTAAACACAGCGTAGAACTAAAGAAATTGCTATTGAAATAACTGAAATGAAAATTACTCCCGTCTATTCACTCCATTCCTACATTTTTATAGTCATAATAAAATGTCACTAGTTTAAAATTAACAAAACCAGCTATCAATATGACCCATGCTCGTTGAAATGATAATTCCAGTACCAGTAGTACTAAACAGCTTGTATTGCCAGTGATTTTCTATGAGTCTCTGCAACATTATGCTAAGGATTCACTCTAATGAATTAAAGGGAGAAACACCAGAACTATGTATCTGGAACCCAGACACCTAGACATAAAACATAAGAATTTATTTGTGTTTGTTTTAAAGTAAAAACGCTGTGGATGATACCCTTAGAAATACATACTCAGTGTTTTATTATTTTAGATTGGACTGTGATCCCAGTATGTAAAATCAATTACTAGCTCTCAGCTTCATAATCTCATATAAATCTCATCAGAATAGCACCTTTTCTTTTCTAGTTCTTCTGTACATGTCAGTAGAAACAGAAATTCAACACACAATATCACAAAGGACTGGAGGCATGGAGGCATAATGAAGTACCTCACTATGTGTTAGAGTTCAAACGTCCAAGCTAATGGCTTGAAAGACAGACATCAGACTGTCTAAGAGAGCAAAGGGGGTTACACACATTTCTTCAAAACCATCATAAATAGAATCATATATTGCTGAATGACTGCTGTGGGTTTTTCATCCCAAATGATTTCTTTCTGGATCTTATTCCACAGTGTTTTTCTGAGTTCATGCACAAAGTAAGTCTAATTGTCAAATGACTTCTTTTATTTCTAAAGCAAATGAAGTTCAAATAAAGCAAAAAAAATGTAGCAGTGTGGTTCAGAGTTCTGTAGACTCTACCTTCCAACTCTTCCTTCTGTTGAATTGGTGTCTTCTGGGCCAACCTATCCAAAACCTCTGTAAGTGATCAAGCAAGCCAGTTGTTCTCTTAGAGTTTCTGGAGTTGTTAGGAACATAGATGATCTCTGTCTATATATGTGGCATGCTGATGTTCAATGTGAGAGAGCAAGTGGTGGCATGGCTTGTTGCCACACAGCATGCTACTTCAAGCACTGGTTTAATGTCTTCTGCTTTTGTTGCCAGCTGGCTGACAAGAAGGACTTCTGCTAGGAGATCAGAATAACCAATGTGAAGTATTAGTATATTTTTGAACCATTTTCACCCAAGAGACTGACTACTAAAAAATTCACGTGTGGCATTTCTAGGCTTCACAGTATAAAAACATTCTTGAAAGCATCCAGAGGAAGGCAGACAAGATGGTAACAGGGCTGGAAGGGATGGCCTGTGAGGATTGGCTGAAGACATTCAGATTGTCAAGTCTGGTCTGGAAGAAGTCAAGAGTGCATCTTCCTGAGTGAGTATATAGAGAGGGAGGCATTGATCTCTTCTCTCTGGAAATCAATGACTGGATGCATGGGAAAAACACAAAGCTGTGCTGGGGAGGCTCAGGCTGACTTTTGGAAAAACCTTTTTCTCTGTGAGTGTGGTCACACATTGGAACAGGCTTCCTAGAGATGCAGTTGAAGCCCCATGGCTGTCAGGTTCAAGAGGCATTTGGATAATATCCCCAGTAAAATGCTCTAACTTTTGATTACCCCTGAACTGGTCAGGCAATTGGACTAGATGGTCTTTGAAATGTCCATTCTGAGCAAACTATTCTATTCTGTTCAATTCTGTTCTATTCTGTTCCATTCTGTTCTCTTGCTGCACACGTTACAACACTGGTACACTCACAATTATCTGTTTTGAAGTTGTAATTAAAAAATGCTTACTGCTTACTTTTTAGATTTAAATCATGTCACGCTGCTTAAATGATACTTAGGCAATTGTCCATATATGACATTTATCTAACTATATACCTATATAAATATTACTTTTCCCCTACTGTATAACTTAAATACCAGTAGTATATTTTTTCATCTTAGCAGGTTTTTTAAGTGATAGTTGATGTGACTACTGTTCAGACATGGGATCACAGTTTAGGGATTTAACATGTGACATTGGAATCAAATCTTGTGATATGGTCCCAGATTTTGCCATAGATGCACTCCAGGGCTACTTTTATGACACTAAAGCATGATTCCCTTCTTTATGCAATGTGGTATCATACCTCCTACTTTGCAGAAGTGCATAGCATTTAGTTATCAATATTTCTTTAAACACTTAAGGAATTGTGTAGGAAAACCTATGCATCACTCTGTAAGACGTATTTGTTTACATCTAGGAAAGTTTATGCAGGGCAGAAAGGGCTGCAAAGGTGTCCTTTGAATTCTTTTGATTCACAGACAAGCATGGAATCAGTCCAATTGCCCAGCTGCTGGCAGATACATGGGGCTGAAAGAGCAGCCAGGAAATAACGGGATACACGGAAGTTCCCCAGGTCATGCTGGTGGGTCACGATCTATGCTGGCAGCAGGATGAAGGGAGTTCTGCAGTCCCTGGGCCCGATGCCCCATCTCCAGAACTGTTCTAGTCTAGGCTGGATGGGGTTTTGAGTAACCTGACCTAGTACAAGAGGCCCCTACCCATGTCAGGGGTGTTGGAACTGTATAAACTTTAAGGTCTCTTCCAATTCAAACGATTCTGTGATTCAGAAACAGCTGGGCCAGGAGACCACTGACCTAAGTTCTGGAGACTTCATGGGTTTCTCAACAGGTGTATTCTGAAGACATATAAATACAAAACCTAAGGTCAATCCCCAAATAAGAGCAGGGGTAATACGAGAAAGAAAATTTACAGTTACTTGAACAAGCTCTTTAAGATTATTTGGGTAGAGAATTTAGGTATTAAAAGAATAAAAAAAGAAAAAAATCTTTTTTTCTTTTTCTTTTCTAAAAATTTAGTATTGTTTTAGACTAACCCTCAGAAAATTCCAAATTTTCCTCTGAATCAAGGCAGGACACAGTGCAGAAAGATCCCAGACCTCAGTGGCTCAAGTGGCAACCAACCTAAGCTGAGGTCTTGAGCTCACAATCCTACCTCTTAGCTATATTTGCTTTATTTAGCATCAGCAGAGTGAAAGAAATGCAGATCATATGTGATAGTAGCTTGTTTCTAGGAGTCTGCAAACAGTTTTGATTTCTTTCACTCTTCATGACTTTAACTGAGTGCTATTTCTGCAGAAGTCTTTGGCTATCCAATCCTCAGCCCACCATCCTGTTCCAGTATTTCCTATCTTTTGAAAGTGCAGCCTAAAATGACTTTCCCCCACTCCTCAGTTTGATGTTCTCCAAGTTTCCACATCCCATACATGCTGATAAATTCTTCCCACCTCCAACAAGAGCAGCCAAACATAATAGCATCTGGTTTGTATTTCCCAGATACTGTGCAATGCAGTGGAAAAAAAATTCACTTATCACAATTTCAAAAAACCAAAGAGAGATGATTCCCCAGGCCTTAACTGATCCTGGATTTGGCTTTCTCACAGAAAACAGAACTTACCATCTACATCTGTTACTTTTTCTCAAAGAATCTTTCTTCTGTTATCATATCCAGAAAGAACTCAATGATTTTGCTTTCTCTCATAATGCAAGTGTTCTTGGATCATGTGTAGCGTACCTGTGACTCATTGTGATTTTACAGCTGAATAGTACCTGCAGGAAAAAATAGTTCAAACAGCATCACTTCCATTCTGAGACTATCAGCCTTTTCAATCTTGTTTGATTAGAAAAACTTTTCATCTCTTGTCACACATGCAGAGAGAATCAAACACTATGGATCTTTAGCTCAGTGAGGGATTGTGAATGCTATTTTAAAATAACATTTTCAAAGAATTCCATCCCATGCAAAGACAATTCCCCTCTAAAATCCCCAGAAGAGGGCAGTTTAGGAGTGACTAGTTAATTGGATTAGCTATAGCAGAAAGCTCATCTAATGAGTTAAAAACACACTAGTGGTAAAGAAATCTTTCTTTCTTGACTTGCTTGTACCAGCAAATGAGATAAGCCCGTGATGCAAGTAGTGTTTAACCCAGGAGCTCTGGACCAATAATGTAAGAAGTACTCATAGCTGATTAGAGCACTCCTCATTTTGTGACAGGTGAGATAAGCACAGTCTGGAAAAAGATTACGTGATTTACTGCTGTTGTTTCCAAGAGAATAATGCTCATCTTGAATGCTCAGTGCTATGTGGTTCACACTTCTGTGTGTCATGTATAAGTGTGATTCTCTGCAAACTAGGTGTGATCCTCAGGTTTTCCTCAACATGGCACTCACATTTGTTCATTGGCCAAACATCAGTACCGTTTGACAAACACAATCAGATATTTTACTCACAGTCTTACCAAACACCTTTCTGTCCCTTACTTTCCAATTTCTCAGGTTCCCACTGTGGAATAAGTAAATAGATTCTATGCCCTTTAACATTCTGTCCTTTGTACAAACTTCCCAAGATCCTGTTAAATTTTACCATCCCAAAATTCGACAAGCATATGCCGACAGATAAGTTGGGGATTTCCATGTGTACAGTAATAGATTTGGGCTGTTGAAAGGGCAGCCAACTGCCAATAGCCAACCCTGTGACCTTTGGATGGTCCTCCAGCATGGTGATGTCTGAGCAGAATATAAATGAATAGCTAAAAAAAGATCAAGGCCAAGTCAAAGTCATGATTAGACACTGAGTCCCAAATACCTTCTGATTATAACAGAAAGAGTATTTTAGTAATAGAGTTCAATAGAGATTAACGTATACATGTATATGTTCATAATAACGTACAGACATACATATATATATTCTAGATTTAGTAGTACTCTGGCTTAAAACAATGTAGCTAACATAAACTTCATGGAATACATTGGACCAAGAGAGCAGTTCCAGAAATAACAGAAGATAGAATAAGGCAGCATTGCCATAGAGAGACTGCTACCCAGTTCCTTTCTTGGGAAGTGACCAGTTTGAGAGTACTTGGTGGGATCACAGTGAGAACTGCACTGTGAGAGCTGTTTCAGGTGGAAGCCCTGGGAAGGAAAGGGCCTCTCAGAGTTTGTGGGACAGAAAGCAGGAAAGGCTTCATTCTTCAGATTAATGTGCGTGGATTTACCCCACTGCAATGTGACTGCCTAAGACCTCCCTCACTTTCTGCATTTCAGGCAGAGGAAGAGGAACTGCTGCTCATAAGAAGGTACATCAGTTGCTCCACATCAACTCTTGATCACTTGATCTCTTCTTAGTCTGTGCCCTAAAATGGATATCTCTAAGTAGAAGCACTCAACTATTAAGACCCCTGACCTCATGCTTCTGACAATGAAAAGTCATCTGCATTGACTTAGAAGTGTCTCCTCCAAGGCTAAGAAAAGATTACATATGTTACTTTATAAAATGCAATTTCATCTGTAGGATAGACAGGAATTTTCTTATTCCTAAGATGCACTGTGATGCAGATACACTGGAAAGGAAAAGAGAGAGTTAAGTGGGGTTGCACCCATTATGCCATGTATGAGCACTTCCTTTTGCAGTGCCCACAATCCTTGATCACAAGAGATAGGTCAGAATTGGTTCCCTCTACTGATTTTAAATTGCATCAGGGGTGGTTTAGACTGGATATTAGGAACAATTTCTTCTCAGCAAGAGCAGTGCTGCAGTGGCACAGGCTGCCCAGGGAGGTGGTGCAGTCACCGTCCCTGGAGGTGTTCAAGAGCCGTGTGGATGTGGCACTGAGGGATGTGGGCAGTGGGCAGGGTGGGGGTGGGCTGATGGTTGGACTGGGTGATGTTAGATGTCTTAGCCAACCTTCATGATTTTATGATTCTATGATAAGTCCTCTAACAACTTCTGGCAAAAGCTCACACAGTCTTCTGAAGTTGGTTCATGGAGCGCCTTATTTTTATGTTCTATTAGCACTCCATATTACAGTGTCACGATAAGTTAAAACTGAAGACATTTTAATAATTATAGGGTGGTAAAATTAAACCAAGTATGTCCTATTGAGGATGCTTAAACATCACATCTCAAGCGATTTCATTAAGCTGTAGATGGTCTACTTACGATGCAGAGGTGAAGCAACTCAGTCCCTGTTAGGCTACAGGCCTATTGACTGTGTGGCCTAAATTCAGCAATATTATTTCCTTTCTTTGCCAAGGTGTGTGTTTTCCACAGCTTTCTCCTGGAGAAACTGTCTGCTCGTGGCTTGCATGGGTGTACTATTCATTAGGTAAAGAACTGGCTGGCTGGCTGGGCCCGAAGAATTGTTGTGAATGGAGTTAAATCCAGTTGGCGGTGGTCACAGGTGGTGTTCTCCAGGGCTCAGTATTAGGGCAAGTTTCGTTTAACATCTTTATCAGTGATGCTGGTGAGAGGATGAAGTGAATCCCTCTATAAGTCTGGGTAGGAGAGTTGATCTGCTTCCTAAGCTATGCAGAGGAATTTGGATGGGCTAGATGGATGGGCCATGTCCAATTGCATGGTTAAATGTCAAGTCTGACACCTGTGTCATAACAACTCCGTGCAATGGAGTTGACCAGCAGAAAAGGACCGGGGAATGCTCTTTAGCAGCCAAATGAACATGAGCCAGCAGCGTGCCCAGGTGGCCAAGAAGGCCGATGGCATTCTAGCTTGTATCAGAAATAGTGTGGCCAGCAGGACTAAGGCAGTACTGAGCAATGGTGAGACTGAAGCTCGAGTGCTGTGCTTAGTTTTGGGCCGTTCCCTACAGAAAGGGTGTCGAGTTGTTCAACTGTGTGCAGAGAAAATAAATGAAGATGGTGCAGAAAACCAGAGTTACAAGGAACAGCTGAGGGAACTGAAGCTGTTTTATCTGGAGAGGTGGAGGCTGAGGGGAGACTTCATAGCTCTCTACAGCCGCTTTTAAAGAGGCTGCAGCAAGGAAGACGGTGTTGGTCTCTTTTCTTGTGTGCCAAGGGACAAGTGAGGAAATGGCCTCCAGTTGCACCAGGGGACGTTCAGGCTGGATATCAGGAAAAAGTTACCCACGGGAAGGGCTGTAAGGCACGAGAATAGGCCGCCCAAGGAAGCAGCAGAGTCCCCATCCGGTGGTTAAACAGTGGCTTTGCAGTTAGGTACACGGTTGCTCTCGATGATCTTAAAGATCTTTTCCATTCCAAGGCCGCGGCCCGAGCGCCGCCCCTCACCGCCCTGTGGAGAAGCCGAACCGCACGCTCGAGTTCCCGGGCAGCGGCTGGCTGTGTCTGCCGGTCCGCCTCGCTCACTGCGCATGCGTGCGGCCAGTCCCAGCATCCTGAGGCGCGGCGCGGCCGGAACGGAGAGGAGCAATGGCGCTGCACGTCCCCAAGGCCCCGGGCTTTGCCCAGATGCTCAAGGAGGGAGCGAAGGTGAGAGCGGCCGGGTAGTGAGAGCCTCCCGGACTCCCTCCTTTTCCCCCTCCTCCCGCTACGAGCAGCCTGCGGGGCGTTTTGGCATGATGGGCGGGGAAGGTTCTGGAAGGCCCGGCCGCTCCACGCGGCCCGGCGCGGTCTGGGCCCCCGGCTGCTCCCCTCGGCCTGTGGGCTCCGGGAGGGCGGCCTGGCCCTCCCTGTGTGGCTGCGTGCTGGGGGCGGCCTTCTAGAAGGCTCTGCTGGGGCCCAGCCGGTGGATCCTCATTGCAGTCGGAGATAGAGGCAGTGCTACTGAAAGATGGAATAGAAAGAAAGCAGCTTATTGTAGGTGGAAAAAAAAAAAAAGGAGTGAAGTTTTGCTTGTTGCTGATGAATACAATGGAAAATAAAGTTAAACAGCTCAGCCCTATTTTTGTTCTTTTTTGGAGGTTTCCTCGGAGAGAAGGAATGGTCTCTTTCAGAGGTGGGGGAGGACAGAGTGCCATAGATGGTGGTACTCTCAAAGAAAAAAAGATCAACAATAGAGAGAGCTGTGTTCTACCAAATAAGAAGGATGTTCTGAGGTGCTTGTTCTGAATGTAAAGAATAGTATAATAGTATGGAAGGCTTATGGTGGCCTTCCAGAACCTGAAGGGGCCTACTGGAAAGCTGGGGAGGGCTTTTTCATAAGGGCATGTAGTGATAGGATGAGGGGAAATGGTTTTAAACTGGAAGACAGTAGATTTAGACTAGCTATTAGGAAGAAATTCTTTACTGTGAGGATGCTGAGACACTGGAACAGGTTGTCCAGTGATGTGGTGGATGCTCCCTGCCTGGAGGGCTGGAGTCAGTCAAAGCCAGTCTGGATGGGGCTATGAAAACCTGGTCCAGAGGGAGGTGTCCCTGCCTATAGCAGGGAGTTGGAACTAGGTGATCCTAAAGGTCCCTTCCAATCCAAAGCATTCTATGATTCTCTCTTCTGGGAGGCATAGACTATGGCTTACCTGGTTTACAAGTAAGGCCCTTTCAGGAGATCCATTATTTTCATCTGAAGCCAGGCTGATGAGCTTCTCAAACACCAATATTTTCTGAATCATCAAATCATTTAGACTGGAAAAGATGTTCAAGATCATCGAGACCAGCCATGAACCTGACCTGAGACTCATGACTAAGCCATGTCACTTGGTGCATGGGCATACACACTCCAACGTGTTAAATTAAATCACTGAATTTTAAATTTTTAAGCCACACATTTGAATGTGAAACTGAGTTATATGATTCTGTGATGTACAGAGTTATGGGTAAAGAAGTGAAACTTGCTGTTTTGTGTCCCCGGTCCTCCCTTCTTTCTCCAAGCTGCTCTTATTTTCTATCTGCATTTGGTATGCCATTAATATTTTAGTTAGTAGGCTTTTGGCATATGAAGGGGAGCTATAAGAAATGAGGAGATGGGGAAATGGTTTTGAACTGAGATTTAGATTGGATGTAATGAAGAAATTTTTTAGCATAAGGGTGGCAAAGCACTGGAAGAGGTTGCCCAGAGAGCTGGTAGATGCTCCATCCTTAGAGATGGTAAAAGGCTGGATGGGGCTCTGAGCACCTGATGGAGCTGTGCACATCCCTGCTTATTGCAGGGGAGTTGGATCAGGTGGCCTTTAAAGTTTCCTTCCAATTCAAATGATTCTATGAGTTTTTTTAGAGGAGTTTAGATATGCAAACTGTTAAAAAAATCAAGTCACGCTGAGTAGGAACACATGTAATTTCTTGTCCCATTGTCTTTGGGTAAAGTTTAGTTTTTATGAAGTATCAACTCAATCTGAAAGTTTTGTTGGCCTGCTGGAATATTAGTGCCTCTTTGAGAAGTGACTAGTTTTTTCTCATTTGTGTTTAGCATTACTCGGGACTAGAGGAAGCTGTCTACAGGAACATCCAGGCATGCAAAGAACTTGCTCAAACCACCCGTACAGCTTATGGACCCAATGGTAAGTAAATCCTGAAGCTGCTGTAGTTATTTGGATCAAAATGGTGTGTCTGAAGGCTAATCTTGCCTTGAGAAAGAGGCAGTTATTTCTTGAGAAAACATATTGGACTTGCTGTAGAACTCCAGATACAGTTGTTGTGTCTGGTTAGTTCTGAAGTTATGCACCATGTACCTTCTTTTGCTGGGGTTTTTGTGCCTGTTTTGCTTCAGTTACTTTGTCCTCTTTGCTGTCTGATTGCTGTATGGGAGACCTGCAGAACTTAGAGGAAAGATGGTAACTTGGTCGATAGTCATGATTAATGTAACCATACTGTATTCGCATAGATACACAACAACAACAGTGTTCTTCAGTGTCAATTAAATTATGCACCAATGTTTCTGAAAAGAAAACTGCTTGTTCAGAAATAATAACTTCTTGATAACGTAATGCATTCCCAAGTGTTAGTTCACAAAAGTACCTAAGAGTCTGAAGTTATAAATAGGGCTCATGTTTTAATGTGTCAGATGAACTGGAAACCTATGGAAACCATATTTCTGTACAGTGCAACAGTTGCCTAATGAATACTTTTTTTTTCCCCGCTAGGAATGAACAAAATGGTTATCAACCATCTTGAGAAGCTTTTTGTTACTAATGATGCTGCTACTATCTTGAGAGAGTTGGAGGTGAGTTCTCTTAGAGTGGCTCAGTTGGAAGAGACCTTCAGAGATGAGAGTCCAACTGCTTGACCACTTCAGGACTAAACAAAAATTAGATCATGTTTCTGGGGACACTATCTAAATGTGTCTTGGAACACCAAAAGCCATGGGGCATCAACCACCTGTGCAGGAAGCCTGTTACAGTGTGTGACCCACACGGTAAATTTCCTCCTGATGTTCAGTCTGAATCTCAGTACAGCTTTGTGTCAGTGGCTGTAACCAAGCATTTTTGTTAGCGTGGGTCACTATGGATCTGAACACTGATAGGAATTTTATGTCACCCTCCCAGATTATATATGCCATTTTGTGTTTACATTCGTTATTGGATTTGAGTAAAGTAATGGGCTATCCCCAGCACGAGTTACTCTTCTGTAAAGCAGCATCAAGCAGTTGCAGAAGATGCTCAGTAAATGACTACTTCTTTTCTTCTCAGACCATTGTAGATTTAGAAAAGAGTATGTGTAGACAACACGGTGTTTGGAAAACTCTGAATGAAATAGCTGTTGTGTTAATCTCATGGCGCTGGTGGTTGCCACGTTGTTCTGTTTGCTTGGAATATGATAACTGGACTTATGAAGCTGGAGATCTACCAGCACCCACTTCTAAGTAAAGTGAAAGAAAAGGACTGTGGAAAGGCTGACATATGACTTTTTTTCTTTTGCTATCAAATGTGTGATAGAAATGATACTTTACCGAGTTCTACTCTTATAAATTTTGTTCTAGAATAATTAACTGTCAATTTTGTCAACTGTAGAATAGTTCCTTAGAACCTGTATAGTTACTGGTGTCAGTGACAATGATGTGCACCTTCTTTTAAAGGTCCAGCATCCTGCTGCAAAAATGCTTGTGATGGCTTCCCACATGCAAGAACAAGAAGTTGGAGATGGAACAAACTTTGTCCTTGTTTTTGCTGGAGTCCTTCTGGAGTTAGCAGAAGACCTTCTGAGGATGGGATTATCAGTCTCAGAGGCGAGTCACATTGTTAATACGGTTCATGTATCCTGAGTTCAGATTGCAGCTGGTCAGTGTTTTCGAGTCATTGTGCTGAGAATGGTGTATTTCATCTGAATTTTTAGTTAGAAGTGTGTTGCGATTGCTGCTTGTGATTGTTTATTTCTCTGGTAAGCTTTTTCACCTGTATGTTTTAGTGGACTTTTAAAAGGAAACGTAGGCAGTGTGAATGCATAATGAGGTAAAGTAGTAAATATTTGCTGTTGTTGCACAGGTGATTGAAGGATATGAGAAGGCATGCAAGAAAGCTCTAGAAATTCTTCCAGATTTGGTGTGCTGTTCTGCAAAGAACCTTAGAGATGTTGATGAAGTGGCATCTCTGTTGCATACTTCAGTGATGAGCAAACAGTATGGCAATGAAAGCTTTTTGTCAAAGCTTATTGCTCAGGCTTGTGGTAAGTGCATAAGAGAAAATGAATGTATTTGCTTGTGATTCTTCACGGCCTGTTTAGTTTATTTCATTAAATTAACCTAATACAGTAGCCTCTGAGATTAGTATAACATTTCTCACGTTGAACTGTTTACTGACCCTGTAGCTTGAAAAAGTCCTGTGATTTGCTTACTACTTCTGCCTTTTTATCTGCCTTTTGTAGTCTTTTTTGACATTAAAGGGGATACATTACACTTCAGAAAAGCTGTTTCTACTCTAGGCCACAGAACAATGATAGCAAGACTGCAGTTGTATTGAGCTGTTGGTTTCTCCTTTTAGACTTCAAAGTAAAACATGTAGTTTAAGTGCTTTCTAAAAATACCCTGGGTCAGGCTTCATTCAAAGATAAGTTTCTAAATGGATATTTGGACCTCATTCAGGCTGGTCAGTTAAAGTAACGTTGCTTTCTGATTACTGCTACATTTTAAAAAGAATTTAAAGCAGGAAATGTAATTTCCTTAAATTATTTAGGCAGTTCAAACCATAGAATTCTAGTACTTGTGGAAAAGCTCTAAGTTTTTTTTATTTATGGTGTCATAATCTTAATATAATCATTAAGGAACACTAATATATTCTTTTCTTCTTCCAACCAGTTTCTATTCTTCCTGATTCTGGTCATTTCAACGTTGATAATATCAGAGTGTGCAAGATTGTGGTAAGTTGAGTATAGTTTTACTGTAAGCTTTTTACAGTTTAAGGAAAGGAAGTGATTTTTAGACCTTCTGAAGGTGCTGCTTCTGTTCTAATCTCTGTTGTGCTGTAGCACGTATGATAAGCTTTGGAAATTGGTCTCCACATTCCTTGTTTACGGCCCAGTAGCTGATTTCAGAAATAGAAATTGTTGAAATTTGCATTAAATGAGATGTTAATCATCTACAGGCACTGCTGCTTTGAAATAGAAACATAGAATGAATCGTTAAGGTTGGAAAAAGGCGGCTAAGATCACCCAAGCCCAACCATCAGCCCATTCCCACCATGCCCACTGCCCACGTCCCTCAGTGCCACATCCACACTGTTCTTGAACACCTCCAGGGGTGGTGACTGCACCACCTCCCTGGGCAGCCTGTGCCACTGCAGCACTGCTCTTGCTGACAATAGACTGCTTTTAATATCCAGTCTGAACCTTAACTGAATTCACATGGATAGGCTGAGGTGCAGACTGGCAGAAATGTAGTGTAGTGGTGTAATCTTAATGTTTTTTGCTAAGTGGGTCTTTAGGCCGTGATAGATTATGTAGAATTGAAGCAAAGATTTTCCCTTTTCTATTTTTTTTTTTCTTAAGTCTTACCTTCTGTTTGTGTGACAGTGGGGACTGGTAAGTTCAAGTAGATGGAGGGACTACTTTTGGAAGGTGTAGTGCAGCTTTCTGACAGTAAGTGAAATGATGAGTGATGTGACTTCTGTTCCATCTCTTTTCTGCCAGGGTGCCGGTGTCTCTGCTTCATCAGTGCTACATGGCATGGTTTTTAAAAAGGAAACTGAAGGAGATGTTACTTCTGTCAAAGATGCAAAAATAGCTGTGTATTCCTGCCCTTTTGATGGTATGATAACTGAAACTAAGGTATGTAGAAGCTCAAAATAAATTATGTATCTACATATACTTATTTGTGGCTCTTAGCCTCTTATTTTTAGACTTATCTATAAATATTTTTGACACTTGGTGATTAAGATATATTTGTTAAGACTGAGTTCATTAGTCTAAAAAAGTTTGTAGAAAACTTCTGAACCTAATTTTGCTTTGTAGGGTTTTTGATGGTGTGGGTGGGTCTTGTGGGTTTTTTTGTTTTGTTTTTACCCATTTTGCCTGGAAAGCTTCATTGTGACACAACAGGCAGAACTGAGGTTTATGGATAGGCTGGGAGCCAGTAATTTGTCTAAAACTTTGAGGGGTTTTTAGTTGACACTGAACTGATGTGTGTATGTGTTTTACTAGGGCACTGTACTTATAAAGAATGCTGAAGAGTTGATGAATTTCAGCAAGGGAGAAGAAAACCTAATGGATTTGCAAGTCAAAGCTATTGCTGATAGTGGTGCAAATGTAGTTGTAACAGGTGGCAAAGTGGCAGACATGGCACTTCATTATGCCAACAAATACAATCTTATGATAGTCAGGTAAGTGCTAGTAGACATAAGACATTTGCCCCACCAGATTTATGAAAAGCACTTGGCATATTGTCTCTTGCCTCTCAGGTAACTTACAATGCAGAGTACTGCAGGCAGTTTTTCTAGTAGGTAAAAACCTGAGATGCAGACAGGTGGTTCCCTAGCTTATGTTTCTTGACCTGTGCATAGTAACTAACTGGGTACTAA
Organism: Excalfactoria chinensis; assembly: GCF_039878825.1. NCBI lineage: Eukaryota > Metazoa > Chordata > Aves > Galliformes > Phasianidae > Excalfactoria > Excalfactoria chinensis. The sequence goes on along the minus strand of NC_092825.1, from coordinate 98,626,481 downwards.
TTAGTGTATATGATACTGTTACTCTGTCCTATGGGATTTTACAAATCAACTGATTTTTTTTCTTTAGAGACGTGTCCACAAATGTGCATTATCACCATGAGGGCTCTTCCTGGTCAGTCGTCATGTGAAACCTTAGCAATGATGAGATGCATCTTTGTGCATCACTCTTACACTGATGAATGGAAGAATAATTCTTAGTACTTCTCATCCACTTCTGTGGACTTACAATCTGCTTAAAATACATTCTGCGATACGTACAGACAAATCACTTGATGGCACCTTTCGTGTATTAGGTAGATGAGTTGCTAAAAACTAACATTGCTGATGGTGTCACAAAATTCTGAACTTGTGGAAGTGGAGCATGATACTGCTGTTTCTTGCATGACGGGATTATTACAGAGGTGGTGTAAAAATCAGTTGAAGTACTATACAGTAGCAGATTAGTAATTTCCCTGTATTTGGATTACTTGTTTTCAAACTATTAAAAAGTCATTTGTTCTGGGAAGTTGTAAATAACAAGACTGCTTTTGTTTTTGAAAGGTTGAACTCAAAATGGGATCTGAGAAGACTGTGCAAAACTGTTGGTGCAACAGCCCTACCCAGACTGGTATGGAATTTTCATATGAGAAGCAGATAGCAGAGCATTGTTGAGTACGTTCATTTCCTGACTATTGTTTTCCTTTCCAGACCCCCCCTACTCTTGAAGAAATGGGTCACTGCAATAGTGTGTATTTATCAGAGGTTGGAGATACGCAAGTTGTTGTGTTTAAGCATGGTATGTATGTTCTATAGAAATTCTAATACTGCTGCTCCATAAGGATGGTACTTATATGTGTTTATAACCGAAAACTTAGTTCAGTAATGAGCATCTCTCTCTTAACAGAAAAGGAGGATGGTGCTATTTCTACTATACTCATTCGTGGATCTACAGACAATCTCATGGATGATATCGAGAGAGCAGTGGATGATGGTGTAAATACTTTCAAAGTGCTCACAAGAGTAAGTACCCAAAATGTCTCAGCTATCAAAACTGAGCTACGGATCAGTTTGAGGCTCGGTACGGCACTATACCTGTTTGCTTTGGGCTCGTTTGTCATAAAGGCATTAACTGTCTCTTACACTGTCAATTCAGGACCATTTTTGATAGGTTGAAAACAATGTGTAGAGAAGACTGCTGCCAGCGTTCTCATGAATATGATGTATTTAATAGCACTCGGTTGGTACTGAATTCACTTTTTCAGTCCTTGTGGAGTAAATTTCTTTTGCTTTTGAAGGAGAAAGGAAATGTTTGAAAATGTACTTGGAAGATGGCATGCAAAAAGAGTAAAAATTTGGACACTTGATGTCCTGCATTCATGAATATGGACACTGAGTATGGAAACACCCATAAACAGTACATTTATGGCTGGCTGTAGTTATGACTTATGTTGATAACTTGTCTGTTTAGAAGATGGGGAGATAGTGAATGAAGGCCAAAGGGTCTATTAAATTCTTGTTGTGTTTTTTTTTTCTTTAAATAAAACCGTTGTGATACCTCTTGACATATTGAACTTAGTTTGAGAAAACTAGTTCTATGCATATTGTTTCCCAAATACTTAACAGTTAATGGAAAAGGTGGGAGAAGGAGACAAGAATTCAACCCTCAGCTTATGAGGGTTTAATTGAAATGACTTCTATGAAGAGAACAAAAAAAAAAAAGCATTATTATTTTTCTTGTAGGATATTTGGTTGGAATGATTAAAATCTGATCAATGTCTCCTAAAAACTAACATCCTAAAAGCTAAGAGATAAATGTAATGCTTTCTGCTTTGGTATGGTCTGTTCACAGGACAAACGTCTTGTTCCTGGAGGCGGTGCAACAGAGATTGAATTAGCCAAGCAAATCACATCTTATGGAGAGGTACGCCCGTTCTTTTGTTAGTTTAATTTTCTTTTTCTTATATATATATACACATGCTATTAAACAAAAATACATATTTACATGTACCTACATGTAAATCAGTAGAAAAACGGGTAGAAAGTATACCTCCCTGTATTACTGTTGTTTAAAACGCCTGCATGGTGTTCACTTTAGACTTGTCCTGGGCTTGACCAATACGCCATCAAGAAGTTTGCTGAAGCATTTGAAGCCATTCCTCGAGCACTGGCAGAAAATTCTGGAGTAAAGGCAAATGAAGTCATCTCCAAACTTTATGCTGTGCATCAGGAAGGCAACAAAAACGTTGGATTTGATATCGAGGTAAGTAGTTTCTCACATTACTTAGTGCTCAGCAATACTAGGTTATATTTAAAAGTATTTCCACTGGTAGTACTACATATTTATAGATGAATTGAAATCTTTGAAGCTTAATGGTGCACATTCTAGAAGAAAATTTAGAATTCTGAAACTAACAGGGTTTTTTAATTTGTTATTATTAAACTGGATGTCGCACAGTAGCCTCCTGTAGGAGGTAAAGCGAGATACTGAATTATCATAGATACAGCAGATCTTTAGTGATTACTTACTTTGTCTTCCTGTAATGGATTAGAAATGAAGGTTTTCTGAAGAGAGAAGGAAAGAAAATGGTAACCTTGAACACTTAATAACTTATCAGGTAGAAGCCTGTAAAAACTTAAGTTTTTCCTTCTATTTGAAAGGCTGAAGCTGCTGCTGTGAAGGATATGTTAGAAGCTGGCATATTAGACACATACCTGGGAAAATTGTGGGGTATCAAGCTGGCCACAAATGCAGCAGTTACTGTCCTACGGGTCGATCAGGTAAGCTTAAAAATACTTTGGGTGCTAAACTGAAACCTCTGCTATAACTCAGTGTTCAGAACACAAAAAGTATGAGAGTGTTCTGGGATTACAAGGCATACAGATCTGATGTTGGAAGACTTGGTTTGTTTAAGCTTACTGTCAAAAATGAGGAATTGGTTTCTTCAGCAGCTTATGGTTTGGAATACGAGTGGAAATGTTTCAGCTACCAACAAGTGCTGTTTCATGTTCCTTTAATATTTGGCAACTGATACTCACGCCTAGAAAGAAACCTTCTATAGGAACAAGGATTATCACAAGAAACCTTTTCCCACATACTATTTTTACATAAGAATCTCACCTCAGGAAAAATGTTTATAATCTTAATAAAAAAAAATGCTTATTTCTTGTATGGAATTCTAGCAAAAATGTATTTGCGTGTGAAATTTCTGTAGATTATTATGGCAAAAGCAGCAGGCGGTCCAAAAGTCCCTAAACAACAAGGACATTGGGATAAGGATGACTGGAGAGATGAGCCTGAAAAGTAGTATGAGTAAGCTCTGTCAGAGAAGTCTCAGTGTGTAAGAGCATGCATGAACATACTGACAATCACATGGCGGATCTGCTTTGCTCTTGGGGGCATGTAACACTGCTGTCTTATGTGTGCTGATAAATGAGAAGGAAATAAATGCCACAGTGAAAGGAATTTTATTCTTCAAACTAAACTTTCATTGAAGAGATGATGAGTATAGTTCTAGGTTTACCTGCCACTGGAACAAGTGCATTAAATAAGCCTCTAACAAAGCAATGCTAGTGGAACTTGTGCTTTAAAGGGTGTATCTTGGCTGGAGTTCAGAACAATAGCTCCAATGATTTTGCTCTGTGTTGTGTGCAACCGGTAAAGCAGTCACCGCTTAGTTTAAGCACTCATGTTCTATCAGACTAACTTATTTTGCATGCAAAAGTAAGGTAAATGCACTTTGTATGTGAGGGCTCCGCTTCTGCCCGTTTTCAAGAAAAACTACCGAGTTTCAATAAGATGGGTAATGAGTTTAAGCTCAGAGCAGGGAAACTGTATAACCTAGGAAATGTTTTCAGTCAGCATCATAAGGCTATAAATTAGAGGGGGGAGAAAAGTCAGTCTAACTTTTTTTTCTTTCTCTTTCTACTTTCCTGCTGCCATCAAGATCATAATGGCAAAACCAGCTGGTGGTCCTAAACCTCCATCAGGAAAAAAAGACTGGGATGAAGACCAAAATGATTGAACGCTTTAACTGTACTACTTAGTTACATGATTATGTGAGTTTTGTAATATTCCAGTTGGAACCTGTCATGACGTTTTGGTCTCTTGCCTTTAAGTTATGAACTGTATCCAGTAAGAGTGCAGAACTTTGAACGAACACTTCAATAAACATACTGCTACTAAACTGTTAACTGGGATTTTATTTGGAATTACTGTGGTACAGTTCTTCCCTGCTGGGTGGGCCCAGCTGTGTCAGGCAGGAGGCAGCCCTAGCCTTGCCTTGTCCAGGAGCTGAGACATCCCCCTGCCCCTGCCTGGGCAGCTGAGCCTAGTACAGGAGCTGAGTGAGGCTGGATGTACGTCTGCTATAAGGAACACAACTGAAAGCACAGTCCGTAACCTTTGCACCTCATTACAGTCCTTACCCTTCTGCCTGTGTAAAAAGTTAACTGAGTTTTGAAATAATTAAATACAGCAGTCATGAGGTAGTCTGTAGCTATGTTTCGTGTTGTTACACGTGTCTCTTTCATTCTCACACGTTCAGAGGGCTCTGTGTGCTCCAACCAAATGTGTCAGCCAGACAGTGGTGAAACACATCTCATTCTAATAGCTTGACAAATAAAGAGGTTAGCTGAGAAGTTATCAAGTACGTAGATGCAGAGCACTAGAAATTTTTCACGTGCATGTAAAATTTGAAGTCCTGTGTTAAGTTTCCTTGGGCAAAGTCAATAACATTCGTGTGCCTTAAAGTCCCTTGAAATTCAAGCCACTTCAATAATTTATTTTTTTTATTACTCTTGTCTATACTCCTTCACAGCCAGAAGGGAGTGGACAGCTAAATCAAGTCTGGAACTACTGCATGCCTAAATAAGGTTGCCATACAGCAGCTAGACCAGAGCTTGCCTTACAGTTGGTAGCTGGCATGGCTGAAAAACTCAGCAAGTTTTTGGAAGGACTAGCATACTGATTTCGTCAGCTGCACAAGTGCTACTGCTGATGACTTCAAGGGTAACAGGAACAGATGAGAGCACTCATTTTCTCAGTAAGGGTGTTGTGAAAAATGCACTGAATGTAAACAGCTGCTGCTCTAGCACAAGGAGCCAAGACTTTATGTATGTGAACCAGTGTGAAGCCAAGCCTGAGGAGAAGGACAAGCTTTCTTCATCCTCCTGAACAAAAATGCTTAACTGAAGTGCTGGTACTAAAAGCTGTGATCACAGCCTTGTCAATATGCTGCAGTAAGGTGCTCATACCAAAGACTTCCTAGAGAGTTGGCAAATTGAGGACACTGCTGGAAATAAACCAATGCCAGAAAGACAGCCAGTGCAGAATCTGTCTTGGCTCTGACACCTAGAAAGTTCTATAACACATATGGAGGTAACAGATAACTGTAGTTCAACATTACAGCTGGTCTATGAAATGAAAGCAGCAGATGCTTGTTTGTACCAATGTAAAAATACTCAATAGAAACATCAGGGTCTAATTTTGAAAAAAAAAAAAAAAAAAAAAGCTTTTTATTTATAAGTAGTGAAAACACTGGAAAAAGTATAAGTTAACCACTTGTCAGTGTGTCCAAGAAGCACAAAGTATATTCTTGCACTTGCATACAGTAGCTCTAACATGTTAGTACGGTTTGCTTGTCCCTGCCTTCTTTTAGGGTGCTTAAGGTGGTGACAGACCAAGAAGACTTGTTGGATGAGTTACAGCAGTCGCTCGTAGAACAGCAGATAGGCTTGTGAGCTCAGCACTTTTGATGTAGACACGGCTTGTACATGGGTATCACTGATGTGGAACCACTGTCCTTTTATTGGTTCAGTTTCTAAAGCTATGAAAGTAAAGTAAGAATTTCAGAGCAAAACGTTATAAGCAGGGATTAAAGCACTCAGTCCTGTTACTGTTTGGCAGTAAAAAACAATTTGTACAATACAGCTGATTATTTACCTTGAGGAGGCTGTCCTTGAAGGACAAGATCAGAAAGATGGTTGTTCATATTTCTCATCTTACAATAAGCAGTGTAGTGCCCAGACCTCATTGTCCCGCTGTGTTCAACAACTCCATAGAGGGAGTATAATACTTTTGTATTCCCTTCAGCCACGTTCTAAAAAAGTGGAAGATAAGGCATGTCAGTGTGGTACTGGCTTTTGAACGAGGCTAGAATATAATCTCTTCACTTGGATGTGTTTGCCAATGAAAAGGAAGATGGTCGCCTGTGGTAAAACACTGGCATTCAACACAGCTTTTAAGTGCCACTTGCATTTGTCAGAGAAACATAACTTGATAAGCATTCAGTGCAGATTCTGCTAAGCAGCAGGACTGGAAAAACACATTAAAACATGAGAGAATGTGAATGTTATTCCACTACTTACTTTACATTTAACTGTACAGAAAGGAGCCAAGTCTATCACTTCTGGAAACTTGATGTGCCTGTTAACCTTCCGTAAGTTAAATCCAGCCTTAAACAGACAAAAAGTAGAAGGAAAATCCATAGATTAAAGTGTAGCATATTAAAACTATGTTTAATTACTAAATACTTCAGGCTAACCTTTTAGCAATGCAAATTCTATTTTACATTGGACAAGATTATAAGGAGGCAAAACTGTCTCTATTTTTCTCCAGTGCCCAAGGTGTTCTGGCATTACCTCCTTGCCTCTACAGGCTGCACAAGTTAAGATGGCTCTTCTTAAGCCCCCTCTTATGGTAACTTAATGGTAGCAGGAGAAAACGAATCAACTCAAAGTACACTCCTATGACTATGAAGACATCTCTTTCTTGTAGGTACTGCAATATGCCTGAGGATCTAATTTTAAGTTGTCAGAACTGATGGAAATTCTACTCCCACCTTACTCAAATAATCTTCCAGTATCAAACTGGAAAAACAAGGGAGAAGATGACAAATGTTATTGTCATATACATATGTATATATGCAGTAGCAGGAAACAACGTTAACATATTGCACTAACAGCAGTGAAGGAAAGAATTAATATATTGCAAATAAGCTCACAACAAGAAGTTGCTTAGAGCCCTGCTAGAACATTCTGGTATTTTTCCCCCAGCAAAAACCCACCCATCTTACCACCCCTTGAGAAACAAAGAAAAACCCAATGAAACAAAAAACAACCTTGCATGTAACTGCCTCCCAAACACTGGAAGAGGAAAACAACAGCAGAAAAAAACAACAAACAAGATTAGAGATAAATGGAAACACAGAATCACAGAATCACAGAATGACCTGGGTTGGAAGGGACCTCAAGGATCATGTAGTTCCAACCCCCCTGCCTAGCAGGGCCACCAAACATACGCCTTTACTAGATCACGCTACCATCAGACTTAAGTTAAGCTGCTACGATATCATAGAATGGCTTTGGTTGGAAGAGACCTCAAGACCTCAAGGAATATCAAGCTCCAATGCCCCTGCTGCAGGCAGAGCTGCCAACCTCCATATCTAATACTAGACCAGGCTGCCCATGGCCCCATCCAACCCGGCCTTGAACACCTCCAAGGTGATACATATCTATACATATTAAAAATGCACATTTTTGAAATAACTGCTGTTCATTACCTGTTGAAATCTCTTCAAGTGAAGAGTTAAAATTGGAGGAGCAAGAGAAATCAGCATTTGCTTTTTGGCATTAGTATAAACATGCTTTTCATCTGCAAGAAAGAAAAAACACCAGTGATGAACATGTAAATCCAAGCACTCCACCTTAATGTGATGAACTGTAAAACAGCCGCCACCACGCAGCTCTCAGATCACAGAATTACTAACTGCTCATACTATGTCTGATCAGGGCCAACACACTCAGGATGAATTCTTGTTCTCTGTAACCCTCATAATCTGAAACCGTGTGCTACTTTCACTGGTCATTTGAGCAACACCAACATGATCTCCCTAGGACTGTTACAGAGGTCCCAGACTTGAGAAAAGAAAGAATAACCACTTAATTCATCTATGTTATGAAGTTTTAGATTGAAATGACCCTCCTGAACAAAACTCACTCCTCTTTGACCACTCTTCTGTTCCATTCCTCCAGCAATCTGTACGGAAGCTTGTGAGCACACCACTTTACCTGTATCAGTCTACATAGACAAGGTTCTCACAACCTACACTTTAAATACTATTCTACTGATCCAAGTCAGGTTTGTAGTTACACAAGCACTCTTTTCGGAACACCCCCCATCAACCACCCAGCAATCCAAGCAGCAATCAGGAAGTTTGTTTACTTAAAAGATTAATAAAGATATATATAATCAGTCATACTTTTTGTGTTCTTTGGTCCATAACGTCTTTGTGTACATACATCACACAGCAGTTTATTGTTCTCACTGAGTTTCTCATTACGGGTAAATTGATATAAACAGTGATGGATTGAGTCTTCTTCTGGGTTCAGGTCTTCCCTGTTGGCAAGAGTACAAAATGCCATTTCTGCATCTTCGGTCAATATTTTGCATGTCTTGGCTGGAACACTTTGAATGTCATCTAAGATGTTTATATCAGATTCAGCATTGGCACCCAAGTGTAGCTTTGAGAAGTCAGTAGCAAGCCCTTCCTCATCTTCATTTTCTTCATCCTCATCTTTCAAAGATAGGTCGTCAAGGCCATTGACAAACTCCACAGGAGAATCTAAGCCTTCCATAGGGAGATCCACTATAGACTCCTTTTCTTGTTCTGGCTTTGCTGTAATTTCATGCATGCTCTGAACTTCTGTACTATTTCCCTGTACATTTAAGTCATTTTGAGGTAAACAGTCATCTTTGCAATCATTTGATGATTCCACTTCTTGTTTCACATCAGGAATTTCAGAGTTAATTTCTGCCTCTCCTTCCTGGTCACACGCTGCATCTTTTTCTGACTCTTCAGTAGCACAGATATCTGTCAATTGAAGTACCTTTCCCTGGAGTTTTTGCTGGCGGCGCTGGCTCTGCAAATTGGTATACATTATATATCAGCATAGAAAAAACACAGAACCATAGAATTGCTCAGGTTGGAAAAAGCCTTAAAGATCATCAACCACCACCTAACCATGCTACCCTAACAACCCTTCACTAAATCATGTCCTGGAGCACCACATCCAAACAGTTTTTAAACACATGCAGGGATGGTGACTCAATCACCTCCCTGGGGAGCCCATTCCAGTGCTTCACAACCCTTTCAGCGAAGAAGTTTTTCCTGATATCCAAACTAAACCTGCAGCAGAGTAAGTTTAAATATTACTTCGCACTTCATGAAATTCCTTGCTGCGCCTCATATCTGTGTCAAAGGGGAGAAAAATACCTACTATTAAGTAATCTGATGTCATTTTAACTAGCACTGAATTTATCCTTGCTCAGACATCGCTCCCCCCACTTCATCCTGTCGCACAGGATCAAGGAGGTACAAAGGGAACTGATGTATTTTAAAGACACTTTCTTAAGCCTGTATATGTTTTGTGACTATCTCACAACCAATGAATGGAGAGCCTGACACAAGTACGTTGCCCATCTGAAGAAGGAATAATTCCACATTCCTCTGGATATTAACTTATTCCCTTGTACAGCAACTCTTAACAGAACATAGAATTTCTTCATAGCAATGCTGTACATAGAAATGGTCTTTTTTGTTGTGCACTGGACTGAGGAGAAATGCTAAGTTGTCCCCTCCTCCTCCATCTAAACAGAGGAAGCGAAAAAGAACATGTTTTACCCCAAGTTTCAACTGCTTCATTAGTACAAACGAAATACTTATCAAAACCAACCTTGGCTTGTTTTTTGGCCTGTTTCTTTGCTTTTTTCTGAAGGTGCTTACTTGTACCAGGGGGTTCATCTCTCTGTTTAATATAATAATCATTTTTATCCTCTTCTTCTTCAGATTCCTTTCCTTTGTTTCTTTTTACATTCCTCTCATTTGTGTTTTTTATTTTCTGGTGGTAAAAAGAAGAGAAAAGCCACAAAACAATCACAGAAGCAGAAATGTTACTGTCCTGACTAATAAAACCGCATTCCACAGAAAACTATTTGAGTTCTGAGCCCCAGACATAACATTTTAGTGATTAAGGTACAACCAACTCATTGACGCCAACCACCCTAATGCTTAGAGGAGATGGATCTGACTCCAGATGAAACCCATGAGAAAAGATGACTTGCAAAATGAAAGAGCATGAAAATGTCAGTATATTAGACTCATACTCTGGACCCATAAAGGGACAACCTTTTCCTCTAACAGATGTAAATCACATTAAATTCACTAAAGAGCTGTATTTCACACAAGTAGAGACATTTACAGTTGAACTGCATGCCACACAATTTGCGGCATTAACATTTATTTGCTTCTGCTGAAACTAAATTCATCACAGAAGACATATGATTCCTTTGGTTGAGATCTCTTTTCAATATATATTCATTAGTTGGACAGCACTACATGGCAAATCTGAAATACTATACATGCTGATTCTCAATTTGAAGCACAAAGCAAATCAAGTATTCTGAGTGTCAATTTTTGAGAGCAGGCCAATCAAATAAATATTCAGACACTGCTCTAGTGATGCTTCTCAATGTCGCTCAATATCCATTTAGATGATGAGAAGCATTACTGTATTGAGCGAAGAAAAATGGATGAAAAGTCAGAAAACAAATCATGCAAGCATACCAATAGGCAACCATCACTGTCATGTCATTTAGTTCATTAATGACAGCGAAGGCAAACTGGTGAACATTGTTCATTGCAACTCAGTCTTCCACAGTGGTGAGACAACATTTGAATTTAGCAGATTATTCCATAAGTCAAAGTCCAAATCAGAGATATTAACTGACAGTGCAGCAAGATCACCAACAGACTACCACTAATTTTACAAAAGCAACTGAATAGCCATAACTAACTGGAATAAGTCTCAAAAAAACCATATCCTTTGCCTTTTTGAGGCAAGGTCAGTATTTTAATATGCAAAGAAGCATTCAGAAAGATGCATATATTAATTCCCAAATGATTATATAATATAGGTGCCTTCATATATGCAAACAAAATTAAGCCAGGTATCAAGCACATACAGGTCCTTACCTGGTCATCTAGTACAGGAAGCGACAAATCAAGGAAAGATTCGTGGACCAAGGATACCTTTAAATGAACATTTAAGAGTTCAGTTTAAATTTCTGGATGCGGCTGGCATGCTGTCAATAAGATTATCCGTATGTATCCTTGTTGCATTCAATGGTTTTTTTTTCCCCACTTATGCATACAGATGTAAAACACAGTTTATCTGCATTCACAAAGAGCCATCCACAGTCAAATTCTACCAGTCCTATTGCTACAGAGATAAGAAATCCTTGCACAAGTCTTGGTTTTCTAGAGCACGAGATTCCAGCCTATGGCCACGAAATCGATTCAGACATCTGCCAGGATGCTCATCTAACCCACTCACTAACGACCATGCTGAGCACATTTTCAGGGTGCCTTATCCCCACAGTGCCTTCTTCCTTAACTATCTTCCAAGGAACCTCATGGTAATTCCAGTGTGGGCAAGGGAGCCCATTAACTGTCTCATGAAAAAAGAAAAGAGAGACCCTTGTAGCATACTGCTGCTGGTAGCAGAACAATTCATTCACTACAGTTCGCATCACTGGAAGGCATTTACCTGGAATCTGATGATAAATTGTGTTGGTAGCAGTAAATTGTTGCTGCCAACCTCTTTTTTTGGAACTCTTGAAAAAGAACGGAAGATTAGCTTTATAGCATAAAGGAAGACGGACTTCCAGCCAGCCATGCAGCTCATCAGCTCATAGAAGCATATTAACTGAAGAAAATCTAATTCCACTCATTTCTATAAAGTTACTTTGGGGTTCTTCTCAAAAGGACATAAAATCATACACTCCAGGGCATTCAAAGCAGGTACTTTACTCACTGTTCTGCATTCCTCACACATAATTGTACTGGTTAATTCTCCACCAAAGATCCGATCTACAAAACTTTTTATTCCCTTCTTCTTTTCATATTCTGAGAATAGACAAAGTATACATTACAGTTAATAACGTTGCATGTAATATATTGGCAACCCATTTAACTATGGCATACCAAACCCCCAAAATCCCACCAGCATTACATAAGAAGTACAAGGCAAGAGTCAGCCTGTACTAGTCTACTCAGGAAGTGTAACAAGCCTCTTACAATAAGATCCTTTCATATATGAATGGAGCAGGTGTGAAAACACATTTGCAAAATTCAACTGAACAGAAAACTTTACCACTTTCTCAAGCCAAATGCACGTTTTTATTTCTTAAGAACTACCACACCCCAGCAGGAGTCTCTATTTTCTCTCTGGATTTACCTCAGACAATTGTCTGAAGCTAAAAATGAGTAACAGCTTCCATCAGAATAAGACCTCGATAAACAAAATCAATTTCTCAAGCTGTGCTGCCACTGCAGCACATACTGTCTTACTTCACTATAGAAAAGAACACCACTAAGGTCAGCAAGACTTTTAAATACATCATTTAATGTTTTCAAGTCTTATGTTCTAGACAGACACAGATTCAAGACGTGACATTTAACACATATATTTTAGTGACAACTGTTGGCGTTAGAATGAAAAAGAAAAATCGAAGCTATCAAAGTATCAGCAACACATTCTTACCTTTAATTTTCTTCTTCAGTTCTTCTTCATTTTGTTTGTCTGAATCGGTCAGAGCCTTCAGTATTCCAACACTTAGTCGCTGAAATTTTCAAAACAAACCCACATTTTGCACCATTTCCTAAACAAATTCAGTTAGCTTCATAAAATGCCTCAAATTCAGAAAAAAAAAAACCCAACCCTATCTTTACTATTAAAAGAATCCATACAAACAACACAATTTCCTGTAAAGATAAAAGAGAGCTCCCGTGTTTTGATGTTAAAAAAAAAGTAATCAGCCAACCAATCAAGAAACAAACCTGCAATCATAACATCACAATTAGTATATAAGAAAATAAGTCCAAGGATTAAATACTTCATAAAATTAGAACTTGGCAGATACACCATGAAATTTCCACAACCGTTCTGCCAGATTTTTCAGAAAGGAAGACAAAAAGACATTCTTTAGGATGACTGCACATAGTTCAAACCCCTGTTTTTATAGTAGTTTCAGACAAGCCAATCACCTTTCTGAAGAACAACAGACGTTTATATGAAAAGTGTTCAATCAACTCAAGACCCTTCGAGCAAATGTAACTGAATGTGTCTACTTGATTTTACCAGAACAGCAGAGAATAACCAGTACAATTCTTTAAAAGAAAAACAGCAAGAAACAAAAAACCCACAGAAAATATCACTGCATTTGAGACTTGAACAACGTGTGCAATCTGGAAGATAAACAGGACAGGAACAAATGTATTTATTTGAATATTCTTTTCTAAAACTAAAACAGCATCACTCGTGATGGTCTCTTCACAACAGTACTACTTAGGGGCTGCTAGGTTCTACAGCTTTGTTGCCAATCCTCTGCAAGTAAGTGCTTTTGGGCAGCACAAACCACTTTACAAAGGGTTGACCTCTCTAAGAACACGTTTTCTTCCCTCGGCAGAGATGAAAGTCTTGATCTGAAGAAGAAAGTTATATGCAACTATGAAACTAACACTCACTTGGATTTCTTCTGCTCTCATTCCATCAAGTAAATACCGAAGCAGTTCCTGACTGTCTTGTTGCTGATAACCTTTAAATCGTATTGCTCTGTTAAAGAAAACAATAATTGTAAAGTATAGCTCATCATAGAGATAGAAGAGTAAAAACAACACGCTCCAGATACATAAGTGCAAAATCTCAAGCACCCACATACGTAAGACCACTAAATATCTGCACATTGTACTTCCTAAATATCAGAGTCTAGCAAATCAGAACATACCATTGTATCACTGAAAATCTTTTAATTTCTTTTTGCTTATATTTCACTTTTTATCCTTCCAAAGTCTAAGTACTGTGGTAATTTTATACATGGTTATGAAAGCTCAACAAAAAAAAGGAAGAAAACTCATCTTTTGTTTAAACAACACTCCCCCGTCCCATACTCATTATGCTATATATATATAGATACTCACTTTTTACAAACCTGAGCAAAAAGTTCCTTAGGATTGACTACCCCCCTCTTTGTCTCTTGCATTTCAGTCAGGAATTGATGCATGGCTAAAGTCAAAGGACCTGGCTGATCTAGTTTTACCAGCTGAGGTTCCTGTTTTAAACAACAACAGAATTGCCCCTTAGTTTGGTGACAGATCCTTCCAGATTAGCTTTTTCCCTGTCTGATCTCTTGACTTCTTGAAAATACTCTTAAGAAACAGAATACACAAAATTTCAAGTATTAAGAACTGACAAGAAGAAGCAACGAATGGTTTCTCATCATGTGATATCAAAACACTGACCTGAGAGTCATTAACTATTTTTCTTGCTCAGTTGCAACTTCGTATTTCTTGCTTTTATTTAGTGCTTTAACACCCTTCCTTTTTTCTTTTTTCCCCAGCCAAATTCCCACTGGGTTCATGCTGGAGACATTTTCTAGTTCCATATTTTGCCATCAGACAAATGCAGAAGTTACACATTTTCATTACTTGGAAAATGAAAAGCACTACTGACTTCAGTAGCAGCTCTACTAAATTCAGTGAAGTTTGCACTGCTTTTACATTTTAATCTTGTTAATGGTTAAACAGTTTTCAGATCTAAAGAAGAGAGTATTGCTTGCTTTTTTTTTTGTTAAGACTTGAAGAAAACAGACAAACAAAACCACAATGAAGGTTGAAACATATATACCATGGATAACTCGGGTGACTCAATCTTAACTGTTGTGTCAGGCATTTTAGCTTCTTTAAGCAGCTCCCTCAGGACTGGGGTCTGTGATAAATTCTGCAGACGACAAAGGAAAGAAAAATAGCCAGGGAACAGTAGGAAGGGAAGTTCCACTTGCCACGTGTTAACAACAAGATTAACAGTAAGTTGTATCTGCCAACCACAACTAGAGAGTTAAGTACGACCTTGGACAGAAATCTGGAAATTCTACAAATGTTTAACTGCTCAAAGTAAATCCCACAGAACTAAGGTGACTTGCAAATATCTTCTCTCTATATTCTCATTGGTTGTAGAAGCCAGAGATGTATTCTTCTTCTACAGACTGACCTTCTGACAGTCTACTTACTAGTGTCTGTTTTAAATCGAAAGGTTAATCTAGTGTACGTATTTATTCCCTTGGTTTTAAACATATTACAACATTAAATTCTATGAGTGCAATGTGAATTTCGCTCAAGAAAAGCAAGGAGCCAGAGAGTACAAGGTAACACGCAACTTTTAGAACATTCAGAAGAGGAAGCTTATTTAATCTATGCACTTCTTAGCAAAGAAAGACATGCAAGATGGCAATGGAATATGCTGATCCAGTTAATATTTTCCTCTATTTGATTTCCTGCTGCTTACAGCAAGTATTTTGTTTCAGTAAACATCCATGGTCTTTGGGTATTAATGTCATATTCTAAGAGGTCAGGAAGGGTAACATACCAGGCTACTTTACAATGTATTTTTACATTATTACTAAATTAGGATGTTGGCATGCTTAATCTCTATCAGTAAAAGATGCTGTCCCTCAAAGGCAATGCAATTGGTTAGATCTCCACTCAGTGCAAGTCTGAACCTGCAATGCCATTCCTTCATATTCCTCTGGGCCAATGCACTATTTTTAACATGAACCCATCATTCTTGGCAGATAAAAATCATATTTTAGAGGTGCCATTTCCTTACTGATTTTTTTTTTAATTATTATTTTTATTTTTACTTTTTAAGAACAGCAGTAACTACTGTACCTGCATCACTGCGTTAAAGAAACACGTATTCCCCAGGTTACTAAGTCCTTTCACAGTCACTTCAGAGCTGGTACCAGAATGAGAACTCTCTTTCAGCAAAACCTCTTTTTCTTGCTCATTTCTGCTGTCTTTTTCTACCTTTTTATTTCCAACATCTTTGTTTCCCTGTTGCTTTTCTGCTGAAACAAACAAACACATTAATCGAGCAACAAAGAAGTGGCAAGGATGAAGTTATTATATGCAGGAGCAAACCATGATGTTTGAAACTTAAACACATGATAATTAATTCTATAATCCTAGAGATGTAATGTTCTTAACTCATATCACTTAGACAGTCTAAAACAAACAAGAAACTCCTGAAACACTGTTTCTTATCAGCTTAGCACTTAAACATGACACTCAGCCTATAAGCCATTCATGCCAACAATCTCTGAAACTCAGCATGTGTTATCTGAAATTTCATTCCTGTTGCAACATCCTCTATGTTAGGGGTTTCTACAGCACCCAACAAGATGGCATCTGGTCCTCTTGATATGGCATAATTGTCTGAAAATTAAACTAAAAAGGATTCCCACTGTGAAAGAATCCTCATGTTTTCTTCATTAATATAAACAGATGAAACAGAGCGATATATATTCTTCAAGACACATCAGATATTTTCCCCCAAATTACCTTGATGTATAGCTCAAAATTCCAATGACTTGTTTAGCAGAACCATAAAGGAACACCAGGTAGTTTTCAGAATAACACCTACACCGGTTCTACCAGTTTAGCAATCTACTTTTGATAAGGTTTCTGACAAATAGGGCTGGGAGTCAAGGTAACTTTAAGACAATGAAACACCAGCTCAGAGAAAGAAAGAAAATGGACAATATCATATTTGTTGATGAGCAAGGAAAGAATAACTGATGGAATTTCAGAAGCAGGCAACCACGGGCAGGTATGAAATAAGCAGTCTACTTCAAATCTAAGAACAAATATTCCAGCAAGAAATCTAAGTTCAAATATTACATGTAATGAAACCACTTATCTGGCAAAGACGGAACAAACACGCCCAAAGATTCTGATCCCCTTTGGGAAAAGCTCAGCTGATTCCTGAACAAAATATTCAGAGACAACTACTTGGCGTTGCTGGTTTGGGCGTGATCTGTTTCCAAAAGGGGCTATGATGTGACTCAAGTGTAGGATGATGCTGGAAATTTTGGTAGGAGTTACAGCATTTATTCTGCTATGAAAACTCCTCCAAGTGGAAATCCCTTGCAGAGAAATAGTTTTGCAGAGCACAGCACTTTGTACAAACTGGAGGGGTAGGTTGGGCTTTTTGCTTTTAAACAACGTTTTGAAGGTAGACTGCAGAGCTTTCAGTACTCTGCAGCAACACGTACACCCTCAGAAAACAAAACTTCTTATATCCTAATGGAAGGAATATACACGCTACAACAGCTGAAGACCTAGCCATTCCAGCTGATATGCTTTAGAATGTCTACATAAATATATAAGAAATAAAAATCAAATTACCTTTAAGCAGTAACTATTTATTTATTTATTTATTTTGTCCTCAAATCTCAAGAAAGATTGGGCAATACCAATGTATAAACAGGACCTTTCTTAGTAATGAAAGTCAATTATTTAATCACCGTACATCCTAATAACATACTTAATTTCCTGCTATTCTTTCATTTTTGGAGCTATAAAAGTTCACAAGACATTAGGAAAAATCTAGTCCGATTAAGTCTATGGGCTAAGATATTTTGCTTTCAAAACTAACAAAGAAAAACAAATGAAGTTAGCCATTTAAATCATCATAAGCTACTTTATAGTAAGAAAAGAATTACTGAACATTCTTAACTTACAGAATTATTTGCTACATTTAAGGGACTTTCTGATTTACTCTATGGATACTGCAGTTACTTACCTAAACGTGATGAGTTGACACAAACTTGTTTTTTAATGTAATCCACAGTCTGGCCCAAACGTGTTGAAGTACTGTATGGAACTTCATTATCACATATGTAGCACCTGTAGTGGCCCACCCACACCCCCCAAAAAACGATTAAAAAAAAATTATTCCTATTTTTTTTTTTTTCCCATTACAATTCCTAACTACTTTCTCGTTTCATGCAATTAATTACACAGATAAAATTACAAGTTATGGGAGTTTGTTTTTTTCTGTTTTTGAAGATTCTGAAGCCTTACAGAAAAGCATTCAATTTATTTCTGATTAAAAGAAGTCAGTAAAGTGATCTACAAACAAAAACGAGACCTTTAAAATATGTGCTTATAAACCTAAACTGCATGCAAAGGAAGTGCTGGGCAAATATTGCCCAAATAAAGGAAGATGAGATAACACGCCTTATAGGAAGTGCCCTTCCAATCTCATAGCACTGAAAAAAAAACCTGATTATTTTTGTGCTCCATTTGTTCTGCATGCTTTTTTTCCCCTCTTTTGTTACTGACATAAATCTATTTCTCTCTTCACAAGCAAAGAAGTAACTAACCACAAGTACGTGGTTAGACCACAGATCTGATTTCAACAAAGTTCTGATAGAAATTACAGTGATAAAGGCTGGAGTAAGAGTTAATTTTTGCTGGAACACAAAAAGCATATGGATAGTTGTATGTATCAATTTTATAGTTCTGGTCAATCAACTATTGGAAGAGGTCTTAAAAGGTATTGATGGGAATGCAAACACTTCTGCACTTTGAACCATGGCAATTACAGTTATTAGGCACAAATGCATTTAGCAGATCTCAGGATTATCTGTAACTTTCTGATCTTAAAAGCAGCAGAAGCCTGCAGTAAACTGCTTCCCTAAATCTCTGGCATCTTCAGTATTAGCTGTGATTTTCCTATTTTTCTAATGTTTCATTAAACAAACAAACAAACAAAAAACAACAGTAACAAAAAACCCTGGCTCTACCTGTGGGATCCTTGAGTATGTATTTATTGTCAGTTTGGTTAATTGTAAAAATTGGCATTCTCACTCCTGGAATAACAGATGATAGTTACTTCCGTGGGCAATTTTTAACACAACAACCTTTCAACGATTATTTTTATAGGAAGTCTTGAAGAAATCAGGAGATTGAAATTAAGATATTTTTCAGTGATGCCAATTTAGCTAATGAGCGAAAACCATTACTAGATCCAACTGCTATGTCCTATTGCAAGTATGTACAATAGCATCTCCTGTAAACCCTAAACAGCAGAAGAACTTCTAGAACTCTCCTCTTTCTCCCCACATTCAAACCCATTTTTGTAACTGCTTACAGGAATTATTTGAGCCAAATTTCAATCCCGTACACATACACACTTTATACATTAATTCATAAATTCATAGCATTAACATATGCTGATTAAAATTGCTTTCAACTTTTTGGTTTTATGTACTAAAATCACTGTGAAATACAGTTCAGGATTGCAGTTCAGATTAATAATACTTGAAGCCTGATACACTGTTCTCTGATTAACTCCTTATACAAGTTCGAACAAGAGAGCAAATATTTTGTTTAGACAACTACTTCTCATTCAATAGTAAAAATAAAATAAAAATATTAATCCTAAGCGTATGTGCCAAATATGATCAGGTAAAGAGACAGTCTAATGTAAAATTAATCTAATGATAAATAATACGTTCAGAAAAAGGTGATTTTAAGCCAAATCAAAACTATGTCAGATACCGTATTTCTAAACAGCACAGTTAAGGATGTTACAGTTCTCCATTACACACTAATGTACTGTTCCTTTAAAGAGAAGAGAGTAATACCAGGAAGACAGAATTCGTATTAACTGACCCAACAGCATCTTTTAATCCTGCAGCTGTGCTTCTTGAACAATGCATCTTTTATTAAGAGGTCATAATTACTTTTATTTTCTCAGCAAGTAAGCTTTTCATTAAGTCTGCACCAGAAAGGAGCTTCTACCAGGGATCGAAGTCAAGATTTAGAGCTATATAACATGTTTCCATGTGTCAGTATTTTCACCAGACAAAAGCAGTAAAATAAGAAATCAAAAGCACTTACTGATTGGTCAAGTTCAATTTGAAAAACATCCTTGTTGGGAGTTTTACAAGAGAGTAATATTTACTCAGCAGATCTTAATAAAGACTACTGTGTGTGGAAACATTTTACATATTTCTAAAGAACTTCTAGAAAGCACAAAGAAAGCACAAATGATAACCCAGCCTCTGTTGCCCTCTAGCTACATCTTTACTGTTTCCTGACAAACTCACCACACACTCCAGTTGTCCAAACTGAGAACCAAACAATGGGGATCTGATCTTGGCGTTGTGTAATGCTTTAAAGCATGCTGCTCTTGAGAATTTCTGCCACAGCCCTATAATGTTGATAACCAGAAGCGTCACAAAATCCAGTTGACTATCAATGAAACACAAAAAGAGTCAGAGTATAAAGAAAGTATTTAAATGAAAATCATTCAGTTGAGTTCGACCACTTAGGATGAATAGACGGCTCTTTACTTCAAGACATTTTTTCTGCAGACAGAAAAGTACCTCACTGAGTGCAGAATAAACACAGAGTCTATTGGGGACTGAAAATCTAATTTACAAATCCTACTTTGAACAGCTCGAAGAATGCAACAGAAAAACAAAAAACAAGCAAACAAAAACAAAAAGCAACCAATTGTTTGGCATGCGGAGTTCTACCTTCAACAAACTAATGTTTTGCACAAGATATGATAGTGAAAATAAAAAATTTAGGGCATTAACAAAAAATTATTTTTTCTTAGAAAAATAATTTGGACTGTCATAGAAAGTAAATCCTCAAGATTGTGTTTTAGCCTTAAGTCTGCTAAATGCCTTTGTGCCAAGCTCTGAAGTACTTCACGTGCAGTTCAGAGCAGACCTTTCTCATAAGACTAACATATATCATATCACTGACGTAGCACATTTAAAATAATATTAAAAAGGTGTTGCTGTTTAATTAAAGCTCTACTGTTACACTCTATTATGAGGCAATGAAAGATGTTAATAGAAATTAACAACAAAACAAGAGATACCCTATGGCCACATTTTAGACATAACCATATTGAAGGGCTTTCATCAGACTCTTCCTCAGACTTCTCTTGTGTTTTGTTGTCTGCCTTGCAGTCCTGACAAACATGCCATTCCACATCCATCAGTGCCTTCTTCAGATGACTTTGTTCCTGTCCTTTACGAATATGCTTGCATGCAGGCTCTATAAAACATAAAGCACAAGAATCTTGTAGGTATCATAACGAATGTAGAGGTCTGTGGGTTTCAAAGATGCAGGATATAATCCAGAAACTGTGATGATCTCTCCCAACTCAAAGGAACATTGATTGACAATTCAGCAGACAAATCAGAAAACCTATTGGGAAGCTCATACTTTGTTACCTCATACTTTGTTACCACCACTCACAACCTGAGGACATTTCTGATACATCCTGAACTCCTGAATTACAAGGAAAAAAAACAAAAGTAATAATTCAAGTATCACTCAGTTCTACATTGTCAAAGCTTTTGGTTACAAATCTACCTACTGAGGCAGGCTGCGAGCTTCTACTACTGCTGTTACGACTCCCACACCTCTCAAGGAGCAGCCACAGCCCACTGCCAGTTTCCAGGCACCAAGGCAGCACCTGGCTGGCCTATATAAGATCCGCATGCTGGTAAAGAACAGGGTGAAGGTGGTGACTGAATAATGGCTTTCAACAGGCCATATCTATCTATCTATCTATCTATAGATCTATCTGTAGATCTATCTATCATATATATATCTATATATTATATATATACCTATATAGATATATATCTATATATATCTATCACATATATATCTATATAGATATCTATATATATATATATAGATACATATGTGATAGACAGATCTACAGATAGATCTATAGATAGATAGATAGACAGACATTGAAATTTTAAAAGAAACTTCAGCGTGGCTACTTCTTTCAGTGTGCTGTAAGATTTTATACTATACATATATTTATATGTAGTATATATAAAATATTATATATTGTATGTATGAAATCTAAATCTAAACACTAAAGTTTCTTTTAAAATTTCAGTTTCAATTATACAAACCCACACTTTGTAATCATCACTCCAAAGTTAGTGAGGTCAGCCAGCATAAAGGCATTCTGATATTAAAGAGTATTTGAGCCTTCTCCAAGGTTAAAACATTTTGTTTTCCCCTTCAGAACTGCTGACTTCTCGGAAGAAACATACCCACTATATCCGCAGGCTCATCAGCCTGTGCAGTTTTGCCTTTGGTGCGTTTCTTTCCCATATTTGTAGCCTACGATTTTCTTCACATACAACAGTGGCCTAGCAAAGAAAAAAAAAATAAATCAGAAATTAGGTTTAAGTTTTATTTGTTAGTTGCTAAACAATACATTGTTTCTATGGCCGAGATGTTCCTTCAGGAGAATTAACTTGTAGTTCAACATTCTCAAAAGAAATTAATTATAATTTAACAGAAGCAACTGTAACTATGGTAGAAACAAGATGCCAGTATGAATTATTAAAAATGGTTTAAAACCTTAAAGCAAAAAACAATGCAAAGGAGAACAAGGTGAATTAGTTATGTATCAAAAATCCTACACGCTATCAGAACTTGCACTTTAAGTAACTAGTAAAACAGCAATTGCAGGAAATGAAACTGAACTTTTCCCCATTACATTTACATGACTTGTGCAATTACAGCCTTTCACTTTTGTTTTCTGTAAATCCCTCGCACCTTTGATAAGGCCTGAGATGTGCAAATACTCGAACAGATTTAAAAATATACAAACAATGGGAATTCCGATATATATAAATAGACAAACAATGGGAATTCTGATATTTTAATTTCTTTGTGAGGGGAAATTTATCACTGCTTCCCAACGTTACAAGAAAATGGGCTGGTGTTTGGTATGCCCATAAACCCTTCCAGAAAAGCAGTCTACCACTACAGAGGTCTATGTCAAGAGGTTCCTTTCTAAAAGTTTGGTGCTTGTCTAGCTTTTAGTCTGGAGTTGCTGCAAAGCTCTGAGACTTATCTTACAGATGTCAGAATTGACATTTGCAAAGACGCAAACTGAAAGGATGGAACACCACCCCTGCAAGGACAGGCTGTTAGAGACGGGGCTGTTCAGCCTAGAGAAGGCTCTGGGGAGACCTGAGTGTGGCCTTTCAGTATCTAAAGGGAAGCTACAGGAAAGAAATGGACAGAGTCTTTAGCAGGGT
Organism: Excalfactoria chinensis; assembly: GCF_039878825.1. Taxonomy (NCBI): domain Eukaryota; kingdom Metazoa; phylum Chordata; class Aves; order Galliformes; family Phasianidae; genus Excalfactoria; species Excalfactoria chinensis. The sequence continues at coordinate 98,603,503 of NC_092825.1, read as the reverse complement.
CTGCTGTGATAAGACAGGGAAAATGATTTCAAGCTAAAAAAGGGAAACGTTAGATTGGATATAAGGTAAAAGGTTGTTTGTTTTTTGTTATTTGGGCTTTTTTTTTTTTTTTTTTTTTTTTTTTTTTTTAACAATAATAATGGAGAGGCAGTGGAACAGGCTGCCCAGAGATGGTGAATGCACCATCCCTGGAAACACTTGAGGTCAGGCTAGACAATTTCGAACAACCTGATCTAGCTGTAGGTTTTACATTCATTACGGGAGAGTTGAACCACATAGCCTTTAAAGGTCCCTTCCAACTCAAATAATTCTATGATGCTGTGAAAAAGCTCATAATTGAGTCCCTGATTTATGCGTGCTTTGCAAGCCGGCCTGGTTCTGCTCTCCACCCTTCAAGTCAGTTGCAGGTAAACGCATAAACACAGAACTCGGTCTGACTCATAATATCCATCCTTTCAAAACCATTTCTGAGCTTGGAATCAGCACCACACCAACAAAACAGCTGCCTGCTTGGTGCTGCCACAGTCAGAAAACAAAACAAGCCTAAAAGAATCACAGAGTAACTGAGCTCGGGAGAGCTTAGGCACAATACATACAAAGGACCTTTCTGTATGAAAAAACTTTTAAGAAGCATATTTGTAGAGCTGATAACTCAGATGTAAAATGAGAAGTAGCAGAATGGTTAAATGACTTTAAGAGCAGTTCCTGGAGGTGCTCAAGGCCAGGCTGGATGCAGCCCTGGGCAGCCTGAGCTGGTGAGAGGCATCCCTGCCCATGGTAGGAGTTGGGGCAGCACAGGCTTTGATCTCCCTTCCAACCCAGACTGTTCTGTGACTTTATGATCACATTCATAACCACGCATTTGCTTCATTCAGAAGAAGAGTTCATCCAGATTCCCTCCAAAGCACATTTATTATTATTTTTCCACAGAAAATCACAACGCTTGATTTTTTTACAGTCAGTTCGAAGCCATTACAGCCCTTCCCAAACTGATTTAGCCCCAGCCAGGCTGCCAGGTCAGCACCACGCTGTTCACACGTAAACCTGCTGCGGTCGGCCAGACGTGTCTGACAGGATCTCCGCCAGCAACCTACTCTGGGAAGCTGGTCACAGAGCCCAGCGCCTAACTCAACAAAACACTGGCTTGGGCTTCAATTCATGACGGCTTTACTTTTTAGCAAGAATCCCCTAAAAAGCACTAAAAGCGCAGGGTAATGCCCCCAGGCCTGCCTAGCCCAGCAGTCCCGCCGGTCACCTGCTGCCAGCAGGGAGCTGACACCCCCGTCCAGCGGCAAGAGCCGGGCAAGGCCAGAAAGCCTCGGGGTTGGGGTTGGGGTTGGGGTGGCGGCCACGCCGCCTCACTCACCGCGTCCCGCGCCGCTCACGTGTCGCCCGCACGGCCCCGCTCCGGCCTCTCCGCGCAACAGCACGAGGCTCCGCCCCACTCGCTTCCAATTGGCCGAAAACGCCTCCGTCCCTTTACTGACAGACAGCGCAACCAATTGGAAAAGGCGAGCGCCAGGGCTGGAGGAGAGACAGCGGAGTCTCGGGATTGAGGTGTCCGGAGTGCCCGGTACGCTGCCGCCCCTCACCTGCTTCCGTAGCAGCGCGGACGGCGTGGTGACTCATGGCTCGATCCGGGGAAGCCGGTAGCTTCACCTCATCCCCGGGCAACGGTCAGCCGCTGCCGAGAGTACTTCCGGCGTGCTGCATTGTGGGCCGTGAGGGCATAGGGTGGGCGGCGCATGCGCGTTGGGTGGGTGGCGGTGGCGGAGTGGCGGCCGGGAGGTTGGAGTGGGTGCATGTGGGAGGTAGTCCTGCATGGCAGCGCGTTGGGGCTGGGTGGGCTGCCTTCCAACCCGGATCATTGGGTCGTATTCCACTATAAAGTAATGAAGTTGTCACACGAGCTTCATGCTTTGCCCAACATCTATGAATCAGTTGGTTTTAAAGACTTAATTTGGTTTGCGTGGGGGTAGATGATGGACTTCTTCGCGTGTTTTCTCCTTCACGTGTGTTTTTTTTTTCTCCTCCCTTACTTAGGAAGCTGGAGAAATGAGTAGCCGAGAAGAAGCCGAGATACAAATATCAGAATTAGATTTACTCTCTAGCATGTTTCCTTATGAGGAAGAGTTCGCTGTGACCGACCAGCTGGCTGTGGCAGAACTAAAGCACTTCGTTGAAAATGAGTCTGCGGAGATGCCCTCTTCAAAGATTCAGTTTATACTGAATGTGAAGCCAGAGGACTCTCATGCCTCTGTGGTATCATAATAATGTTTTCTTTTGCATGTTTTATTTTGGAGAGAGTGTATTTCATGATTTTTCTTCCCTAAGATGTTACTGTGAGGCACCGAGGTTTCCTTGAGCTTAATGTGTGCTCATTTGTTTCTAGGTAAAGTTTACTATGGTCTGTGCTTTACCATTTCAATATCCATCTGTTCTACCAGAAATTACCGTGAGGTATGTTATTAAAACTACTGCTAATAAGAAATAACTCAGAAGCCATTGTAATGTGTCAATAAAGATCTAATAGCAGATCTAATATTTTATTTTTGCGATTTACTATCAAATTATTCAAATCAGTTCATTAGTCAGATGTAGCCAGGTGGACAAAGAAGAAAGTCATACCTACAAGGATTTGATTGCATCGGTCACCTTGGCAGATAAGACAAAAATGGGGGTAGTGTGGAAGAGTCCCATCTTCTGCACAAAGGGTTTATGTGTACATACTGTCCATTGGTCTGATGCTCAAGCAGAGTACGTTTTCCATTTTGATAAGGATTAACACTCTTTAAAGGAGCGAAAAGTTACACGCTGGTCTTATTCTTTCTTGACCAAGTGCAGCTACTACCAGGCCTCAGGTTTTCGGGTATGTTTTTTTCTTGAATGTTTCTCACTAAAAAGGTATTTTCCATCACCATGTTACAGAAAATGAATTCAGCCACCATTCCTCCTCCTTACGTGCTTTTTTCCTCGAGTCTGATTTTCAGTACTGTATCTGTATTCAAGAGTTAGCGCGATAATTGAAAGCTTTTTATGACATTTATATCTCAGATAACTTCAATGTCAATAGCGAGTGAATATGGCCTGATTGGTTTGGTAGCCTAAGTAAACTGTTTGGAAAAAAAATAAATGGTAATCTGTAAGCATATTACAACTGTTTTTTTCTTTCTTTTCCTTTAGGTCACCATTATTAAGCCGCTCTCAGCAAGTCCAGCTGAATTCAGATCTAAAAGCATATTTGATGCAGAACTGCAGTGGTGAGCCTTGTGTGTTGAGTGCCAGAGAATGGGTTAAAGACCAAGCTGCCTCTTACATTGACAGAGAACTTTCACCTTCCCCAGTGACGACATCTAATGCTGTGCGGTCAGAGGACATGGTTTTCACTAGATTGTGGATCTATAGTCACCATATTTACAACAAACAAAAAAGGAAGAATATTATAGAATGGTCCAAGGAACTTTCTCTGTCAGGATTCTGTATGCCAGGGAAACCAGGTGTTGTTTGTGTAGAAGGTCTGCAAAGTAGCTGCGAAGAGTTCTGGTCAAGGTTAGCTTTTCTTTATAATTAAATGCCATGAATAAATAGAATACTTTGGGTTTTTTTTTTTTGGTGTTGTACATATGGGTAGAAGATGTGACTACCTTCCAGCCCATAGAGTTCTTCAAATATGAATTTTTGTTGTTTTTTATTGTTTGCTCTTTTGTCATAATGTCCCTGCAACTCTGAATATCCACTGTACTGGTGGTTATAGCAGTCAAAGCTACTAATACTGCACAGTTCACATATATTTCTGTTTTTATCTTGCTCTGTATTTCAGAGGTATAGCAATGGACAGCAGTGCTCCATTCTTGTTATATATATATATATATGGTTATATTGCTTTATGTTCATCATTTATTTTGCTCCCATCACTTGTGTGGATAGTAGAGATTGAATGTAATTGTTTGACTAAAAGAATTTGACAACTCACGGTAAGGATGTTAGAATTCTTAGCACAGCAAGGCAGAAGTGAGTACTGAAGTTGAAACCACACCTTCATCAATTATTTTGTGAGGAAAAACACATAAGGGTTTTTGAAGGAGGCGAAGCAAACTGCTGCCATGCAAGCAGTATTCCTATGACCAACTAAGGAAACATTACTTCTGTCCAGATGTATGCAAGAAATAAATTTGTTGGCTTTTGTGATAATTGTTATTTCATACTATCTTCTAAAAGAGCCTCTATCTTATAGATTGATATATCTCCATTTGCTTTCAGAATAAGAAGATTAACATGGAAAAGAATACTAATTCGGCACAGAGAAGATATTTCTTTGGAATGTGGAGGTCTTGCTGAGATTCAGAAACAAAGAAAGTTCTCCACTTTGGAAGAAAAATGTTTCGATGCACACGGTGCTAGAGGAAATCACATGGATTTGGGGCAGCTGTATCACTTTTTAGAAGAAAAAGGATGTGCTGACATTTTTCAAATGTACTTTGGGGTTGAAGGGCATTGAACCATCACAGGTCCAACTGCCTACATTTCTGACTTAAACCTCATAACAGGTTCTTTTCTGCAACATTTGATCAAAGAGGAAATCGGTGCTTCTTAATGTGACAAATCCAGTTTTCTAAGGAAACCTTCAGAACTGAATAATGAAAATGACTGAATGATTGGACACTTGGATGCTTTCCTGTGCGACCTGCTGTAGGGAACTGCTTTAGCAGGGGACCGGACTCAATGATATCCAGACGTCCCTTCCAACCCGTATGATTCTGTTATTACAGCTGCTGATTTTAAAGACCTTTGCATAACATACCGAATTACAAAAGACTGTTTGGTAGCCTAATAGGTAGAACTGCAGAATGTGAGATTGTAGTGAGGGAATGTATGAATAGGAAGAAGAGTAAAAGGTGCGTGCATTGAAGAAAGATGTTTACATGATTTTATACTGTTTACATATACTACATCCAGACTTCTCTGTTTTCTACTGATTTCCACATGAAGCTGTGAGATCAATACATTTTTCTTGAGAAGACTCGGGAATGCCCTTATTTGTGCAGATAGAATGAGATCGGACATCTTCTGTAGTGATAGTTTGACAGTGATTTTGTTCGATTCGAACATATTTCCGCGGCTGAGGTTATGCAAATCGTGAAATCCTTTTAATTTTAAACAAAACACAGCGGCTTTGGAAAGGCCCCAACGCCTTCCTCCTGGTGCGCGCTCGTTCAGGCGTGAGGTGTGTGGTTGGGGGGGGCGGAGAGGGAGGCTCGTAAGGCAGGCGGGACTTCCGCTGGCCCCGCCTCTCCCGCGCGTCGCTGTCGCTCGTCCTTCCGGAAACGCCGGTCCTCGGCCGGTGGCGCCGCCGCAGCCATGGGGGGCAAGAACAAGCAGCGAACCAAGGGCAACGTGAGGGTGAGAGCTGAGGCGTTCCCGTCCTGTCCCCTTTCTTGGTGTCGTCGCGCCGTCTTGCTTAGCCTGGGTGGGCGGCGGGGCTCGGACCCGCGGTTCGTGGTCTCCGCCACTGGCGGGCAGTTAAGGCCGCCCTTCACCGTCCGTTGCCGTCGTAAGGGCCGTGCCTCTGCCGGTGGGCACCACAGCTGGGGCTGCGGGACGGCTCTTTGCTGGACTCGGGTTTGAATCGCCCGGGTGAAACTTGACAGAGGTGGGGGGGTGTTTTTACGTACCTCTGACCCAGCTCGCCGTCTACTGAGGGGGTACCGAGGGGCACGTCCCTGTTGCTGAGGTTTTACGTGCAGGAACATTGTCTTACCGTGCCAACTAGGGAGGTTGGATAGTGAGTCCGTGTGTCATGTGTGCCTGAGGGGAATTAGGAAAGTAGAGTGAACCTCAACAGGTTGTCCTTACCCAAAAACGAATTTAACAATCATTAGGAATTAAAAGGTATTTGGTGTATATTAGGGTAGGAAGGTTCTATTGGGGGATCTGGGTAGACTGAACCAGTGGGGTGAAAACAACCCTTTGAGGTCCAGCAGGACTGAGTGCCAGGTCCTGTGCTTTAGCCACAATAACTGCAGGCTTGGAGCAGAGTGGCTGGCAGGATGTGTGAAGGAAAAGAATTTGGGGCTATTGGTCATCAGCCAGCTGAACGTGAGCCAGCAGTATGCTCAGGTGGCCAAAAGGGCCAACAGTATCCTGGTTTGTATCAGTAATAGTGCAGCCAGCAGTACCGGGGGGGTGGTCATCCATTGTACTCAGCACTGGTGAGAATGCAAGTGGAGCACTGTGTTTAGTTTTGCACCCTTCACTACGGGAAAGGTGTTGAGGCCTTCGCCTTGAGTTCAAAGAAGGACAGCAAAGCTGGTAAAGGATCTGGAGCACAAGTGTAATGGGGAGAGGCTGAGGAAACAGCCTCATCTCTCTCTACGACAACCTGAAAGGAAGTTGTAGTGGGGGTCAGCCTCTTTTCGCAGGTAACAGTGATAGGATGAGAGGTAATGACCTCAATTTGTTCTGGGGAGGTTCAGGTTGGATATTAGGAACAATTTATTTTCAGAAAGAGTGGTGAAACACTGGCACTGGCTGCCCAGGCAGCTGCTGGAGTCACCGTCCCTGGAGCTGTTCAAGAATTGTGTGGATGTGAAGGATGTGGTTAGTGGGAGTGGGCTGATGGTTAGACTGGATTACTTTAGTGGTCTTTTCCGACCTTAATTATTTTATTGTTGGATTCTATGATACAGTATTACAGATAACTCAGTTTCAGTCTCTTCAGAAGAGCATACTTGAAATAAACATGAGGCCATAGCATGATCTAGATGCTGGCTTAACCTGGGGCTGGTTAGATTAAATGCTCAACTCCAAACCACTCACTGCAGCCTGATGGGATAGTGTTACATTGGCTTACATATGTATCCTTTTAGCTCAATTCTTCTAAATTGTTCTTGACCCTTTACTTTGTTGCTGGTTCCTTGTTAGGTGCCTAAGTTTTCCTCCAGGCACACTGAGCATGCCATGGGAGCTGTGCTGGTTCATGGACAATAAAACGTGCCATCAGTGTTCATGGATTAAAGTCATAATAAGGAAATTGCATGTTGAGTATAAAGAGGAAAATAATTTTCTAGGTCAGATTTCAATGTTTAAGCCACAGATGTCCCTTTTTTGTAAGGCTTTCTTTTAAATAGGAGGTTAATTATAAATAGTATCATTATTTTGAATGCTCGATGCATGCAGAATTAAGTAAGCGATTGATGTATATAGCTGACTGATGTCTCTGTCCTTTGTTAGCCTTCTAGCAGCGGCCGGGCTGCAGAGCTCCTTGCCAAGGAACGCGGGACAGTGCCTGGGTTTATCGGCTTTGGAACATCGCAGAGTGATCTCGGTTACGTTCCTGCAATTCAGGGTGCAGAGGAAATAGACAGCCTCGTGGATGCTGATTTTCGAATGGTCTTACGAAAACTCTCTAAAAGGGATATCATAACAAAATTAAAAGTAGGTGTATACTTTCTCCCCATTATGAATTCATGTTTGGGAGAGCTGTCTTGGTTTTCTGAAGGTTGGGAGAGGAATCTATCAAACTATTCGGTCATATGTTCATACCAGTATATCTATTAGAGCTGCAGTACAGAAGATACTTTGGAAGACTCCTAAGGCTGCCTGTCAGGCAGTGCTGACAGAGCATTCATAAAACTAACTGTATGGATGCTCAATTTCAAGAAATAATTTTTGGAAGAGAGTTGCAGTATCTAGTAGAAGCTGATAAACTGGAGATTGTGGCTATGTGACAGTTCTTAAATCTTGCTGTTGATGTCTTTTTTTTTTTAGGCTATGCAAGAGTTTGGTACGATGTGCAAAGAAAGAGAAGCAGAAGTTGTTAAAGGTGTTCTTCCTTACTGGCCAAGAATTTATTGCAAGATCTCACTAGTAAGTACAAAACAATATAAACTGGAAATTTCCCTGAATATGTCCTGGAAAAGCGCTTAAGGCCGTCTTATTGATATATCTGTCTTTGCTGGAATTGTTGGTTTATTCCAGGAAAAAGAAAATGAGGGAAAGTAGCATTCTTTGTTAGTGAGATGTTTCTGTATTGGCAGTGGGGGAGCCTTCAACTGTTGATGCCTGGGCTCTTTCTGCTGTTTGGACCTTGTCGTTCTTTAATCATGATACCTCCATCTGGAATGGCTACTATTGAGAATATGATATTGATCAAAATAAATAATTAGAATCCATTAGAATAATTCTTGATATTTCTTTTAGAAGCCAAGGGCATAGAAAATCATGATGTAAACTGATATACAAATAAACATACATAGACAAAGAAAGTGCAAGTAAGTGCACTGTCTATGTAGGCTTATAGTGGTTTCAGTTCATAGTGTCTACAAGGCTTTATGGTTTTCTTTCCTCGCGTCTTTCTGTTAAACATTTGTATAAAATAGGGATTCTGACTGTTGTATTTATCTGGGAAAGATAATGGTTCTGGATGTGTAATATATCAGGAGTATGTTGGTGTTAAGTTAGCAACCTCCTTTATTTAGGGGTATATCAACATTTTCAAATCTACATAGCTTGATTCATTGCATAAAATGGCTGAACTGAGAGAGAGCTGCTTTTGTTTCTGTGTGCATGTATCATTCCTTTGAAATGCTTGGCATCAAAACTATACTTCTTTTCCCTTCAACAGGATCATGATCGCCGTGTTCGAGAAGCAACTCAGCAATCTTTTGAGCAACTGATTCTTAAAGTGAAGAAACACTTGGCGCCTTACTTAAAAAGTATCATGGGATACTGGCTAATTGCACAGTGTGACACTTACTCTCCTGCTGCTTCTGCTGCAAAAGAAGCTTTTGAGAAAGCTTTTCCTTCAAGCAAACAACCTGAAGCCTTAGCGTTCTGTAAAGAAGAAATTCTTAACGTGAGTTGGTATTTCTTTAAGGCTTTGCGTGTATATGTCAACTTCTATTAAATGTTTAAAACTCATCCTGTCCCCACCTATTCATGGTTAAATTTCAGTAAGATAAATTTGCTTTTCACCTGAAACTTTGCTCTTACTAATGTGAAGACAGATACAAAGATACCTCTTGTGTTGTTTGACGTGCTGCAATGACTGGAACCGCACAACCAGAAGAATTAATGAAATGAATGTTACTGCATGCATTTCTCTGTAATGATGCTCAGTCATCGAATAATGTTGCTGACAACTAGAACAATGCAGATTATCTGGAATAGTAGATGATTAAAGAATGCTAAGCACTGTTTCAGAAAGCTCCAACAAGTCATATTGCTACCAAGGTTAATACTACTCTGCTACTCATATGTGAAACTGAATTTAAGAAGATAAAGTTTGCATTGCTGGCCCATCTTATGCCAACTTAACCGTTTTGTTTTGCCTCAATTTATCGTCTTTTTTGCCTGAAACATGTCAGCGTGGGACTGCAGCTTTATGACTGCAGAATTATGAAGTCTGGATTCAACAATGGCTACTGTGTTTCACAGGCATCATTAAAATTGTGTTCTTGCTCACTAGCATATCTGTAATATATTTAAGAAACTCAGCTTAGGGATTTGCAAGTTTTACCGTAGAGCTGTTTCTGAATAATATGTAGTATTATGGTGTCTCAATAAGGAGCTAGGAGATATGGTTTAGTGGTTTGCTGTAGGTATGGTAAAGGAAGAACGGTTGGACTAGATGGTCTCCTTTCCAACCTTGTGATTCTATGATTATATTCTTGTGCGTGTGTATGTGAGTAGGTATATTGTGGGTTTTTTTCTTTCTCCCTAGGTTCTTCAAGATCACCTTCTGAAAGAAACCCCTGACACACTCAGTGATCCTCAGTATGTTAACCTACTTTATTAAGTTTAACTCTTGGTCTGTGTTGGGTTTTACTCTTCTTGCTGAGGTAGTGGATCTAGCTCCGATAAAGAGAGGGAATGGTTATGCGAGTCTAGATCCCAGCACTTTTCCTTGGGGTTTGTGAAAGCATTTATAATTATCAGTTGCCTAATTTAAATACTAATTCCTGTTTCAGATCTTTTATGAATAGCTGTGGAAGATGGGATGACTTGAAACTCTAGTAATTTATAGAGTAATTTGGTAGCATTGGAGCATATGGAAAACCTGTTGGTTAATTTAGGGTTCACCTTAATTTTGTCTTCTTTTGTTTGTTTTTTTTTTTGAGAACTGTACCAGAGGAAGAAAGAGAAGCCAAATTTTTCCGGATTTTGACCTGTTCCTTGTTAGCTTTAAAAAAGTTGCTTAGCATGCTGCCAAAGAAAGAGATGCATTCATTGGAGGAGAAATTAATGTCGCTTCTGTCTCAAAACAAGTTTTGGAAATATGGTAAACACAGCACACCACAGGTAACTTTATTTTAATTATTTTGGTGAGTTTTTATTCAAGATAATGCATTGGATCTAAGCAGGTACAAATTTCTTCTGTACTTCAAGAATGAACTCTGTATTTTGTTTAATTATGTTTGAAACAGTTCTCAGACTTTTTAGACTGTAAATGGATAATGTTGCTCTAAATTTTGTCTAATAGGAGATGGATTTGAAGTGAAACGTAATGTTAGTAGAGTACATGTTATGAAGGACCAAATTATTTAAAATTTTTAAACATTATTTTATTTTCATAATATTTAAACCTTTGCTGTTGTGCTAAAATATGAAGCCTGCCTTTTGTTTTCAGAGGTAATGTTATAAAGCTATGTGTGGCAACAGTGTATTGTCATTTGCCTAATGATTTTGTTCTTCTGTGGTCTGTCAGGTTCGTTCAGCTTTCTTTGAGCTGGCTTCTGCTTTTTGCCAATACTTGCCTGAGCTGGTGAAAGCTGAAGCGCCGAGAGTCTGTCCTGCTGTTCTTCTCAGCATTGATGACAGTGATGCAGTGGTGTGCCCTGCTCTTTGGGAAGCTGTCCTTCATGCTATTGCCACTATTGAGGTAACATAATAAACATAAGGTGCAGATGTCTTACTGGAATGCCACATTCAATTTTTCAGCAGATGCCAGAGTTATTTGTGTAGAAAAAAGAACTGCTTATCTAGGTTTTCTTCTTAACTAATAACATGAACTTATCAATAATTCACACTCCTTCCTTCTCCTTAGTCTATCAGTGTAACTTTCAAATCTGTTGTATCTAGCATAGGTAGTTTTATAAGTTTAATGCAATTAACCTGTTGGATTAAAAATAGGTAGGAGGTTACAAAAATTACCTTCAGTGCTTTTTTGTTTTCTTTGTTTTCTCTTCTGATTTAATGCTTAGTTCCAGACTTTTTAAATTTTTTGGTTTTTTTTGAATAAAATGTCAGCTTTACTGAATTTAATAGCAGGACAAGCAGTGCTCCCCATAAATATACATGATATATGCTAAACAGTAGTTTGTTGTAGATATCTTGAATGATGATAGATCAGAGGATGAAAATCTTTAAGGCATGAGAAGAAAGTGCTGAGGTATTTTGTGATCATCAGACTTTTCCAGGAAGTTTTGAAGTTAGTGTTGCTTCTGAAGTTAGGATTTCAAAATCAATGCTTATTCTTAATGATAAGAGCAGAATTAAATAAAGAAGCAGTTATGTTAATATTCTTTATGAGCAATTCTTAAGTGCAGATCATTAAAGTGTTTAACTGCAGTTTTATCACAATTACTTGTAAAAATTTACAGCTGAAATAAGAATTTTTAAAATTAGGGGCAAATGAATTGAAATTTTCCAATAAATTGCTTCATCTGCAACTTAGCCAGATAGATTAAATGTCTAAAGAGTTCCTCCAAAGTAACATATTCTCATTAAATTTACATTAAGTATATTTTTTTCTCTAGGACTGTTGGAGTCATGTAAATGCCAGAAAAGGAGTTCTACCAAAGCTGTGGACAGTACTTCGAGAAGGTGGACGAGGACTAGCTACGGTTATATACCCAAATATCTTGCCATTCATTAGCAAGGTACCTCCTGGTATCACAGAACCAAAGCTGGAATATTTCAAAACTTTTTTCAGCTCAATAATTCAAGGGTATGAACCACAAACTGCATTTATTTGTTATTAGTCTCTTATATTTGGTAAAAGGACTAATCTTTTAAGTACTCAAACATAAGAAACTGTATCTCTTGGCTTGAGGATATTTAAATATGCATGTATCATTAATTTTGAGGGGAAAGAAACCACTCTCTTTGCTATGGTATCTGAAAATAACATTTTCATATTCCTTTTGCATATCCAGTGCTAAAGTCAATCCTTTGCAGCTGTTCCTGTCCTGTTGAGCCTCCTACGGGATTATTATTTCCTATTCCTTGCCAAAAGCATTCTTATCTTTCTTTGTCAAAGTTCTGTGTTTATTCCATGATAAGTTTTGAAAGGAAAAATGGGAAAAATAAATTTCAAATTGAGTTACTTTGGAGAGATCAGGTTCCTCTTGCCACCATGGAGGTCTTGCTTTATTGTAGAGATTACTGAGGGTTAGCATTGTGGTTGTGAAAGCTACTATGTACAGGAAGTTTAATTCTTATTATATTGATTATTTGAACTGCTACTATATTTTTTCCTTTAAAATGTCAAACCAGCTTCCTGTCAAATGTAATTTACACATTCTGTTAGCATTATGTACTCAAACATACATATATCTTTGTCTGAAAGATTAAAATTATTTAAACCAAATTTATTTAAACCAAAATGAGTTCTTGATTGATGGCGAGGTGATCATTAGCAGAGTTCTTCAGAGGAAGTAGTATTGTGTAGTAATATTCTGTGGTCTGTAAATGGTGATTTAAGCATCACTGTTGCTCTGAATCAAACCGATTATGGTGAAACCTTCTTTTGCTAGCTTTTTGTGGGTTTTTTTTCTTCTTTTTTTTTTCCCCTGTAATGATTGGTTCCTTTCCTATTGTATTATGACACAAGCTACAGATTTGAAATAATAATAGCGTCTCATAGGATAGTAAAATCATAGAATCACCAAGGTTGGAAGAGACCTCAAAGACTATCCAGTCCAACCATCAACCAGCCAGCAGTATTTCCCCTCTAACCCATGTCACTAAGTAAAACAGCTAAACATTTCATGAGCACCTAAACCTGTTTAGTGCGTACAGAAAACTGCAGGTGAGCTTTTACAAGTAGCTGAAACAGTAAACTGCATACTTGATTGGATAGGTTTCCTCAATTTACATAGTTGTTTTTTTTCCTTTCTATTTAATGCTGAAACAAGATGAAAAAGATATTTTAATGTAATTTGTATTACGTGCCTAGTTTTATTGTTTTGGCTCTTTGAACATGTCCTCTTGAATTCTTTTCTATCTGACAACTAAAAGGGTTTTGTCTGGATAAATGCAACATAATCAAGGTTACGCTGAAGTATAACAGTGGGTTTCTCTGAAGCTTGGACAGCTGACCGTTTCTACTCCCACCTCCCAATGTTATCTTTCAACAGGTTGTCAAATGAGCGAGCACTAAACAGTCCTTCAGAGAGTTCAGCTATTATATCTACTTTTATGGAATGTCTGCGCTTTGCCATACTACAGAAAATAGATGAAGATGAGCAAAGACAAGTGCATCAAATGCTCATATATGACCAGGTATTTGTTAAAACTACCTCATGCTCTTTCACATGCACACAGTAGTTCAAAGTTGAAGAAAAGCATCAACTTCTGTGAGGATTTATTTCTCTATTGAAAGTCTCGCTAGATTTTATGGAGAAAAATAATGTTACTAAAGTCATTCAATATCTTTCTTGCTATAAATTCAACTTCAATAGTTCTGAGGTTTTCGGTCTTGGTTTCCAGAACATTTTTCAAAATGATATAACTTTCTGATCTTAGGAACAACAAAAAGCTTTTATAGTTGGGTCAATCTTATTTATTTCTTTATTTTACAGCTAATTCCTCTAATTGATGCTGTACTTCAGGAGCCTAGGTTACAAAATGGACCATTATTTTATCAAATAGCAGAAACACTAAACTCCTGGGAAGCTAAAGCTGAACTTTCCAGTGATGACAATACAAATGAAGTTTTCCAGAAACTATTGTCAAATTTTTGGGACCGTCTTTTAAAAATGTGCGTGCTTCACGTTGATAAGTTGGAGGCCGATGAGAAGACATTGTTTGCTATATCTGATATGCTGGAAGTTCTTCAGAATCCAAAGACTGCTAGAAAACCAAGCAATAGAAAATCTCTCAAAGTAAAGTTTTCAGATGAGGATGAATCTGAAAGGAACACGGAGAATGGAAAGATCACAGAAGTGAGGAGTAATAGTGACTCCGAAATGCTAGCTGACCTACAGCATAGTTCAATTCTACGGAAAGAACCTTTAGAAAATCTAGTCTGCAACCTTTCTGAGCTGAGTATTGTGTATGTCAATGAACAGAAGTCAGAGCGGCATTTGAAATTCCTTTCTGCCCTCCTCAACTCATTCTCTTCAAACAGAGTTTTTCAAGTGCTTTTAGAGCAGGGACGCAACACAAGCTGTCCTCCAGCTGAATCCCAAGAAGACATAAAAGTTCATTATGAAAATCCATCTGTACAGTTTCTGTATATGAATTTAATAATTTGGCTTGAAGAAGACTGGAGGAAAGACATGCATTTTCTGGTTGATATTTTGTACAGTGTGCTTCACTGTTGCAACGGTAATGATGAAAGGAAAGTCATTCTTGATGATTTAACGAAGGTATGTCTTGTGTATTTTCATACTAGATTTCATTGAAATTACTATTTTTTATGGAATGTGGCTGTTTAATCTTTTTATTTTGGGGATGTAGGATGAGTTATGTTCTACGTGAAGTTGTTCAACCGAATATAAGTAGAGTTAGAAAGGTTGACATTACAGTGTTGAAGTTATATTTTGATGTAAATATATTTTTTAAAAATGTTTACATAAATATATACATATGTAAATAGAAGTAGCATCAGAAGCTCTCTGTTGTTCATCTTCATACGGGGTGCTTTTATGCTTAGTCATGGGAGGCCTTTCTTTTAAACACAGACCTTTATTGGTCTAGGTACTAGAGAGAGACTTGGGAGGCAAAATAACTGATAAATAACTGATGAATAACTTTGTTAACTGAAACTTAGCAACTTGTCCTTATCATTTGCAGAATATCAAATTTTGCAACTAACAGTTAAAAAAATATCAAATAATTCTAATTCAGTCAATACTTTCTGTTAAATTTTCTGGAATTTTGTTTTTTTTTTCTAGATGGATCTGAAATGGATTGTTTTTCTCCAGATAATTCAGAAGGTACTTCTTTAGACTTGTTTTGTTGTTGTTTCCTTAGTTTTTATTGTTTCTTTGGTTTTATCTTTGAGATTTAAATGTGCTAGACCCCTATTTCTTACTTTTTTTCCCCAAAGTAATGGTAAAGTGATGCAGCAGCACTTTCAAAGCGTTTGTTTTAACCCCATTTAAATCTAGAGTTAGTCCTAGAAATGAAATGATAATTTGAAAAGCAGAAAAAAGGAACAAAGCCACAACAACAACCACAAAAAAAAAAACAACCCGCAAACATGCACACAAAACCTCCATGCATCTTTGTCCCTTCTGTTTTTTTATCAACTTGCCCTTTGAGCCAGAGGGATTCCTGATTCATTTCCAGTCATCCCTTCTAAGCTAGAGAAAACGGAGCTGGGTGTTAGATTGATTATCTTGGGATAATCACCAATACTTGTGTTATTTCTCTGCTTATTACCACAAAGTTCATGTTTACTTTGAAAACACACATGTAAGCTCCTTTATTGTTTTGGAGGACCAGCAATGGATTAAGGATCTCTAGATTATCACCCGTAAATTGTGTGCACAAGAAAAAGGTAGCATCCCATTATTTCTGCATAATTAGTATGTAAATAATTGCCTGGGATGATATATGGAGTGTATTACAATTTTTTTGGACAAGAACTTGTAGCATTTAATTGATGTTTTACTGGGTTCAAAACAGTACATTTCCTTACAGATACTGTGTATTTTTTGGAACTTTTATCACATTATTATTCACAATGCTTTTCTGGTTGTGACCCGCCATCTGTTTTTAGAGAAACTTGGATGGTGTAAATAAGTTTTATTTCAGCCAAAACTTTTAGTTATCTGAAAGCTTTTTTTACTCTGATTAAGGCATTCTCTGGCCTCTGTAGTTTGAGAAGATAAAAAAGGAGAGCTTTTAGAAGGTGTCTTGCTTCACCCTGACATAGAAGCCTGACCTAGCAGTAAATTGCTGTCTTGTCTTTAGCCAAAAAGGAAACTAGGGGACAATCACAGACATATTTACCTAGGGCCTAGTTTCTGACACAGTAGGATTCCTGCTCTGCTTGTGTAGGTTTGATCTGTGATTTCTGCATATTAATCTTATACTTTGTAATAGAGGATAATAACTTCAAAAGATAATAAGAATTATTTTCTTTTTGTCATTCAGGCATGTTCTAGCACAGCAAAGCTTTCATTAATCTCTGAGTGGCTGAAAGGAGATATGCTCGGGGAAAGACTTGTAATGCTGGCAGATGATCTGTGTCACCTGGATTTAAAACCAATAGCAACCTCACCCGAATCATCTTCTTCAGAAAAATGGACCATCCTGAGTTTAGTGTTGTCACAACACATAAAAAATGGTAAACGTATTTCATCTTTGGAGTTTGTGAATTGGAAATACTGCACTTAAACTTGGTTTTTGTTGCCAGAATTTTGGAAGTTTAGGTGTAGAGGAGTATCAGGAGAACTCCTACCTCTCTCCAGACAGAAACTTCAACTTGATTCCTTATGATTCAGTGGTTTCCTACAGCTGATTTCTCAGTGACTTGGCTGTTTTTCTACTTGTAGAACTTGAAGGTACTGGTAAGCTCAAGGCATTCATTTGGTGTTGGATGCTGTGTGACCTGTTTTATTGTGCATTGGATGAAGTTCTAAGAGACCTTCAGGGTTTTTGACTTACTGGTAAAGTAGAGTGTATGACTTTCAAAAAGATTTTTGATGTGTTCTCTCTTCCGAATTTCTCAAGGTAAACTGTCATGAAGCAAAAGGAAAGGCTTTTCATGGGTCAATAAGTGATAGGAATTAAAAGGAAATAAGGATGAATTGTGAAAGGGTGATAATTATTTCTCAAACTACTTTGCACTTGATTTTTGCATGCCATCTTAGTAAATAAAAAGCATGTAGGTACATATTGATATCGTGTCTTTGAGATATCGTTTGTCAACTTATCAAAGCTCATTGTTCTTTTCCTGTTCCTAATAGAATCTTTGATTGGTGAAACTTATGTTGAAAGGATTATTGATAAACTTCAAGGAGCTCTGTCTAAAGCTAAGGATCTTTCAGAAGCTGGAAATACGGAACTATCAGTGTCTTTTATCTGTGATGTAGCCTCAAGCTTTTTCAGTTCAGTTAAAGGCTGTTTACTAATGCCATCCTCAGAAGACTTGCTGCTTACCATTTTCCAACTGTGCGCTCAGAGGCAGGATGCTACACATTTAACAGGTGATCTGAAAAATGAATTGTTTTGGACCATGTCTTGCTTTGTCTTGTTGTGAGATGGATTATCAGCCAGAAGGGTGATAAAAATCACTCTTAATCTCAGATAAAATATTACTTGTGCATAAGAGTTAATTTAAAATTGTTCCTCATCTAGAAGTTTACATATCTGCCCATGATGGTGATCATGTGTAATAATGTAGAAAAAAGAATTCTCTACTTGCTCTAGCACCATTAGTCATGCGATCATTGCTCTAAGAGGCAATTTTTATTTTATTTTTTTTACAATAGATTTGCTCGTATGCAAGTTAAAGCACACATGGATATCTGGTGTAAATTCACTCGTCCGACATCTTCGGAGTATGCAGAATCAGAGCACCTTTTTGCATAAATCTGCACTGTGGATCAAGAATCAGATTCAGTCTTCCTCTTTGGATGTCAAAAGGTAATTGTGATGTGCATGTCCACATCATAGTATGTTGTTCCCCAAAACAAATGAAGATCAAACCTATATAATTCCATATTTACTTGGCATCTGCATTACTTAAAGTTTTTTAAGCCTGTCAGAGGTGGCCTAAAAGCATAATTAAAACATTGCACATAAATAGTATTGTCTGTTATTTAAAACAAGATTTTGCTATATATAGTGCCAAACTTGTTGACAGCGTTTCTTTGTTTTTCTCAGCCTTCAGGTTTTGATCTCTGCAGTTAGTGATTTATTGTCTACACTTCTGGAAGCTGACAGACAGTCTGGATGTCTTGTGGGATCTTATGTTGAGCATGTTACGCCCAACAGAACTGAATGGGAGACATTGCGTGAGTCACTTTCTGCTGAGGTATGAAAATGATAATTGACTTTCGCACTGTAGTTAACCTTACCTGTCTCCAATTACATGACACTTCTGGTATGATTATATATATCAGCACATGTCCCGTAGTTCTTTTTGGCCTCTATTCCTGCTGTAGGACAAAATCTGTATGCTTATGGCCCCATCAGTACTGCTGGAGGCAAGCAACATCTGCGAAATACTTTTCATCGTGATACATTGGCAAATTACAACTCTGAAATTTTGCCTGAAGATACTCTATAAGTAAACTATAAGATTATTTTTTTGTGAAACACTAATATCTGCAGGGTAACTTGATGTGCTGATCGTAAACAAAATGCTGGCATGACTAGATTGAGAGAAAGAAATAATTTTCTGTCCAACTACTAATCTTTAGTAACCCTACTATTTTTTTTGTAAGCTGTCTAGTGTTCTAAAGTTATGTGTTTATTTCTGATGCAATAATGCAGTCTCAAGGAGTTGCTATGGATTTATTTCTTATATACTTGAGAGGGTGATCCTCAGTATTAAGCGCTTGGTGTAAACTTTTATCTTCCATTGTTATTTTTTAATCGTTGAGTATTTTTAACATTAAACATTCATCTTCTGTGTATCATTAAGATCTCAATCATTTGCTCATAAACTTTTTTATGCATGTATTATAGTGGATGCACAAACCTCTTTTGGAAGGAAGGCTGAGTATGAATTGTGAACATTTGGGATCGTGCGTTAAGCTATGTGGCACAACTAAGCTTCCAGGACATCTGTGTACTTCAGCCTTATTAAGTAAAATGGTGCTACTTGTACTGGAAAATGATATGGTGAAGGGAAACGAGGATGCTGAAAGAAAGAAAATTGACAACATAAGTAAGTTATGGTGGTAAAACTTAAAGGAATTTGTCGTTGTAGTAGTTCTAATTGTCAATTCAGGTTGATTTATAATTGAATAATTAAAGTTTGGCATATGAGTATCAGAAACGTGCAAACATATATGTGTGTGTGTGTGTATATAAATATAAATAAATATATACACACATGTATACATACATATAAATATGCTTGTATTAGGTCTCCTTTAAAAGTATGAGTGTGTACTTAGACTTTTAGCACCTTTTGCTTCATATACATGCTATCTCAATAGAACTTGGATTTTAGGGAAGATTGAATTTACAGTGAATCTCTAAGTTATTTCTTGTCAAAGCAAGTATGTGCATTGGAATGAGTGGGCAACAGTAGGCATATCCATGCCATCAAATAAAAGCCTGTTTTCTGAATTCTGCTTGGTGAAATTTTATTTCCTTTGATTTATAATAAGATCAGAAGAAAAGTGTAATTGTTTAATGTAGGCCATTATAAGCCAATTTAAGAAAACAACAACAACAAACCACATGCTAGCTATTGATTTAGTTGTGTGTTTCTGTTTGGGTTCTAGATTTAGATCTTGATTGCCTCGTCTGCAAAAAATATATATTAAAAAAAAAAAAAAATGTTATGGAGAGGATGTAAAGTTCTTGTTGTTTGTGATTTCATTTAAAACTTCCTGTACATCTGTGGTATTTTATTCTCGCTTTTTCTTCGTTTGTGTTTTACAATGTAATGGCAGATAACCCAGTTAGTGCTCTGAAGGGTCTGAGATTGTGTATAGACATTGTTATCGTAATACATTGCTAATATATTAAAACAATCCAACAACAATAACAAAAAACAGATTTCTTACTTATCCATTGAATATATTCAGCAGTTGCTTTTGTTGTTTAATTAGTTGCAGAACTGTTGTATTCATTAAAGTGGATTGAAGAACTGGAGAATCCTCCTTATCTGCTTCTGGAATATCTTCATATGTTAGAAGAGATGCACATCACATATGAAAAGTTCAGTGCGCTCAGTAATACAGCTA
Organism: Excalfactoria chinensis; assembly: GCF_039878825.1. Classification (NCBI taxonomy): domain Eukaryota; kingdom Metazoa; phylum Chordata; class Aves; order Galliformes; family Phasianidae; genus Excalfactoria; species Excalfactoria chinensis. The sequence goes on along the minus strand of NC_092825.1, from coordinate 98,583,404 downwards.
ACCTTCAGCAAACAATATTTGATAGGTATGTAAGAAGAAATAAAACTTCAATCACAGTACAGCCCTTAGCTCTGTCTTTATACTTTGCAGTGTGTAGAGAATTAACTGTTAAGCACTTCTGTTAAATGGTATAGTATTTCCTTCTGTATATTCATTCATATTTCATTCAAATGCTTGTGTTGTGAACTGTTTATGTGTAGTATATTTTAACCAGGGTCTGTTTTCTTCTTTTGAAGATCAGAGGAACATGGAAGACTCTGGTCCTTAACCCTGGCCAAAGTGATTCGTGGAGAAAACACTGTGTCCTGTGAGATGAAAAAGCTTTTTAAGACAAGCGAAGGGTATCTTAAATACTGTTGCCTATAATCTCTTAAGCAAAATTTGCATTGCAAATATTGATGTTAAATGATAGTAATTCTGATGATCAGCATCTGAAGACTGAAAATTTGGTTGTATATGTATGTGATGTGTAAAAATGAGACATTGCATGTAGTGTGTGGGATTAGTTACATTGCAAGATATTAAGTGGCATCTAGATCAATACAAACCAGTTATCATTTTGTTTACTAGTTAAAGTTTTGAGTTTATTTTTGATGTTCTGCTTGTTTGAATAGGTTTCTGCCATTAACAGAGGGCAGATTGCATACACTTCAGTGCCTATCACCCTTTTTAATTGAGGAAGAGAAGAGAGAACTTGTTTTTCACTGTGTGGCCAAACTTATGACGTGTACACAGACAGATCTCTCCAGTACTGATGGTCAGTATGGTTTTCTACCTCAGCGCACTTCACTATAATTGAAGAACATTATTTTATAATAATGTTTGCTTTTAGATGAATTAACTATAATCATATCGATTTTACTAGAAATTAGTGTGTCTGCAGTTTGCTTATTTCTTCAATACTGTTGGGCACTGTGGTTTTATGTCTTTTAAGGAAGTACAGCTATATATTTCTGGTCCAAAATGAGAAATTAAAGATTAACAATGTCGGTCAAAAGAATTTTGATACAGCCTGCTGTATCTGATTTGGACACCTTTGCAAACATTGGAGTTTTCATTTCATCATTTAGGCTTTACACAGCATGCAAAATACTTCTCTTGTTTACTGTTAGGGTTGTGACTGGTTTTAGTGAGAACTCCTTTGAAGTTCATATATAGTTTTCTGAGCAATTCATATAGTGAATGCTGTGTCATGTGCTGAACAAGAACTGCTGTACATGCATCTCTAACAGCTTTTGAGAAATTACTTAACGTGGTAAGATGTTTTATAATTGCTTCGAATGTCCTGTAGAAAAAAATGAGTGTTCTCAGATGTTTTTAGATGAGCTCTTTCAAATGAATGTCCTTGAAGTATTGAAATCTTCAGTGTTAGTTTCATGCAGCAGTTGAAGAGAATGCTTCTGCTGTTGCCGTTTCTATAATGCTTGTTCTTCAGGATTGGTTTGTTGTGAATCTTACAGGAGTTTTTTGGTTCTTGGTTTGAGCGTTTGGGTTAGTTTTAGTACTTTTAATTTAATAATGGCATCTACAGATTAAGTGTTAAAAGAAAATAGCTTAGCTGCTGTCCAAACTCTGTTATGGTATTAAGTGTTCAATCAATGCACATTCTAATGTTTGTCTTACCTTGATAATTAATGCCTCTTGAGGGATAATATTTTTTTTCTGTCGTAGGAGCTTTTGGTTGCCTCTCCATTTTGAATTCCTGCTTGAATGACAAAAGTTTTGGTTGCGATCACCTCTTACCCGGAGTACTAAAAATCATAATGTCTTGGAAAAATGATAATGAGGACAGCTTCCTCTTTAGCTGGTGGGTGCAACTTTGAGATAATTTCACTGTTTCTTTTTCCCAGTTTCTAAAGAGTTTAAAAATACGGGGTAGTTGTGAACTCAAACAGAACCAAGAAAATAATAACTTAAAGCCATCATCCACCATTTTAGTACTATATTTTCAAGTTCTTGTTGAACTGCATCTTGCGGTTTAAGATAGCTTTGTGTGAGTATCTAATAAGTCGTACAGAAGGGGATTACCTGAAGGTAAGCATATGTAAGAAAGTCAACCTGACAGTAATTCTGTAAACAAAGCTGGAAAACTAGGGGCATTTTTAGGTTGTTTCCATAGCATACAGAACTGACCAGTTTTGCAGGTGTAGCTGAATATTCAATTCAAAACTATGATTGCGTAAGATAGGAGAAAGACACTTAAGTTTAGTATCAAAGTTTTCTAAAATTCTGGACCTGACACTGTAATTTGGAAAGCTAAACTTCCAGCAGAGAGTTAAAATGTTGCAGTATTTGTTTGAGTAGTGAGAAAAATCCAGGCAACACCGTTTGTAAATAATTTACAACACTGGGACTATTGAAGGCTTATATTTTAAGTAAGTTATTAATTACAAAAGAAAACTATTTTTCTTGCACTGATTTTTGTTAAAATTGCTACATTTTGTCATTTACAGTTTTAGGAATCTGTTAAAAGAACATATAAATGAGCAACTACCTCTAATCGTCTGTTTTGTACCTGTTGACTGACTTTTATTATAGTTAATGTAGGATTCTCGTTTTGAAAGACCAAGTGTCTAAAGCACATAGTTTTGTATGAGGCTCTCTGCCCTAATGTGTCCTGTGTGGAGAAGCAAAGGCAGTGAAACTTAATACATTCATTTACAACATGACAGTATATGTAAGCTTTAGTTGTATTTTTATTTCAGCAATCTGAAAGAAACAAGCGCTCAGTTGCTTGGTTTCAACATAGAGATGATCCGCTACCTTCCCTTATTGCTGAAGTATTCCACAGATCCTTTGGCTGATAATGAATGGGACTTTATCATGTGCTCCATGCTGGCTTGGTTGGAGGTAATATGAAAGAGTCTATTACTAACCATTACATTGTCATTTATAATGCAATCTTTTTAACGCTCTTGGAACATAATAGGCTAATTTAGGCAGGAGATGGGGAGCAAGGAAAGAGTTTCAAAATTAGACTGGGAAACAGCTACATTTTTATACATTTTTTCTTATTTTATTTTTTTTTTTTTTCCTTCAATTTGGAAATGTAGGCATGGTCTAGGTACAGTTTTATGTTTGGAAAAGTAAGATTATTTCACATTCCATCTTTGGCTCACTTGGCTGCACAAGTGCAGTGTAAAAGCTACAGATGCATGCATTTCTTTTTGAGCCCACTTGGTGGCAGTTTTAGACTATCATTATAAAGAAGGCCATGTAAGAGAAGCAGTCTGGAATTATAAACATTGGTGAGACTTAGAATTTCATTTCAGCATGTCCTGTTAACATACAGATTACATTTTCAAGCTTTTAAAATAGTTTTAATTTAGTCTTTGCAATTGAGTCTTCTGCGAAATAGTACTTCGGGCTATAGGGAAGGAATGTAAGACAACTACTATAAACCAAATATTATTATTATGAAATCTTCCTCTTATGATTTTTTTTCTTTTCTTCCTAGACAACATCAGAAAACCATTCACTCTACCATGTCCCACTTGTGCAAATTTTTGCCTGTGTCAGCTGTGACCTGGCATCTGCCCTCAGTGCTTACTTTGAACCCGCAGCTCCTAAGACTACTGAAAACCTTCCAGTGAACTTGGTCAGTGAGTGGAAAGAATTCTTTTCTGAAGGAATTCACAATTTGCTGTTACCTCTGTTTGTGAAAGTCACAGGTGAGTATATGGTAACTGGAAAGTAAGCTGTTGGCAGTACATAATCAGGCTGTTCTAATATAGAACATATTCTTAAATAATATTATGTTTATAGAAGTAAAATTGTATTTTTCAATGTATGCTAGTAGGTAAAGTGTTTGTATTGCATTGGTTTTAGGGTAGATTCTTATAAATGCAGTCTGAGTTGTTTCTAGTTATGCTTGTTTATCATAGTATCCATACACTGTGCATTGCAGCTTACCTGTCTCCTTTTTATACAGGAGAAACAAAAACTGCAGCTGAAGGCTCTTTTGAGAACTCTGTATTAACATCTCTGGGTGAAGCTCTAACTTACATCTCGAAGGACCAGTTATTAAACCATAAGCTACCGGCAAAGTTTGTTGCAGGCCAGAAAACCAATCTTCCAGATAACCTACAGACTCTGTTAAATACATTATCTCCATTGCTGCTTTTCCGGGCTAGATCTGTACAGGTTTCAGTCTACCACATGTTGTATAAGTAAGATCAACAAACATCTCACTCTCTTTACTTCCTTCTCCCTTATTTATTTATATTGAAAATATGATCTGGAACGGGCACTTAAATGTTTAGCAAATTGATTATGGGGAAAAAAATTGCTTAACTGGACAACTTGTAGACGTGATGTAAAGCCATGAATGCTAAATTTAATTGTCAAAGTAAACTAAATAGATACAAAGAAGTTTTACTGCATTACATGAAAAATAAATGCTATTTTCTATGATACGGTTAAATATGTATTGTTGTAACTGTAAGGTTATTTATTTTTAGCACTTGCTTCAATACTCTTAAAATCCCAGAATGTAAACTGAAGCATTCCAGGTTTGATTTGGTTACCACAGTATCATTAAATAGTCTGACCTTCTTATTTTCACTCATTTAGATAAGAAAATGAAGAAAGTAAAGAAAAACGTGTTGTGTTCTTGTGAACTTTCTTTGATATCTCTAATACAAAAAGAGTGAATGTAGAACTTGAAGATTGCTATGTGCCTTTGACTGTTCAAAATACAGACAGCAAAACAGCTGACTGGAGGCCATTATTCTGAGGCATTAAGTTGTAAGAGCTTTGTTCTCAGATGGAGTTTTTTCTTTTAGTAAGGCTTACGTGCTCTTTGGCTATTGTCATTCAGAAACCAGCGTTGGATGACGTGACTTAAAGATTTTATGATGTTATTAAAAAGTAATTGCTTGATTTTTACTCATTGTCAATAATATTGACATTGATAATTAAAAAGCTATGCATTGGATACATTAAAAATAACTAAAAATTAAATCTGATTTCTTTTCCATTCTTCTATAGGTTAATGCCTGAATTGCCTAAATTTGATGACGAAGATCTCAAGTCCTATGGTGATGAAGAGGAGGAATTAGCATTGTATGTGTTTTTTCCTCATGTTTTTAATTTTTAATACTGTTTTCCCTGTTGTTATTTATTAAAGAATTGAGAACTGCAGCAATATAGTCGCCTTTCAGAAGCTGTTAAAATGGAAAAAATGACATGCTTATGACAATAAGGGGTATGAATATTGAAAATCTACAATATAGTTGATTACATCTATATTTTGACTAAAACTGGAAACAATATTTGTAATTGTTTTCTGGATCCAGTTACTAAAGTAAATGGACCATATATGTTCTATTGTATAATCTCAAGAAATGTTTAAACTTGATTTCTGTATTGAGAATATTTCTAGCTGCACTAGTAACTTCAGATTCCTCAGTTATTCCTTTTAGATAGATTTATCCACGTAACAAATTGAAGATGTCCAAAATTGGAGACGTTTTATATAGATTGAATCTGAAGAAGTCAACAATTTGAATATGGAATAGGATAATTGATATTATTTACCACAGTGCAATGATTAATAACATGTTTTGAAACAGAGCTGCAAAAGGTGTTTTAATCCATTGCCAAAACCCACACCCATCACATTAGTTGCTCCATTGTTGGTGTGACTTAAGTAAAGAAAAATATTTAAGCATTCCATGATGGAGTTTAAGTCAGCTCAGCCATAGATGAAATTCATCCTTCCAGAATGTGGAAAGTGCTTGGTTTATATCCTTCTCCTAAGAAGGTGAGAGACTATTATTTGCAGGAGAAAGAACTATGAAGATGTAGCAGTGGTATGTGAATCTGAAAATGAGTTTTCTTGTAATGAAAGACCCCTTATGTGTTCTACATATGTTGCTTTATTTAAAGAATGCTAGGAAGGTTGTGAATATAAATTCAGATAACACTCTGCTGAAGTTTTCAGTTTACTATGCCAGATAATGTTTTTTCCATAGATCACCTCCAGCAGCTCTTATGTCTGTCCTTGCCACTCAAGAGGTCTTGCTAGAAAACATCCTAGAATGCATTCCAGTTGGGGAGTTTGCAGTTATTCAGCCCTTGAGCGATGAGTTCTGCCTTGTTCTAGGATATCTTCTCACTTGGAAGTTGACGTTAACTTTCTTCAAAGCAGCTTCTTCTCAGGTATATGCTCAGTTTCTTTCATTTCAGGTTTTTTTTTTTTTTTTTGTTTTTTTTTTTTTTTTTTTTTTTTTTTAGTGTTCTTACTTGATTTGGGTATTGAGACTTTATTTGGTTTCGTAATTGTATGTTGTCCTACTTCCTTTGGGCTTAGTGGGATTCCTTTCCGAAAGCATTAGTAGATCTAGATGTCTGTTGGGGATGGGGGATGGCAATGTTAGAGTAATAAATTTTAAAATTCATTGATATGAGTTTGGTTTTATTTTTGCTGGTTTCCTCCATGTAGAAGCATACTTGTATTATTTTTAGAGTAACCTTTTTATTCCTATCTTTGATTTTGTTGTTTTTCTTATTGTTGTTGTTGTTTGTTTCTTTGTGCAAACATCATCAGCTGCGAGTTCTCTATTCCCAATACCTCAGAAGAACTAAAAGCTTGAACAAACTGCTTTATCACTTGTTCAGGCTTATGCCTGAAAACCCTGTCTTTTCTGGGCTGACTTCAGAAGTTCCAAATAAAGATACAAAAACCTTCTTTACCGAAGAGCTTCATTTAGATGTCAAAGGTTAGTAAAAATTATATTTGTGTATTTGAGAGAGTTTTGATGACTTTCAGGCTTTAAAAAGGAGGAAAAAAAGAAAAAAGATTTTGCCTATAAAATAGATATACATGCGTACATAAACAGAAATGTGCATTTAATTTTTTTCCCCAGCAACTTCCCATTTGAAGTTCAAGGGAAGTTGAAATATATAACAGAAAAAGAACTGAAACAAAACTGGGAAATGCTATTTAGTAGTGATGCATTTTTTTTCTCTATGTATGCAAAGATTCTGAAACATGAAGATATGTGATCTGGGATTTCTCCCTTGTTTCTATATTTTTTTCATGCTAAATTGAATTTTTTCTTTTTTTTCCCCTCTATGTAACTATGTAAAAACAAAATCAAATATGTATTTTAATATTTATTTTAAAGTATTTTAAGTTGTTGAAGCATAAAAGTTGTCTGTGTTGCTTTTACCACTGTGCTCAGAAGATTCTTGGTTGATGAATTATGGTAAGTTGCCAGTTTTTCTAACTAAGAAACATGGAACAGAGAAATAGTTTTGAAAGTTGCTTCATTAAAAATGTTTTTTCAGTGTTCCTGTATAGATGTTGATATATCTATTGATGTTCCCACAAAGATACTGAGATATCATTTCTTAGTCTTGTGCTTGAACATCACTGTATATCGCAAAGCTGTTTATTGGGATGACAGAAAGGCAGAAATAGGGTAGTCTGAAGAATTTACAGTACTATATTCTGAGAGAAAATTATCCCTCATCACAGAATCATAGCATGACTTGGGTTGGGAGGGACCTCAAGTATCATCAAGTTCCAATCCCTCTGCCACAGGCAGGGTTGCCAGCCCCTAGGTCAAGGACTGGATCATCTTTTTTGTACACTTCTGTATAGCATTGCCAAACTTCCGGGGTACTCCAGACACCACTCCAAAGTGAGCAGTTTGTAATTTCCAGAATGTAAAATTATTCTTGATTTATAGGTCTTCTGCCTAGTGTTCATCCTCTAAAATTAGAAGATGCTTTTCTAGCCATTAAGCATTACTCCAAGAAACAAAGAAACAAGACAGATGAAGAAAGCTGTATTCAAACAGTTACAGTAAGAAATAGAGAACTAAACAGAATTTCAATTTCCAAACTTATATTGATACCAGGTTTTTTACTTTATTTTTTTTTATACATGGTGTAGAAGAACCATCATTTGTGAATAATATGTTCAAGTATTTTAACATCCTTTATTTTCTCTCACAGGGACAGGAGCCTTGTCATCCCAGATCCCACATTTGGCTTGTTCTGTGTATCATATAACACTGAAAGACTTGCCAGCCATGGTTAGGCTTTGGTGGAATAGCTGTGAGAAACGTGTTTTCAATGTTGTGGATAAATTTACAAGCAAGTATGTCAGCGGCGTACTTTCTTCACAGGAAATATCTTCTGTTCAGACCAGCACACAGCTATTTAATGGCATGACGGTTAGTAAGACTTCTTGTTCCTTTTTTTATTTTACTTTTTGTAGAACATGAAAGAAATGCTGTTTCTTAACTACTACAGTATTTTACATGATGGCATTTTAATATTCTGTATGGCTGATGAGAACATAATTTAGCTTGCTGTTGATATAATAAGTGTCTATGAGCATTCTGTTTTGAATGAGTTCAAAAAGAATGGGTTTTATGACTGTTGGTAAAGTAGAAGAGGTAAGTTGAAGATTTTGCTATCAGCATATTACTTTTTTGGTTCATTAATAGATATAATCAGCCATTAGATTAAAAAATGGCTGTTAATTTCTTAGATTGCCAAGATACAAGTGAATTTTTTCTCTTTTGAGAAAAATGTTTTCCTAGTCTAAGAAAATTATTTAATGTTTGTAGTGCTTACAGGTCTTATATTTTAGAAAGGTCACAGAAGGCCTATCTCTGATTGTAGATATATGTATTATTATATTTTATGTATTTTAATATTTTCATTTTTTTCATAGGTAAAAGCTCGGTCTGCTGCACGGGAAGTCATTGCTACCTATTCAGTTGATGATATATTTATTGAACTAATAATACAGCTTCCATCAAATTACCCACTGGGGTCTATAACAGTTGAGAGTGGAAAGAGAGTTGGTGTGGCTGTTCAGCAATGGCGCAACTGGATGTTGCAGTTAAGCACGTATCTTACACATCAGGTGAGTTTAGAGAAAGCCTCTAGTTTTGAAAGCATACGACAATATTCCTAGTTATACACTATTTAGATTCATGTAATGCATCTCTTCAGATCTCAAACTTCTTTATAGAATTGGTTACTCTTACCATCTGCTTTTCTCCAGATGGTGAAATGAAGAGGGAGGTAAAATTATCTGTGTAAGTTAGTCCTGAAAAATCCACAACCAAAACTGAGAATTATAAGGTCTCATAAGGCGTGGGCCAGTAGTCACAGCATTTGGCAATGCCATCTCAACTGTAGTTAGAAAAATATACATGTATACCTGAGATTGGTCATTGCTGAAGTTGCATCATCCGAGTTTAGAACAAAGGAGAGAAAACAGTGAATTAAGGTTCTGAAATCCAAAGTGCGGTTTTCTTGCTTGTTTTTTGTTCTTTTTTTGGTGAAGATTGTTTGCAATTTTAAAGATTAAACTACTACCTGTAGTACATATGTTGGTTTTGTAAATCACTTAACTGCATGTTGCCAATAACTTGATTTTGGAGTCTTCAGGTTTAATTTCCTTTATGTACTTAAGTATAACAGTAAGAATATTCTGAAGGAATTCTGTAATAGTAATAACTGTTTTTCTTCTGTTAGAATGGAAGCATTATGGAAGGCTTATCTCTGTGGAAAAATAACGTGGATAAACGTTTTGAGGGCATCGAAGATTGCATGATCTGTTTTTCAGTCATTCATGGTTCCAACTATTCACTGCCCAAAAAAGCTTGCAGGACATGCAAGAAAAAGTTCCATTCAGCTTGCTTGGTAAGTACCTACGCTAAATCCTTCTGAGCAGGTAAAGTATCCTTGAATAGTTTGAGGAAGGTAGTTCTACTCCAGTGCCATCAGTTCTCCACTGTGTTGCTGGAGTATTTGGGACTAAGTGAATTCAAAGTAATTTGTATGAATTCTATTCTAAGATACAATGAGGGAGGAATTCTACTTTGAAGAGTTTTTGTGTTCGCTAAAATGTAAGCCATTACATCTGGCTTGGGTGTAGCAAGAGCATCGTGATGTTCGCAGCTTGAATAAGGGAAAAGAAAATGTTAATTTTAATTTATACAGCATGCTCTTCATCTGATCTGCTGATCTGGATAATAAACTGTATCCATAGTGAGATAGGCATTTTTGTATTGTTACTGAGTATGATGGAGCATGTTGACACACGTATTGCCATGCAAAAGAGGAATTCCTGGTGCTTTGAAAACACAACTTCTGTCCAAAATTAGACTGGGCAGGATTTACTTTGTGTGTGTGTTTGCTTTTTGTTCATCTTTAGGATAAAACTTCTGCACAGGCAGTGTATGTATATGCACACGCATTCAAATATGCATCTATACACACGCGCATGCATATATGTAAGGAGAAAGGGCTTATCAGCTGCTTTTTGTGTTAAGTAAAATGAATGTTTTGGTAGTTAATTTCATTCACTAGTGTAATGCTTATTACAAGTGACAAAACAATGCTCTTGATACTTAGCTCACGTTCATATATTAATCCTCCCTATTTCTTTTTCAGTACAAATGGTTCACGTCCAGCAACAAATCCACCTGCCCGCTCTGTCGAGAGACATTTTTCTGAACTAAAATGGTCTGCCTTCTTTCTGTGAGCTAAGTAATACGTGAAGAAGAGGCAATAAACCATCTGTTGAAAGAAGCAAACTACTTGGAAATAATATCTATTACTTAAAAATTTTGACTGTTGGGATATGACACATATTTACCTCTGGACTGTTTTTTGTAAAAGTTTGAAGAGTCTTCTTTGATATAGAGACATATATAAGAATAATTTATTTTGATTTGTATATTTTTAAGGTATGAAAATATGTTCCAAATTCCTAAGCGATGTAGAGTTACGTCTGAAAAGTGGTGTTTAAGCCACAGCATAGTTGATTTAAAAGCTCTTGTTTTCAGTGTCACGGTGGCATGCGTTTAGGGCCAAATCATGCCTATTAATTTAACAGGTGAATTTAACATCGGTGGCATAAAGACTTGATTTTTTTTATTACAGTGTATGTGGGTTCACAATAATTCCTCTTACGGGGGAGATAAAAATAAATGAAAATGCTGCAGTTAAACACTGAGGCATGGACTTAGGGCGATAACTTTCTGTTAAAGTGTTAAATTTAAACACAGCATGCTTTAAATTAACATTTATTAATTGAGCTTTCACCTTTAATTGTCTTATTTTCTGAAAAACCCTCAGCCACCCAGCACTTGAAAATTCTGAAGTTTAAGGTAGTAGAGCACTATCATTCCTGCATGACAATGAGAAACAACTGCCCATTCATTGCAGATTGGCCTTTAAGAAGACATGCGCACCAATCAATTCTTGTACTGTCATTATTTCAGTAAATGTCTTCATTAGCTGAGGCATAAACTATGACTGAATTTACTGTGTAATTCCAGTGTCCCATAATAATAAGGGCTCTAAATGAACCTGATAGATGTGTCAGAATTTAACATCATCTTCATTCCATTAGTCTTTTTTCTTGTTGTTTTTTTTTTCCAATAGCAGTAGCATACTATTATACTCCAACTTGGATGGTGTTGTTCCATGGCAGATTCCTTGGAAAACTCAATAAAAAGAGAGGAATGAATGAATGTTGTTAGTCTGTGTAGTTTCTGGGTTGATTTCTCTTCCTATGTGTGTTAAACTTCCAGAAATTAATAGCATCATTTTTCAGGTAGTTTCTGGCATGCTCAATTGGCTGTACCTCAGCAGCTGATTGCTTTAGGTGATCTGTTCACTCAGTGTTGGTCCCTTTTGAGATGACAACTTTAGAAGTAATTTTTAACTGTGAAGTCTTTAACGGATACCACCATTTTATCGGACTTAAATGCAAGTCTGATAACTGTTTTGAAGGCCAACTGATGTTTACCAGGCATTGCTTGAAAAGAGCCACATCAGTTTCCTCATTCAGACCCAAACTTGCAAATTTTCTATGAGTCTGATTGGTTTAATTGTGTAGTTTGTCTAACAGAACCAAGTTCTGTTAAACTTCCCATTGTTAAACTTACAGTTTGATTCTATTACATGTTTTAAATCCATCTTAAAATTGTTTTTCAATTTCACGACCTTTGCACAGCAGCCTGACTTTGGTCATAATGATTAACAACAGAATGCCTACAGAGCGGTCTTAAGGATGAACAGCACTACAGCTATAACACCAAAAACATAATTCTGCATAAATGCAATATCAGTGAGTAGAGAACCTTCTTACAGTTAAGGAGGTAAGTTGCAAGAACTTGAATAGCTTAAATTCATCACTAGAAAGAGACTATGGATTTAATTATGTTATATCACAGGTGATCACAAAGTTTCATCTCAGCTTCTTACCTCTGGTGTTCCTCAAACAAGGTATTCTGAAGTTAAGAATCAAGGATGACTGTAGCCTCACCTCGGTCAGTGAGACTTTGTTATTTAGGGATTCTTGTACTTAACACACATCGGGTGATATCCTTGACATGACCAAATCTTCTGTCTAAATGCTTCTGGGTGTTGATGCTTACATTTGTATTAATCTACATAAAAACCACACTGACAAAAAAAAAAAAAGCCACAACAAAACACATTATCTGAAAGGAATGTGTTAGCCGTGCTTGAATTGAATTGCAGTGTTTGTTTTTTGGTAGTCTTCTGAGTTGGGAAGTAGTGATCTTAGGATGCAGAACAATCACCACTGCGTACTGCCTGCTCTCCAGTTCTGTATGCTCTTCAGCATAGTACAAGGAAAATGTCTCTTCCTCAGCCAGCCTACCTAGGCTTGTAGTTGCACATTTCTGCTAACATGCCCTACGCTTTTATTTCTTACGTGGTGTTCTGCCTGTCCAAAGCCTTCCTTCAGTCTCCCAGATGAGTTTTTTTGGGTAGTCAGCTCCAAACACAAAAAACCTTCTGAAGTTTTAGCCAGCTAGTTGAATAGAGTTATACGTTTAGCTCTGAAGTCACATTGGAACAGTGACTCTAAAGCCTCAGTATCTGACAAAAAATAAAAACAAATGACCCAAACTTGTGGCTTTAGACCCCATGAAAAGAGCTAACCAATCATTTACAGTTCTGTTCACACAGAACCTTGAAGATCAGTTTCTACGAGAGCTAAGCCTTACATTACATCAAAATGAGTAACAGTGATACCAAATTTTCACTTAAACCCAACAGAGGAACAGACTAGCTATCAAAACGGGCAATGTTACATCACATACATTCTTTTATTAAGCCATAAAAATAAATACACAAACTCCTACTTGTATAAGCAGCAAAGTGCAAAACATGATGTGTTATGGTATCTTCCAGTTCACTCACACCTCTCCTGCAGGTAGCCAGAGAACAGCTGTAGCTGACAACCAGATAAAAGCTGGTTGACATCCAGAGTAAAAATAAGAAGAGTCTCGATCAGTTTCATTGCAATAATTAAGAAGTGAGGATGCACTTTGTCCAATTCTGACTTAGAAAATGATTTGACTTCAGTACTCTGTATCCGACCTTTGGCATTCCTAGTATATGTAATAAAAACAGTTATCCAGGCTTCCTAAATTTGAGGATAGTAAGCATCTCTGGTCCTGCTCGTCTGGAAAGCAGTTGTGTGCCTTCTAAGCCATGTTTCTTCATTGTTTCCAGAATTTCATCTATAATGAAAAGTACAGCGTTACAGTAAGTTTGTAGAGAAGTCAGCTATAATAAGCAATACTAAACTGTAAACGTAAGCTACAATTGTCACTTTAGACAGTAATTTTTAGGCAAAGTAGCCTCCCACCCTGAACAAATAAAGTTTAGATTTTGTTAAACAAAGTTCAGTATTTTGGTATTAGTAATAACAACTAATAACTCAAAACTGAATTACTGTTCTTCTCAAAGCCCCTTCATAACATACAACCCATTAAGCATTAGGTCAGAAGGAGCAACTCTGACCTGCGCAGAGAAAAGATTCAGATTTTGCTTCTGAGTCCACAACATCAAGCCACCAATTCAGAAAATGGACTGCAGGGAAGCATCAGGTTTATATAAAAGTCACTCTGTTTTTAGTCACCCATACAAATATGGAAACAAGAGTCCACACAGATGACATGCTATGTATGCAGCATGCAAATACACCACTGCATTTCTAACAATTGGCCTACAATACCTATTTGAACTTCAATCCATGCCATTTCTACAATAGATTAAACTCCCGTACTACTTTGTTCTTGTTTGCCACATTCTGATAGCCTCCAGGACATTGTTGTGGGCAATGATGTGATTAATGGTGTTAAATATAGTTTGGAACAAAGGGGTCCAAAGAAACTGATCACCTGGATTATTTTCTTTAATTGTGACCAAGTAGAACAATCCTCCCGCTGCAAGCAAGTCTGCTACCAATGGAAAAACTCTGTCCATTACTTCTCTGCCCTTTTTGCCACCAGCCCAGGATGCCTCTATTCCATGGCTTTGCACCTAGAAAGAAAGCAAGCAAAAAAACCCATCTTTCTCAATAAAGAATGAGAGAGATGTCAGAGGTAATGAAACGATTACAGGCCGAGTTCTCAAACCTCAGCTGATTTGATTTGCCAGCTCCCCTGAGAGCACAACCAGCACGTTTACTGTGGATTTTCCATCTATTTTTACCTACCTCTTCAGAAGGTGTTACCACATACGGTGGATTAAAGAGCAGTAGATCAACCATCCCATTTAATCTCGGTAACAGTCCTGTGACCTAGAGATGAAATTATCAATTCCTTTGTTAGTATTATCTGTCAACTTTAGCTTGGTTCCAAGCACTTCAGCCTGACTCAGAAACACCAAACTTTCTATGTGCAAGAGAAGCAGAACAGTATCTCTAAGACAGCATTATGTGAAATGCAGAACAGCAAGAGATGCCCATACAGACATAAGGGTAATATTTTATTCTTGCACTCTAGTATTTCATCAGTTTTTAACCTGTGCTCATAGAAACAATTTGTGGTTAATTTTCGGTATCTCTAAAAAAGATATAACAACTATAAAGGAAATTACAAAAACTATCAAGAAGTTATTATTGAAGCTATCTTACCAAGTCAGTAATGACTGGCTGAAGGTGAACATTGTTCAGCTGAGCTGTCTCCAGCGTACAGTAAGCTGCCGTAGGATTGACATCTGTACATCTTAAAAGCAAAACACTGTAAGTTACTGGTTCCTGTATCTGCAAGTTTAACGCTGCAGACTCTGTGCTAAGGCAATCTCAAGAACAGCCTTTGCAAGAAATAGTGACAGATAGCTAGGAAAACATACACAGTGTATCAGCAGCTACACTACTCAATGCTGTACTGAAGGCCAGGCTTGGGGAGTTAACTAGATGACCTTTAAAGGTCCGCAGCAACTCAAAACAATTCTTAATGATTATCCGAATGCTGAAGTATGTGAAAATAAGCATTTTAAAATAATTATATTTTCAGTATCAGCTCTGCATGTAAGTATATATGCATACACTCCCTAGTAAATCTCAGTTACCACCTACAACCAGGTGACCTAATGTTGCATCAACATCTAAGGAGTGGGAAAGCTGAATTCAAGCCATATCTCTGCCTAACGGGTACACAATGAGACAGACAAGGCTCTCTTCAGACTGACTGTCGTCTCTGTAGAACTGACGTGATGTTTCTCTATGGAAAAGGGAATCTTCAAAGCGAGACGCACACACAGCAAGGTGCAGGCACCCTTCACGCAGCAGTCTCACTGTTATACTCACAGGTAGAGCGCACTGGCTCCAATGATGGAAGCTAGGAATGCTGAAACCACGCCAGACCCAGACCCTATTTCAAGGCAGACGTCGATCCTAAGGACAGACAACACTGGGTGAGTGTTTTGGTGCCGAGCCCGTCCCGCAGCCACAGAATCAGGGCAGTGTTACGACACGCGCCCCGCCCCGCCTTCCCCACACAGCAGCTTGCCGCGTGTACCCCGCCTGCCGGAGCTGGGCCGCATCCCCCTCCAGAGCGTCCAGCAGCAGGAAGGTGTCCTCAGCCGGCTCGTACACGTCCCGGAACGGGCCGTGCGGCCCCACATGCTCGTACCGCGGCGTGGGGACGGCAGGCGTTGCCATCCGCCCTCTGGAGGCCGCGCATGCGCCCACCCGCTCCCCACGTCCCGGCCATCCGCGGAAGTGAAAGGGGGCGGAGCCAAGGCTTGCCGTATGAATACCCAATTACAAAGAGATACGAGGCCCCGCCAGACGGGGAATGGCAGGGCAGGCATCAGTAGAGCAGTTTTTGCTTTCGATAGCAAATAGAGGACATTTCCACTAAAATCAGCTCCCTACTCTACTCCCAAAAATCAGTGCTTTTGCTTTTTCAGGTAGTCAACAGAAATTAGCAGGAGACGTAATTAATATACCAGAAATACACACAAGGCCAGCATGATCAGCTGGTAAACTCTTTAACCCCACACTTTTTAGTTAAGTCCATGCAATCAGATATCCAGAAATCAATAACCAGAAATAAGAAGATGAGTTTATGACTCAGAGATCATTTTTTGCCCCACCACAGAAATGAAGTCATCAACCTCTGCCTTATGAGAGTTTAGGTTCCGTGCACCATGGTATAGCACGTAAATCAGTTCTAGAAACTTCACTTGGATCATTTCAATTTCCACAGCAAATTTATTCCTGGACGCGATCTTACACAAATATTACCTTATAATTTAAAACATTGTTTTCCCCTTATTTAATTCCATCAAGTACATTTAGAAGTATTGTCATAACCCATCTCAACCTCTTATTTTGCCAACAAAATTAACAGTTGTTTCCTTCTAATTTACCCCCTAACCCTGCTCTGTCCTGAATTTACTGTGGCAAATTACTCTGTCTTTCAGCATGGTGACTGCACAGAGTGTAAGTGTCTGTCAGAGGGTACTAAAAGTCTCCTTTTCTGGAAGTCCCTTGACTGATGCCCAGAAAAATTATTTCAGTTGATAACTGTGCTAATTCTGCTACAAACTCTTCCTATGTTTTCTTCACCAATTGAGAAAGATAGGCTGCTCCAGGGAACAGTAGTGAGCAGAGCCTGACTGGAGATGCCCCCGTGGTTTTTAATACGAAAGGGCATTCACTGGATACTCCTTCATTTCATCCATCTTCCTAGCAATTTGCTTCTGTGCCTTAGAAACAAGTGCTTATAAAACATATTAAGTTTGCATAAAATTCCATTACTTTGTTAAAACCGAAATCATGTTAAGAAGAGAGAGTTTTCCTCTCTGTCCATATTAGGAAAATTAATTCTTGGGGTATATTTAAAATCTCCACAGGTGGTCACAGGCTTTGGGCTGCAGTAGAAGAAATGACTTCACCATCTTCAGCTGTACAAGTTGTTGGTTTTGGCCGTTCAATAGTTCATGAAATCTGGTTAATTATTATTGTTTGTTTTAATACTTATAAGTCCTTCTGGGTGAATTTTATAAAACATTTATTTTTATTGCTTATATAACTACCTAAAATGTTTTTCTTGGTAGACAGCTGTACAGTTTTTGCCAAAAGAGATTCTATTTCAATTTGGGGAAATTGTTGGAAAGTTAATATCCCCATTTTCGATGGTGCCTGTGCCATGCTATTAAACTGAGCTTTACGGAGATGAAAAATTGTTCTTGACAAGGATCATAGCCATCTGTTTACCCTAACTAAGCTGTGCGGCCCTGTCCCATTTGGAATTGGGTGCTGGTTCTCTCTCACACAGCATTGCTTAACCCATACCTTCCTAGCTGCGTATCAGCTCTCAGTGATCTCAGTCAAACTTCTCAAGCATTCCATGGCAGCTTCTGGCCCTCTGTGTCCCAGATGAGATGTAGGCCTGTGTTGGACCTGTGAGTGTCCCTCTTCCTATACATGTGAAGAAGCAGGACCAGCAAGAATGCTGCAAGGTCAGTGCTGCTAAGAGTAGGCTGGAAGAATCATAGAATAATTACCCAGGTTGAAAAAGACCTTGAAGATCATCAAGTCCAACCGCAGCCTAACCAGTACCCCATCTCTAAAAAACCTCTGCTAAATCATATCCCTGAGTACCACATCCAAACAGCTCTTAAACACATCCAGGGATGGCAATTCAACCACCTCCCTGGGGAGCCCATTCCAGTACCTAACCACCCTTTCTGTATAGAAGTTCTTTCTAATATCCAACCTAAACTTGCCCTGGTGCAACTTGAGGCCATTTCCCCTCGTCCTGTCACATGTCACTAGTGAGAAGAGACCTGCCCCACTCTCACTGTAAGCATCTTTCAGGTACTGGAAGAGAGCGATAAGGTCTCCCCTCAGCCTCCTCTTCCTCAGACTAAACAGCCCCAGCTTCCTTAGCCTCTCCTCGTAGGGCTGATTCTCCAAGCCCTTCACGAGCCTCGTTGCCCTTCTCTGGACCTGCTCCAGTACCTCCATGTCTTTCTTGTGCTGAGGAGCCCAAAACTGGACACAGTACTCGAGGTGAGGCCTCACCAATGCCGAGTACAGGGGCAGGATGACTTCCTTAGTCCTGCCCACCACACCATTCTTGATACAAGCCAGGATGCCATTGGCCCTCTTGGCCACCTGGGCACACTGCTGGCTCGTATTCAGCCGACTGTCCATCAGCACACCAAGGTCCCTTTCCATCTGGGAGCTTTCCAGCCACACCTCCCCAAGCCTGTAGGGTTGCCTGGGGTTGTTGTGACCAAAATGCAGGACCCGACACTTGGCCCTATTGAAACTCATTCCGTTCACCTTGGCCCATCAATCAAGTCTATCCAGGTCTCTCTGTAGTGCCCTTCTCCCCTCAGGCAGATCAACACTCCCTCCCAGCTTAGTGTCATCTATGAACTTACTGAGGGTGCACTCAATCCCCTCATCCAGATCATCAATGAAGATGTTAAACAGAAGCAGCCCAAGCACCAAGCCCTGGGGGACGCCACTTGTGACCGGCCACCAACTGGATTCCACTCCATTGACCACAACTCTCTGGGCCCGGCCATCCAACCAGTTCTTCACCCAGCGGAGCATGCGCCCATCCAAACCACGGGCAGCCAGCTTCTCTACCAGAATGTTATGGGGGACAGTGTCAAAGGCCTTACTGAAGTCCAGGTAGACCACATCAACAGCCTTTCCTTCATCTACTAAGCGGGTCACCTTGTCATAGAATGAAATCAGGTTAGTCAGGCAGGATCTACCATTCATAAACCCATGATGACTAGGCCTGATCCCTTGGCTGACCTTTAGTTCAACCATGATGATACCTGAGATTATCTGTCTGTGAAATCCAGCAGGCAACTACAGTTTATAGTATCTTTCTTAAAGTGAAAAATGTGTTCATAAAAGGAGCTAGGTTTCTTAACTACTGGTATTTCTAATTAAAAGCACTTCTTCATTCCAAACACTTCAGTGCTCTAATGGTGACCTTGTAACTCCCAGCGTTAAGGTGGTGGTGATAGGCTTTATGCTCACTCATTTTTCTGGCAGCTGCATCACTTTAAACAGTTCACAGGTTTTTGTTTTTTTGGTTGCTTGATGGGTTTGTAGACAAAGACTCTCATCAGCCTTTGTTCTGCTTGACTAAATAAGAAGTTTCCTGTTGTCTTCATTTCCCTCGATGTATTTTCATCCTTTGCCTAAGGATTGAAGTCTGACTTAACCCTGAATGTTACTTGTACAAAATATTCCACTAAGGGTAATCCCTTAGTGGTGCTTGACAAAATTCAGCAGCTACTTTGTCTCTTCTGGGACACTCCAGTATCATATTTGCATTTTTCTTGCAAAAGTGAGGTGTTTGTTTTTTTTTACCATTTTGGCTCATCTGTTTTTCCTAATCTTTTCCTTAATGGTTTCCAGATAGCTAAGTGAGAACCCACAGAATCACCAAGGTTGAAAAAGATTCAAAAGATCACCCAGTCCAAAGACCCACCCAGCACCAATAGCTCTCACTAAACCATGTCCCTCAACACAACGTCCAAATGTTCCTTGAACACCTCCAGGGTTGGTGACTCCACCACCTTCCTGGGCAGCCCATTCCACTGCCTGACCATTCTTTCAGAGAAGTAGCATTTCCTAACATCCAGCCTGAACCTCCCCGGTACATCTTGAAGCCATTCCCTCCAGTCCTATCACCAGTTACACAAGAGAAGAGGCTGACTCCAAGCTCACAACAACCTCCCTTCAGGTAGTTACAGAAAGCAATAAGGTCTCCCCTTAGCCTCCTCTTCTCCAGACTAAAAAAACGCCAGCTCCCTCAGCCTCTCCTCATATGGCCTGTGCTCCAGGTTCCTCACCAGCTTTGTTGCACTTTTTTGAACACATTCCAGGGCCTTGATGTCTTCCTTGCAGAGAAGGGGGTTGTTTCTTGTTCCTTTTTATCCCAGTGACAGGTTCAGTTCCAACTGGGCTTTTGCCTTTCTGATTTTCTCTCTTCACATCTTAGCAACTTCTCGGTACTTTTTCTGAGTCTCCCACCCCTTCTTTCACAGGATGTAGATTCTCTTTTTCTCCTGAAGCCTCAAAAATAGCTCCCTATTCATCCACACCAGTCTTCTTCCCTGCCAACTCATTTTGCAGCTTGGGGATAGCCTGCTCCTGTGCCCTTAAGACTTCCTTCTTGAAGAGTGACAAGCTGTAAGGTGGAATGATACAAAGATGGTAACAAAGATGGTAACATATTTAAAAGGTTATTTATAAGGAAAAACTCACCAATATGGATGTCCTCACTGGGAAATGCTGAGGCAAACTCCACCAGGGACTGATCTCCAAGAGATGCTGCCTTAATGGTGGTCAGCCCTTAAATGAGGTGAGCCCTTAAATGAGGTGAGCCCTTAAATGAGCACAGCTAAATTACTCTCACCTGTGCTCCCACAGCTGCCCTGACACTTGTCTCAGCTGATCAGTCAGAGCTTCAGGCTGTGATTACCAATTTCCCATACACAAGCTGTCTTGATTCTATAGGGTTTTATTGTTTTACTAGTCCACTTCAAGAGTCTGTTGTTCATGTTCTGAATATGACTACATATTGTCATAAGAGTGATGGCAACGATAGCAATAAAAACATTAAGTAATTTCAGCCTCAGGAGCGATCTTAAAGGAAGTCAGCATTAGGGACTTACTTTTAACTTGATATTATTCCTTCTCAATATGATGTATGGCTGTATCATCTGTATTCAGTTCCCCAGCTTAGCATATACTTTTCCACATAACACCACATCAAAAGCTTCATGGGAGTCTAAGTAAGTTCATTATGTTTCATTTTTCTATTTTAGAAATGGAGACAGACACTGCAGTAATGTAGTAAGATGTACCGCTGTTGCCATCGTGGCCAAAATCATCGTCTGTCTGTTTTTAATCACTAAGCCAGCTTAGTTTATTTCAATCAATTACTCTTGTAATTACCAAAGCTTGTCATTTCAGAGTTGTGAGGTTTAGTTACAGACCTCCTTTTGTTTCTCCTTTGTTTAATTATATTAAATTATTCCCCAGTCGGTCACGAATGCTTATTTTCCTTGACATACCTGTAGCAACGTAGTCAAAAGTCACAAAGCAGTAACATCTTTGATGATACAGGTACTACAGTATTTTTACTGCTTCCTTGAGCATTGGGTGAAGAACAAAGCAATGAACAGGAGCCTGCATGCTGTGCCTGTAAAAATCTGCACCAACAAATCTTTCCCATCCCACATTCTTCACAGATACTCTCACACAAGTCAGTGCTATTTTTTACACATTTTCTTTTACAGGTCTACAGTGAATAGTTTGAATCTCTGTTCACTTCCCTGCTTCTCTACTGACTGATGGAAATTCTTGCCCTTACATCATGACATTGCTTCAATACACTGTGGCATGGTAATGTTTAATCACAGCAATGGAATTTCTAAACCTGCTAAGAAGAGGTCCAGAGATGACATTCTGTAGAGTAAGAGTGATGGATACTTGTTTGTATCCCTTCTTGGAAAGATCCCAGAGTACATAATAAACTTTACAAACCAATTACAAACTATTATATTGAAGGAATTGCATCACTCATCATTGAAATACAGCTACCTCAGGGAAAAGGCAAGAAACATTTTAATAGCGTGCAGAAGTATTTCAACACTTCGGGAAGGAAAATGAGTAATACCATATTCAGCTAAGCAGAAAGAGAAGATTTAGTTAAGTAGTCATATATAATTATTTTACCTGGATTTGGGCCAGAAACCAAGGAAAAACCTACTGCTAATGCAAAATAAAATAAAATAAATAATAAAAAAAAAAGAGACTTGGGATTTTTAAGTCACAAATGATCAACTCCTTTAACATTACATCTTAAAATATAACACCTCAAGCAGCAGAGATATAGTGAAGCTTTTATAACTGAGTTACCAAGATTGCATCCTTTAGAGAATTATGTCTGTTCTCCACAAGAAACTACAACAATGTACCTGGAGGCAGATTGACTCCTTCAACTGTTTTAAGGGCACTTCCTCATTTTCTGGCCATTTTAGAGTGTTAGTTTTGAAAGGAAAATAAGACTAAAGATGTGTTGTATCACTGATTTCTAGCAAACAAACCATCATACTTCCTTCCTGACAAATAGTGAGGTGCTTGATCATGACTGTTAGAGTTGATGATGCTTTCTTACTTTGTCTCCAAGATCTCTGGAGAACCGAGAGAAAGAGAGCATGAAAATAATATGCATCCTCATGGCAATATACTCATTCCTTCTTGACTATTAGAAGAATGGAATTCCTTTTAAAAAGGTTAAAACTAACATGAGTTATCCTCCAGGTTAGTCTGTCTGTAGTAGTCATGGTAGCCTAAAAAGTACATTCTGAAGAGTAGATTAGGATGCTAGGGAAGGAAAAAGTAATAACGTGATTGAAGCTTATAAAACTGTACACTGAAAACGCATTGCATGAATTGAAGAAACTGAAATGTTAAACAAGACACTTTTGGGTTGCAGACATCCACAAATGGTCATTTAGAATAGGGTATAATAAACAGCCAGGTTATTAAAGCATTTTGCACTTAGTTTTAATTCCAATGCTGTTATTCTACATGAACAGTGACTGCTGAGAGATGTTTGTAGTAAAAAAATGTAATCTTCTGTTGAGTCACTGAAGCATGATACACCAAAAATATGGGGAGAAATTCACTAATTAAAGTGATTCACTTTTACCTGAGTTACCTCCTTTATTTTTAGTTATCCTAGGAATGTCCAAGAATTGTAAGCAGGTTTGAGTTGGTATTTTTTAATCTTGATATTTCTTTTGATCTAATTACAGGATGAAAGAGGGACCCAGATGGAAAGGGCCACAGGAGGTCTCTCACTCCTTCTCTTGTCCCAAGCAAGCCCAGCTCTGGCATCAGACCAGGCTGTTCAGTATGTTTGCCAGGCAGTTTTGATGCTTTGTGAAGATGGAGCCTGCACAGCCTCCCTGGCAACCTACTCCACTGCCTGACTTTCCTCAGGGTGAGAGTGTTTTTCTTTATGACCTGCTTGAAGCATATATTTCAACCTGCATCCATTGCATCTCAACCCTCTGGAACAGAACTGGTCCTCCCAGTTTGCTATCATCTGAAAACTTGCTTGGGAATTTTTTGTTATACAACATACTTGCAAAAATGGCAGTGAAAAACACCCACCATGTAGAAGATTCTATGTACCTTTTCCTGGCTGATACTGACACTGCTGATAGATTACAGCGATACTGATCAGTATTAACAGACAGTGATTCTTGCACTTCTAAATATTATGACACTTTTTATCTTTTTGTTTGGATACATTACAAACTTTTTGCCAGCACAGTCTTATCCGTATTATTTCCTGGACAATGCTAATGTGTTCAGATAACCAGTGTGACTGTTATGAAACTAAACATAATCTGCATGTAATTACATTTTGGGTGGCAGTTTTCCCTGTGTGTATTTTAATACGAAAATCTAATAAAGCAATATTAAAAAGGATTTTTGTTTCAAAACAGTCCTGACATGTCTTTCATAATGACTCCATTACTAATACTCATGGTTCAAAAGGAGGGATGTTAGGCAGCTGTCTACCAACATAGTGGGTGTTGATACAGCTAGCTTGCTACATCTCCTAAGGCACATCCGAGGGAAGATTTTCTTGAGTGTTATTGAGATAAAGCATCTTGACAGACTATAGGAAAAAGACTCTAATGTGCAAAATATGAGGGCTGCTCTGAAAAGAATGCTTCCTGTTTTATTATGTTAGCCCACAAGCATCTGAGGTGAATGCTGAAGGTATGGTAGTAGAAGTTGAACCTTCCTACCAAAATTCTGTTGTTGTGCAACAGAGGAGCTATGTACGGAGCTGAATATCAGCTTCAGTGCATTGGAAATGATGGAGGCAATGCTGGAATATCACAGAGTTTGTGCCTGGTACAAATGCTTACACAGAAACACAAAGAACACTGTATACGAATTTACCAGGACCTATTGAACCAATATGAGGCTAAAGGTGACAGTTTCCTGGATTGCATCATTACCAGCGATGAGATATGGTGTGACCACTATGAACCCAATTCAAAACAGCTGTAAATGGAGTGGCAACATGTTAATTCCTCATTGAAGAAAAAGTGCAGGACGCAGCCCTCAGTGGATGAGCTGATGTGTACTCTCTTGAGATAGGAAAGACTGATCCTTTTGGATTTGGACAAACTGCCAACTCTGACTGCTATGTCATGATGTTGGCTAAGCCAAAGGCTCAAAATTCCAGTCAGGCCAGAGAATAAGTCAGCCGTTCTCATGCAACATGATAACACCAGGCCCCATCCAAAACCATGACACTGAAGTCCATGGGGCACATCTTAGCTGAACTGTTCTGCTACGCATACTGTATAATACAGACTTGGCACCTTCTGATTTTCATCTGCCTGGGACAATGAAAGATGGACTGCATGGGCAACATCTTCCTAGCAATGACACCATCACAGCAGCTATGAAACAGTTGGTCACCTCCACCGGTGTAGATTTTTGTGAGTGCAGCATGCAGACTTTTGTTCATCAGTGTCAAAAATAGGTAGTGACTATGTTGAAAAAGAGTATTTTGCATCTGACATTTTTCTCTATCAAATAGTGTCATTGTGATCTTTGTTATTGTTTTTTCCGTGGAAATAAAGAGACATTTCTTTTAGAGAGACCTATTCATATATTGACTCTATACCTATACATATTGTAGATGATTGATGAGTATACATTGTAAAAATTCTAGCCATAGTTACTCATTTAAGGTTATTTTAGTAGAATCATTTGTGGAGTCACACATTATTTAGTAAAAAAAATAATAGCAGAGTTTGGTCTACACTGAAGGAATTCGTCATAGTACAAGACAGTCAATATGATATCTAATTCAGCTCTAAGGACCGTGGATGGGTCTCCACATTTGCAGCAACTTTCTCTAGCAACAAACATCAGCTAGCACTTCATAAATTACGACATGATTCTCTATTTCATGAGTTTTTCGGGCTTTTATTTAACTTTACATTTATTTCAATACATTTCCTGGATTTTTAAAAGAAATATAAAAGGAGAATATACAAAAAGCATGTCAGAGAGAAAAAAAAAACCCTAAATATTTTGTGGAAAGGAGCCTGCAGATTAGCTTCTTTCTGTTTGAGTGGCCTGATCTGCAATCAGAATGAGAGATTAACATTTTCTTTGGACTACACTCAAATTGAGGCTTCGTCCAGCAACAACAATCTCCTTAAGCTGTCCTTTTTTTTTTTTTTTTTTCACATGCACACCTGTTAATATATTTTAAAGGAAATGCTAAAAATACGTTGCAAGTAGAGACATAACATATGTCAGTATGAATAAATGAGGTGATTTAGAACTGTATTAAAATCTTCAAGGTGCCTGGTTGGTGAGCCATGCTCTAAAGCACTGCTCATTGACCTCATCTGGAATCAGGATCTAGCCAAGAAAGAAAAATGGTCGCAACTGATCCTTGATACTCCTGCTGTCTTTGTGTAGCACATTACATGTAGGCTTTTGTCTTTCATCGTGGAGCTAACATTTGTAAAGAAATGTTGGAAAGCATTTTGTGGTCTATTCTGAATTGAGTCAAAGCTCTGCAGATCTGCATCTATTCCACTTTTTCTTGTAAACTTGGGGAACAGAACTCAAAAGGGCAATTTTGTTTCTTTCAGCAGAATAGAGGGAAATAAGAGTCAGGACTTAAAACTGTAAAGGTTGAGAAGTTCAAAAGGCACTCATAGGACAAAAGTACTAGCATTTGAAACACTTTAAAACACAAGGAGAGCTTGATTTTGAAACAGGGGAAAAGTGATTTGCTTTAGAAAGGTCAAAATACTTTAGTATCCGAGTCTTTACATGCTTTCTGCAACTCTCACCTGCCTCAGTAGTAAATTGGAACGTGCCCGGAGAACAGATTTTGTGGACTTTCAGTCTGCAAGGGTATCTATGGAGCATGGAGACAAGGGCTGGCAGTATTTGCTTTTTGGAGAGTCATTTCCAGAAAGCCTAGGGAAGTCTGCCCTCTTGAAGCATGCCACTGAGTACATCACCAGAGCTGATGGCTGCATCCCTCCCAACCAGGGAGAATTTAAAGTCTTTGAAGCCCACCAGATGTGTACAGACATAAAAATTGGATGAGTGTCTACAAAAATGATTCACGGCTGTGTTAATCTAAATGTTAGACTACCATAAATACTAACGTGAATGATAGAAATAAAATTGCCATTACATTTTTCACTTAGAGTACTACACATCCTGAAGTAAAGGTTCCCTAAATTACTGACACGCCTCCATAATAACCTCACTTTAAAATGGTTTTTGGAAACATTACTTTCAAAACCCTAATAAACAGAGGTTCAATCAAACAAATATTTTAGGAGAGATGTTAATAAGATCTAAGAGATAAAATTTGGGATGAAAATCAAAACTCAGAAGTAGATACACAAACAAGCTCACTATCTAATAGATCTAAACCGCTGTACATGGAAAAAAATGTTATAAATCCTTTCTGCCTGTCATAGTCCAGTATATATATGTTAAATAAAGCAAGACTAATCAAATACTGAAGGATTGGATGGTGGTCTGATTAGCTAATATAATTCTCTTGGATATAATTAATTTTTCTAAAATATGCTAGATGTTACAGTTAAAACTATCAAATAAAAGTCCATATGGCCAAGTTTTTTTCATTTGCAGCTTAAAATAACAATACTGACCTTGGCATGAGGTATATTTTAGAGATTAATGACCAGCTTGGGTTAATGATCCTTGGCTGCGCTGCTGACCTTCATCTCCTCCCAGCTAGTCATTAATCCTCAGGAAATTCACTGCACCTTGATTGTTATTACTAATATGGCTCATGTTTAAACCTCAGGAACTGTGGCGAATATGTAAGTGGCACTTCACTTACAGAACTCCTTCAACAGAAAACAAAGCAAAAACAGCTTCCAAACGTTTAAAAAGCAGAATGACAAATCATATGACTTTGGTCAAAACTATTAATAACAACCTTACTTAGATCGTGTGCTATTTTCTCTGTATGAATCTTATAGTAGTTAAGGAGGAATACTGCAGAATTTGAGAAATGTAGTATTTGGCATTGATTGCCTAGTTCAGGCATTTCTAAAACAGCTATCAACTTTGTATTTAAAAGCCAAATACAATGTTTTGCTTTGATATAATACTTCAAAGTACCACTCATTCTTCTTTCACTAGCAGTAGTAGGAATCAGAACAATGCATTTATAAGTATATTAAATGAGTGAGGAGAAACTCGGGTTTTCACTCCTCAATTATTTTTCCCCATCCACCTTTCAGATAGTTGACTCCTATAATGAGCTGCAGGTGGACATTTTGAGGCAGAGAGATTTCCCTGAGTCCTTACAAGTAGACTCATGATTAGAAGATGACATTTTTTATTTCTATTTACTGCTAATAATAGTGTACATTTCTGGAGGCCATTTCTTTTTCTCCCTGTGCTGAGGATCTCTTCCTGATGATGGTGTGAAAAACTGGACTGCCCTTCCTAGAGCTAGAATCATCATCAAAATTACAGGCTTAGTAACAAATAGTAAGAAAGATAAGTGATACAATACTCCTTTCTAGAGCATCTTGAATGGGCAGTTCAGGAAACAAACAAACAAACAAAAAAACAAAAAACCAATAACAAAGAAGCAAACAAAACCTAAAATCTCTATTTTTTGCTGAATTTTAAGAAATTAAGACTCTTCCCGTTAGATTTTGATCTAGCCATAATTCCTTTTCTTTCAAAGAATGAACCAGCTATTCTTATGGAGGGGTGAGAGGACTGATGTGAGCACACTGCCTGTAGGCTCCATTGTTTGCTAGACCCACTGGTGAGCTGCTGCTGTCTTGAAGAAGCTGGGTAAATATCCTAGTAGCTTTAAGCTGTGTGGTTGGACTAGATGATCCTAGGGGTCTTTTCCAGCTTTAATGTTTCTATGATTACCAACCTAGTAGCCTTCTATGATGTCATCACCAGCTGAGTAGATGGAGGGATAGCAGTGGATATAGAGTGCCTTGTCTTCAGCAAGGTGTTTGACAGTGTTTCCTGCAGCATCCTTGTAATGAATCTGAGAAAGTGTGGAATAGATGAGTGGACACTGATGTGGATTGAGAACTGGTTGACTGGCAGAGCTCAGAGGGTTGAGATCAGCAGCAGAGTCTGGTCGGAAGCATGCAAATTGCAATGTTCTCCAGGGGTCACTGCTGGATCCGGGCTTGTTCAACATCATCATCAGTGACCTGGATGACAGAGTGTATCTTCAGCAAGTTTGCTGATGATACAAAGCTGGGAGGAATGGATGATACACCAAAAGGCTGTGCTGCCCTTCAGTTAGACCCAGACAAGCTGGAGAGTTGGGCAGAGAAGAACCTGATGCAGTTCAATAAGAGAAAGTACACCCGGGAAGGAATAACTCCACCAGTAGAGGTTAGAGGCTTACCTTCTGGGGAGGAAGTCTATGGAGAAGGACTGGGGGGTCATGGTGGACAACAGATTGGCTATGACCCAGCAGCATGTCTTTGTGGCCCAAAAGGTCAATGGTATCCTGAAGTGGCCAGCAGGTCTAGTGTGGTGATCCTCTTCCTCTACTCTGCCCTGGTGACACCACTTCTGGAACACTGTCCACTTCTGGGCTCCCCAGCTCAAAAAAGACAGGGATCTCTCAGAGGATCTCAGGGATCTCAAAGAGTCCAGTGAAGGGCTACAAAGATGATTAAGGGCCTGGAGCATTTCCCTAATAAGAAAAGGCTGAGAGACCTGGGTCTGTTCAGTCTGAAGAAGAGAAGTCAGAGAGGTGTTCTTGTAGCAGCTTATAAACATCTGAAGTGTGGGAGTCAAGTCAGTAGGAGGTGGGCTCCTTTTGGTGGCAAACAACTGTAGAACCAGGGGCCATGGGCAGAAACTGAACAAAGAAAGTTCCATACTAATATAAGGAAGAACTTTACTGTCAGAGTGATGGAGCCTTGGAACAGCCTGCTCAGAGAGTCTGTGGATTCTCCTTCTCTTCAGGTATTTAAGATCTACCTGGATGCTTACCTGTGCAACCTGCTGTAGGAAAATGCTTTAGCAGTTGGTTGAACTCAATGATCTCAAGAGGTCTCTTCCCACTCCTACAGTTTTGTGATTCCATGATTCTGTGATGTCTTAGTAAGTGGTTTTGTGAAGGAGACAGGATCTTTTTTGGTTTGGAACTGCAAATCATACTGTATTTTCTTCAATTCTTTTTTATGTTCTCATTTTGGTTTTCTATCTAACTAGGCTCTGTAGTACCTTCCAGCAGTGTTTTGGCTAAAGAAACCTAGATGAGAAGTTGTGGAATACAGCCATACTTTAACTGAGTAGGAAGACTTTTATTTTTTCCTCCATAAACAACTGATTTCAGTGTCTTCCCAGCATTTGCAGGTTTGTCAGTCTGAGACATAAGAAAAAAACAACAAAACCCACCCAAAAAACAAAAACACTCACAAACCAAACAACAGGAATAGAAATAAACCAGCTAAACCAGCTAGTAAATGTTTCATTTCTACTCTAATTTCTGGCTCTGTGCGGATGCAGACTGACCAAGCAAAGGAGCGATTTTCCCAAGAGAAGCACACACATCAAAATACAGTTACTTTATAAGGAGTGTTGTTATGGCAAAAACATATTTTAATGTGAAGGAGAAGAGGCATATTTATTCACACACTATATATAACTTTGAACTATTTGCATGCAACTTAAGCTGTATAAAAACAAAACAAAACAAAAACAAAACAAAACAAAACAAAAGAACCCCAAACCAACACAATGAAAACTCTGAAAACTCTTAAAAAGTCAACATTTTATTGAGTTTCCCTTCTATGGTTTTGTAAGACACAATTAAAAACCATTTAACTTTTTTTCCGGATCTAGGAAGGTTTTACTGAGATAAAGGACTTCAGAAGTGAGTCAAAAGCCTGGTTTTAGTACAAATGTAGCTCCATGCAGTGGAAGGGAAGAAGAATGAAACTAAGAGTTTATTGCTCCAATCTCTGTGACCAGATGATGTAAGGATAAAAAATTCCAGTCAGCAGTAAGATGTTTAGAAAAGGAGGTGGATTCTGCTAAGGATTTGTTTTCTGAGGCCACTGGTGGATGCTGGTGAGTGAACAAAGTGGCAGGTGGTTGCCATAAACAAGTAACAGAAAGGTAAATATTTCCGGGAGTCAGGCACCCTGACTGCAAAAAAGGAGGAGTGAATGGGTGAATAAAAGAAGGCAGGAATAGGCACACTCCTGCTCAAACGGATTGCAACACCATTGCAGTCTATCAAGCATCTTGATGCAGATAAGATGCAGTTTTTTGTTGTTGTTGTTGTTGTTTTTTTCAGGGAGACTGAATTTACTAAGAAAATGTTGATGTAGCAGTACTAAATGCATAAAACAGGTGTACATTCAGTACTAACAGAAATATCTTGGTTTTGAATGAGATTTTCCAAGGCTCTTGCAAAATCCTGATTATCATAGAACCATGGAATGGTTTGGGTTGGAAGGGACCTTTAAGATCACCTCATTCCAAGCCCCTGCTATAGGCAGGGACACCTCCCTCTAGACTAGGCTGCTCAAAGCCCCACTTAAAGAATTGTTTTGCACAACTACGTATTTTTGGCAACAATTTGGTGATTTTCATTAAAAAATACATCTATAGAAGAAGATGCAGAAGATTGTATAACCATCTTTTTAATAGATTCACAAAACAATTTCCCATGAGAAATACGCTAAATGATCTTGCAATTAGACAATGAAAATACAATACATAGGTTGAGGGCATCAAATTAATGTTGCCTGGATTAACTTAATTTTTATGTTCCTAAACTTTTGAATGTCTTTCTTTACAACATTAATTTTGTTTTATTGTAGTTAAATTGAACAATGAAAATTATATGGAGAGAAGAAATCTAAACAAAGAAGAAAATATGTGTATATACATAAATATGTACATATCTACATATACATATATATATAAGTTGCCCCAAACCTGCCATAACAGTAATGAATATTCTTGCACTAACAGCAGTTTGACTAAAGATCTTTATGTTGGTATTTTTCTTCATTTTTAGTGGTGACATTTTATTGCTTCTGAGAGCCTGCACCAAACAGTACAGATAATTTCATGTTATCCTCATTATCATCTTGTTGAATGAGGAATTCACATAAAGAAAAAGCAAACAAACAAACAAACAAAAAAGTCAGGAAACAAGATTCAAAGGAATAAAAGAGAATCTCACCTGACATGTGTATGTCAAGACTGCTTCTACACTAGCAATTTATTTTGGAACTGTATGTGTTTTCAGTTATCCGTTTGCCTCCATGTTGATCCAGCTTATGGAGTGGCTTTAGTTTGTGTGAATGGGGATCATTTTAAGGGAAACTGAACTGGAAGCTCCTTGTCAGCAGCGTGACAGTCTTTGATGGGGGTACCACGAGTACAAAAACAAACTGCTTTTTGTACATTTTATACTCATCTGCTGCAAAAGTGATAGAGTGAGTGGGAGAGGATTGCTTGAGGATTATGGAGAATTTGTGACATTTGTGGAAGTGCTGCACATCTCAAGTCTGGCTGCCAGAATGGATCATGTCTTCTCTTGCTTTTTTGGGCTGATGGGCTGTCGCTGGATGTAGGGCACTTTGCAATGATCAGGGACATCCATGGATAGATCAGGTTGTTCAGAGCTTGGTCTAGCCTAGCCTTGAATGTCTCCAGGGACCAGGCTTCCACCACATCTCTGGGCGACCTGTTCTAGTGTCTCACTGCTCTTGCAGTAAAAGACTCTTATATTCAAATGAAATTGTCCCTCTTTAAGTATGAAACCATTTCCCCTTGTTCTATCATCACAGACCCTGATAAAGAGTCTGTCACCTTCTTTACTGCCGTTCCCCTTTAGATACTGAAAGGCCACTATCAACTTACCTTGGAGACTCCTCTTTTCCAGTCTGAACAGGCCCAGCTCTCTCAGCCTGTCCTCATAGAAGTGTTCCATTCCTTGGATAATTTTTATGGCCCTCCTCTGGATGTGCTCCAACAGGTCCACGTCGTTCCTGTACCAAGGATTCCAGATCTGGATGCAGAACACCAGGTAACTTCTCACCAGAACAGAGCAGAGGGGCAGGATCACCTGCCTTGACCTGCTGGACACTCTTCTTTTGATACAGCCCAGGATGTATTTGGCTTTCTAGGCTGTGAGAGCACCTTGCTGGCTCATGTCCAGCTTCCCCTCCACCAGTAACCTCAGGTCCTTTTTGGCAGGGCTGTGCTCAGTCTTTCTGCCCCCAAGCTTGTACTGGGTGTTGCCATGACCCAGGTGTAAGACTTTGCACTTGGACTTGTTGAACCTCACGAGGTTCTCCTGAGGCCACTGCTTGAGCCTGTCTGGGGTCTCTCTGGATGGCATCCCAGGCCTTAGGCACATCAACCACACCACACATCTTAGTGTGATCTGCTAACTTGCGGAGGGTGCACTCAATCTCCCTGTTTGTATAATTGACAAATATCATGAAGAGTATTGGTCCCAGCACTGACCTGTGGGGGATGCCACTCATCACCAGTCTCCATCTAGACACTGAGCCACTGTCCACCATTCTCTGGACTCATTCCTGCAGTCTGTTCCTTGTCCATCACACCACCTCTTCATCAAACCTTTATCTTTCCAATTTGGAGAGAAGAATGTTGTGGGGAACCTTTTTCTAAATAAGCACCGAACACCGTTTTACTCAAGGAGTATGTGTTAAAAGCTACAGCAAGGGCTATGCAAAAATTCCTTCCCAAATAGACTATTAGTTATAGCTTAATTGCTTGCTACCAATTTGAATAGATGCTGCAGTTAAATATGGTCACACCCAATTCACAACATATGTGCCAGAACAAGAGAAAAACAATTAGTTCTTCTGTTCTATTCAAATCACATTCATTGTGGAGGAAAAAAGCTTATTTCTTTATGCAGGAAGATTTTTAAAAGGGTTTCTTTTTCTCTCTAGCTATGCCAACATTCTTTTCACATTAGGAAACTTGAACAGATTTAAGCCCTCATTCAAAGTACGGTTTGTAGTACAAACATGCTACAGTTGTCAACACACAATGCACAAACACACAGGGGCAAAAATAGACAAGAGTGGAGCAGACAAGAGCTCTTATTGCTAAACTGCTGGTGGGAGGAGGAGTGAAACTATTTTAAACAGCCAGCCAAACTCATCGAAGCTGCAAGAAGTCTATATTTGGAGTAATTATATGACTATGTTACATCTGGGCTAATTGCAGCAGACGTTAAATAATTAAATTATTCAGCCATTTCCCTTTGTGTGAGAAATGACCTCAGATGGTCACTTTCATCCATTTCATACCAACGCAGCATAGCGGCTCTGCTTATTAAGAGCATATGGAGGAAATATTTTAAGTGTAGTGTAAGTAGCTTTATACTGTGGTTCATTTTAAAGAAATAAGCTAACTGCAATAATTCCTTAAATTTTTTATTCCAAAAGGAGAACTACAAAATTCTTGTTACATCCAGACCCTCAAAAAATAATTTGCCTAGGTGGCATAAAATTAGGTGTTACAAAAACTAATCACTGTTCTGTATGATTCACAACCCAAAAAGTGGGAAAAATAGTGTTGCCTATAAGATTTAAGGAGTTCAGTCTCTATAAAATACAATTTACCTCAGCACACTTTTGCTTAATCTTCTTGGATTCCACAGGTTGGATTTATAACACAACCAAGGAGACAAGAGTTATTATTGAAATTCCACCTGTTCCCACTGGTATGTACCCAAAAATGATGCCAAGTCTATCATGTCAAAATGAATTCCCTCACACAAGAGCAGAATTAGCCTAACTGCAATCATTTGACATTATCCAGACACTCTTAGGAAAGGGAGAGAAGCTAGACTGGGATGAATTTTGATCAAGGAAAATATTATGCAAAAATGAGGTGCTAAGATTTCTGCTGAATATTCATCTTTGAAAAATATCTCATCAGTCTTCTCATTTAGTGCTTAGGTACACTGGGTCAGTGTTGTGTGGCAACAGCAGTAACATATACACAAGGCTATCTCATTACATCCTAATTGAATGGTTCAATATCCTCTAACTGGTTATACGCATCATTAAAGACAGTATTAGTGGAACAGCTCCTGAAAGCCTTAACCTCAAAGATGACAGAATAAAACCAGAGACATGCAGTATTACTGCACTGCCAGTCCCAAGCCGGTATTAAGGAGATCAAAAGTCTCTTGTTTTTGTATTTGCTGGTGGCCATGTATGGTAGTGTTAAGGTTTTCATGTATGCTGTTTTTTGCAAAGCAGTTTTGAAATAGGAAACGTTTGGAACAGTTCTGGATGAGGTTTTTCAGTATTCCTTAATGCTATCCTTAAAAGAAGCATAGGTTGTCTAAAGTGGGGACTTCTGAAATTTAGTGTTGAAACTGAGAAATATTTTGAATTCAGTATTATCTCAGATAGCATTATTTTCTATAACTGGAAGTATAACCTTGAGAAGAACCATAAAAACACAGACTTAGAATGTCATCCTGCGGGATGAAACCAGTCTTACCTGAGGTCTCTTGCATGGGTGAGGGAGGGAACATTGAAGAAACTGATTAGGAGTGCACTGTGGCTGTAACAAGGGAAAACTGTTTTGTGTGGGAAATTGCAGAGGGAATATTAAGTGGAGGAATGTAAATACATCAGGATGAGATTGGAGTTAGGAGGTAAAGTAAAAAACATGAAGAGAGATCAAGGAGGATACCGCCTCTCTTTTACCTAATGACAATCACTTGGCAACTGGAAGCATAGCGTGGGTGCCATTTGTCAGCACAAGTGCCTACAGTACACTTCTTAGTGGCAACTGTTCTTGATGTTACTGGAAAAACAGCTAACAAATTCATGGAAAGGCTGGAAGTAGCATGCTGTGCACAAGTCTTTTGCAGAACACAAAAGATTGTCACCAGGTGATTTAATGGATGATTTCTGTAGACGATTATTTAGCATGAAATTGCTGAACCATCAGTTTTAGTGTCCATGAGGTTTATAAGGGTCTGAGTTTCTTTCTGATGCTGTATTGCAATGGTTATTTTTTTGAATGGTTATTTTTCCTCTGAAAAAAGACATTTAGGTGAGGCTTCTCACTGCTAACTGGGGAAGATTTATCAAGAGGACACAGGGCCAAAAAAAAAAAAAAAAAAAGAAAAGAAAAAAAGAAAAAAAGAAAAGAAAATGAGAAAAAGCTCCGGTATCCCCTGGCTGATGAATCGGTAATGGCAAAGTTTATCTGATGGTTATAAACAACATTTAGTACACTGTTATTCCTTGGGAACATAAAATTCATATGTGTAAATATTGGAAACATATTGTAATTAAAAATGCTGCCTTATTAATAGGTGGTTTGTGAGCTATGTGATTCTCCACCCCAGCAAGTTGGAAATAGGACAAATAGCCAGACTTCATGAGCTGAAACAGTACCAAGAAATTCAGCATAAGTATTCAAACTGGGAAAAAGCATCCTTATGGATCAGGCTATAGCTTGAAAATCTTACAGGTTTTCACTTGAAGCTCTAAGAATCTTTATTTCTAAAAGGACAAACTTGAGCCTGAAATCTATGTAATTTCCTTTGTCACACAGTATATGAGATCATTCCTCAAAATGTCTTAGGAAGGCTCTTCTGAGACTTAGTGTTCTCTTAGACCAGTCTTTGTAAGACTGAGCATTCCTAACACAATGCCATTACCCAGGCAGTAGAAGGTGCTCTTGTAACAGCAAAAGATGTCCCTTGATTTGATGAATTAGTGCTTAGAATAGTTCTGCCCATCGTGTAGTTCAACATCTTGTATTTCAAAAGCAACCAAGCCAAATGATTGCACAATCTAATTGTTTTTAGTCAAGCAAGGCCAGTTTTGGTTATTGAAACTGTATATATATAGCGCTATACTTTTCAAACAGTTTCAATTGGTCTCTTGGGTGTCCTCATGCAAAGATTTCTAAATTGTATAAATAGACCCTATTGTTGTCAATGTGAGGGATCTGGCTAAGAGCAAGTAAATAATTGTCAGTATCACACGTACTACATGCAATGCTAGAGTTGACACAGACTCTATGGTGTCAGTACATAAGAGAGGGAAATTTTGCAGGATTTCCTCACTGTAGCCAGGGAGAACAAGTAATTGGATAATAGTTTTCCCACACATTTATTCCAGGTCTTAACCTTACATAGATCTTTCTGTAGGAAACCACTGACCCAGTTCTTATCCTTAAAAACTACCCAATATCCTGGTGTGATCTAGCTCTAAAACACCACCACTGCCAGCATTTCCACCACCCCATGGCTCTCCTGAATTTACAAATGTTCAATAAATTTTTCAACAGAATAGCTTCATGGACTTACCCCATTGCTTTTTCTCCCTTAATCAAGTCTTTTATCTCCAGTAGCTGGCATCTCCCACATGCCAGTAAGTTCTAGTGGCAAGGAACATATTCCTTTTAAATAAAAAAGAAAAAGTCACTTCTATGTTTAGTTCAGCTATGTACCCACTAGGTCAGATAAGTGTGAAATATTTTTTACTGTTTCACAATGCCAGTCTTTACTGCATCATTTTTCAGTTGCTTTAATAACTTATCTGGTAGCTGAGCGCATATATAGAATCACAGAATCCTTAGAGTCAAAGGACCTCTGAAAGCCATCTAGTCCAACTCCCCTGCAATGAACAGGGACACCACAGCTAGATCAGGTTGCCCAGGGCCTTATCCAGCCTTGCCTTGAAGGTCTCTGGGTAAATGGAGCATCAACCACATCACATCACAGCCTTCTCTTCTACAGGCTGAAAAGCCCCAGCTCTCTCAGCCTATCCTCATTGGAGAGGTGTTCCATTCTGTGAATCAATTTACATCCAAGCCTTGCTTCAGTTCTATAGAGCAGCCAGAGCTGACCAAGCACTTCATGTCATTAGGTGAAGAAAGTGGGCAGCTGTGGAAAGAACTTGAGGCTGGGCTGTTGTTGGAGCTGGTTCTGAGGGCTGGGATGTGTTTCTTGAGACTCAGAAAATGAGGTCTGCAGAAGAGAAACAGCTAAGTAACATGTTAATTTAGCCAGAACATTTTC
Organism: Excalfactoria chinensis; assembly: GCF_039878825.1. Classification (NCBI taxonomy): domain Eukaryota; kingdom Metazoa; phylum Chordata; class Aves; order Galliformes; family Phasianidae; genus Excalfactoria; species Excalfactoria chinensis. The sequence goes on along the minus strand of NC_092825.1, from coordinate 98,545,947 downwards.
AAAATGTTAACATTTTCTGTAGAAATGAATAGAACAATTTTGGTTAATTCCAACAAGAACTAAAACAACTGATAACTGGTACTTTCTGGAGGATGATGGCTCTGGTATTCAGACCACATGCAAGAAACTTTCATTTATTTTCATGTGCTCCTTAGTATCAGTATACCAAAGCTACAACTATATTCTAAGTTCCATTTTAGGATTTTGATAGATCATGATCTTTCCCTGTTTGAAAATATTTTGCACCAGTAAGAAAACGCTGTGAACTGCAATATTATGAGCTAAATAGTAATGAAAGAAACATGAGTACTTAAACTGAGGTATGCCAGTACCTGAGTAGATTAATATCCACCTATGTAGATAAATGCAACCTCATTTTCAGGGGTGTCTGGGCACCTGTGAAGAGATGGAGCAGGAGGAGGTCATTAAGTGTGAAAGCCCAAATGTTTTGTGATGAGTGCAGATGCCTATGAAAATTTTTGGCCTGAGGGGCTTCTTTGACTGCAATTAATTAGAAACAGTTTATTTAAAATATTTTTACACGTTTTTAAGTAATACCAATATCTGTAAAATAGAGTTAGCTTTTCAGATTACTTGTGTCCTTTTCTATTAAATGTATTTTAAAGGGAAGAGTAATTGGCCTACCATGTTTTTACAGTCTAGAATAAGTCTTAAATTTCTTATAATATGACCAAGTGCTAGTGAGACTATATTAATGACATGGTTCTATATTGGCTTGTTATCTTGTTCCGTTGTAAATTAAGGCATTTTAATGCAGCAGATTTGGAAATGAGCAACCAAAGTGAATCACACAATTAGCAGCACAGATGTGACAAGGCAGCTCAGAAAAACACTGGTCAGCAGTAGGTAAATTTTATCATATACACTCAGAAACCACACTCTGATCTGGTAGCCACTGCCAGTTGGAGGAATGTACTAGGGACTTGAATCATGTATGCTACAATGATTAATCTAGCCTGGAAACCTATGGTAGAACTTCAGTCACATGTCTAATCTGTCCATGTCATGTACTGTCTGTATTTCCACTTACCTTGCCTTCTTTTGTTTTTGTTTCTCAGTGAATCAGCAATTTTGGTGTTGCAGTTTCTGCATATATTTGCATATAGGTAGTCTGAACACAGAATATTTCCAGAGAGTGCCTTGATGAATGCTCTCAGAATTATCAGAGTCTGTCTTCTCAGTATTGACAACACCTTAGAATTCAGGTTCACTGCACACACTGATGTCCAGATAAAATGAAAAAGCATCAACATATTTCTACAGTTCTTTATTACTTTTTCTAAAGGATTCAGTTTTAGATACTGAATGTAACTATCAACACCAAAGTGGAAAATATTAACTTAATGCTATTTCATTTGGGAAGAGGTTTTTCAGTAAAGAAATAGGCCATGAAAAAATTACCCAGAGGGGTTGCAAGGTGGAATGATACAAAGATGGTAACAGATATTCCAAAGGTCATTTATAAGGAAAAACTCACCAATATGGATGCCTTTAGCTGGGAAATGCTGAGGCAATCTCCACTGAGGAGCAATATCCAAGAGATGCTGCATTAGTGGTGGTCAGCCCTTAAATGAGGTCTAGAGGAGGTGGAGTCAAGCTCCATCCCTTCCGGGAGCACAGCTAAATTACTCTCACCTGTGCTCCCACAGCTGCCCTGACACTTGCCTCAGCTGATTAATCAGAGGTTCAGGCTGTGATTACCAATTTCCCATACAGGGTTATTAACCAATCGAACTGCAGTGTAAAGCATTCAAGGTGTACTTTCCTTTTATGTAGTGGGAATTGGGCGGTAATTCTAAACATACAAAGTACGTTTTCTTAAGCACTTGCATGGTCTTCATTGATATAGCACTTGACCTCTCCAATCTGCAGTGTGTAAATATTACCAGTGTATTTGTAGGGCAGGGAAAGTCTATTGCCCAGTTGTAATGACAGGGAAATACAGGTTCAAAGAGATGAATGGTCTTTGTTCAGGTTACTGAAGATATATCTGACAGATCAGGAAACAGAAAACACTTCAGATCAAAGATTTTTGACATAGATGTGCTTACTCTCTATATTAAGTGATTTTTTTTTTAATTTTTATTTTTATTTTTTTTTTTCTGTTTTAGGTTTCGTATGCACTCCTACTGTGCATCCCTTACGTATAGAAAGCAAAAATCAAAAGAAAACACACACGCACACAAAAATTATTCTGGCTTTCAATTTACTCTAATGAAAGAACCTTTTTACAGTGGAAAGAAGCTTTACCTACTATTTTAATGTTGCAAAATAACTGAATTTAATCAGACTTGGACATAAAGAAAAAGGAAAATACCTGGAAAAGATACTGAAAATCTTCTCTCATAAAAGTAAAAACTATAGAAAGTTCTGATGCAGAACATGTGGGTCATTGTCAATGACAAATGCCACATCAGTTACAATTAAAAAGTAATCCACAATGATTTTACATTATCACTGCCCAGCAAAATTTAGTATTTCCTAAGCAAGTTGGAGCTAGAGCATCCATTGCAATGGATAGGCATAGCAATTTACTGGGCACGGTGGTAATGGGTTGATGGTTGGATGAGATGATCTTAATGGCCTTTTCCAACTGTAATGATTCTATAATTCTATCAATTAGGAAGCAACATTTTTCCCAGTTTTACATTTCTAAGGATATATTGACAACTATGCTGTCAAAGGACTGAATAGTGCCTTGCTAAAATACACATAATTTATTAAGTACAAAAGGATTGGTTATAGTTCGTTGAAACCATTGCTCCTTTACATCTGGGACCATTCTTCTTTTCATTAACAGGAAGAATAGAAGGGCCTGGTATCAGGCAAGATCCACCTAATTTTCTGTCCAAGAACCCTCAGTATGAAGTCTGTTCTCTATCCTTTTAGTTGTACTGATGTCTCCTACAGGAAATTTGCAGAAGGATCCAGGTAGTTTATAACCCCTCTTTGATGGTGGTATATTACAATGCTGATTCTCCTTTCAAATTTCTTATTGAACACTGCCTGTAAACAAAGCACCAGCTCTGTTCTCAGTTTGGTATGGCAACAAAACTGTGTGTCTGGGATCGCAAGAGAATGCGACAGTGCTGGTAAAGGTGTGGCCCCATTGACACAGTGAATGGGGGTCACTGACATGACAGGTAGACATGAAAAAGACCTGAAGGAGTTTAATACACCTTGGGAGTAAAGTCAGCAGCCGAAAGTGAACCCAAACTACCCTGTGAGGAACTGGGATCAGACACTTTGTTTAATACGGATGTTTTCTTCCCCATCCACTGCTGTCCTGTTTATTGCCATCCATGCAAAGCCACTTGGAGATGAACCAACGGAACTGTTTTTGGGGTCCAGTCCTGCTTTGTGGTTTTGAGGGAAGATGAGTGAGTCTGTTTGCATTTATGTTCTAAATGTGAAGCTTTATTTGCAGCCTACCGCAGTTGTCCTCATTAGCATTGGTATGTGCTACAGACTGGAAAGATGTGCCAACAAGTTTCCATGCAGGTTTTTTCACTAAAAAGAAGAAGAAAGGAAATTTAAAATGACATGATCATGTCTAGGCAGTTGTTTCTTAACTACAGGAAGGATTCCTACAAGGCAAGGCACAGAGTTATGAACAGATATTGCCCCAGATGAACTGCCACATTCCTCTACATGATATAGAGACATTCTTATTGCAACAACTTTGATCTTCAAGAAGGCAGGACAACTCACACATCCTCAAACAACAGCATGAGACCCCCTCTTATCTTTTGCTAGGCAGAATGTTCAAATAGAGAAAATACAACAGATAAAGTAATAAATGCACCTGAAGAATCATTCTTGCCTCCCTAAAGGCAGCTCTGCTCATTATAGGTAGGTCCATTGCCCTGACATCTTACCATGCTTGAACTTGTATTTGTGCTCAAGTTAACATGAGTTTATGCAAATGATGCACTTCTGTATGAACAGTGTCCTGGTCTCTGCTGCTTCTGACTGAGGATTGGCAGGGACCAGCACATCCCCAGGCTCACAGTACTGTTTCCATTTGTCCATCCCCATGTGTATTCTCTGTGAGATTCACTCCTTAAATGGATCTCACATTCCACCAACCATCCCTATCCCCACAACGGATACCCGTCAGAGGACAGATCATCATGAATGGAAAGGAGCCAGCTTGGTCTTATTTCTTAGATGGATTTTTGGCAAATGAGCAGACAGTTTGGAGCATGCATGGAGTTATGAAGTGCAACTGCCAAGTCACAAGGCATTTTCCTTCTCCTGATCAGCTCCTCTCATCCTGCTCTGATACAGAGGTTTCAGCACAGCTGCCTCATAATGTCTGTGATTATTCACCACCCAAGTATCAGAGTTCTGGTGCTTCCCCTCCTGCAGCCTGCCCTAGCAGCAGTGAGAGAGAGGGACTACCAGGCAGAGAGGCTAAAGGAGGATTCATTAGCCTTTGTGAACCAAGCATGGTGCTCTTTATGAAGAGACCTAATGAACATCGCTGCTCAGAGGCAGACAGAGCCAGGGGTGATGCAGCCATTCTATAAGCTCCACACATATTTATACCACAGTCACATCCCCTCTGAGCGCATATTCATCCTCCTTTTGAAAATAACCCACCAGTCATGCACTACTGAGCACTGCTTTTGCAATGTGCAGGATGACCTCTCGGGACATCATTAAGATATCTCAAAAAACTGGGCTTCAGATCTTTCCACATGGAAATGCTGGATATCTGCTTGAAAGCTCTCTGACATCTTGCAGAAATCCAGGCTCCCTGTGCCCCCGCTTCTCCTTTCCAAACCTTGCTTTATACTGAACAGAGCAGGAGGAAGTTTATTTTGTGCTGAACATGAGTTTAGTTCAGGACTTTGTAATTAGTTAGCTTGTTTCACAGAATGTTGCATGTGGCATGCAGCAAATGATTGCAAAATGAATAATAAATTAACTGTAAAAAATGCGAAGCTTTTGCTCATGACAGACTTCCAAACAAAAGCGTTGGAAGTAAGATGCTATTTTGATTCCTAACACCTGCAAGTGCACAAAGATTTATTTCCCCACCACACGCAGATGCTACAGAGACATTTTGCTCACACTGCAAACCTGCTCACCTGGAGCGTAACTCCTGGTTAAGCCTTCAGGCACCAATTCAATAGCAATGATTAAGATGTGCAGTTGTGCCTACTGTAGTCACACTGTGTTTCTTCAGCAGATTTTAATCTTTTCTCTATGCATTTATTCTGCAGTTTATCATGGAAGTGCAAGAACTGTGATTATTCATAGAATCATAGAAGCATAGAATGGCCTGGGTTGAAAAGGGCCTCAAAGATCATCTAGTTACAACACCCCTGCTGTGGGCAGCGTTGCCTACCACCAGGCCAGGCTGCTCAGAGCCACGATTCTCTTGAAATTCTATCAAAATCTGTGTGTATCTTTTGCATACATTCATATAGGAATAAGTTCCTGACAGTCTCTTAAGAAGCATGGAAACTATTTCTAATCCGAATTCTAGCATTTGTGTGCTATGTGATGCTCTTCTTTATTTTCCTATCCTTTCTCATCCAAACAATTGGCTCCACCAGCTTGTGGAAAATGTTGTGTAGTTACCAAATATAACATCTGAATCTAAGACTTCCTTGATGTGGACAGACAGCAAATTAGCAGACTGGTCTCCCTACAAGTATACAGTAGATTTTTTGGTTTGTAATATAAGAAAATAGGCTTTACCTTTTAATAGCTAAAATATGCTTTACATTTTAATATCTTTTTGTTCTCCTCTTGCATTTAAACTTTTCTCTGAAATCAGAGAAAAACGCCATAAATTCACTTTGACTGATGGAACTCTAAATAATTTTCTCCAGTGGGACTTACCCTGTTGGTCAACACATGTTAAAATATTGCTCTATAAAAGCGTTATTAAGCTCACTAAATTCAGATAGGAAAAAAAAACAAAAACAAAACAACAAGAATTTAAAAGAAGTTGAAGAAATAAGTTTAAAATAAAGTGAGTCCTTCTCTTTGTCTTAAATATGCATTGTTAAAACAAAACAGATTGTAAATGTACTTTTTGATGTATTCCACTTTAGTTTTTTAAGACCTGTAATTATATATGAGAACCTATAATGCTCACATGCATTTAACTAAAGATGATAACACCTTCAGAATCATTCTGCGATGAATGTGCAGGCATCAGGAGAGTCAGAAAAGATACTCTCTTATGGACATGGCTTCCCTGTTGAAAGCTCCACCTGGAAAGCAGATCTGAGGATGATTCCCTTCTTACTCTGCTAATAACTGTCTGGAAGGTACTTCTGGGCTACAGTGGGCTCTGGCCAACTTTTAGTAGTTTGTCTTTGGCACGGTATGATCCAATATGGACTTCAGAAAAATGCCTAGAATCTGTCCTGTGAGCTGACAGCTCTCCGGATCACATCCTGCCAGGAGGCAGCTAACTGTGCATCTCCACAAATTTCTGTCTTTCTTTTGCCATAGAGTGTGAAGTACAGGCCTGCCCTTTGAGATTTAGTTTGGATAAAAGAACAAAGTTTTTTACAGTAAGGGGGATGAATACTGGAACATTCTAACACGGTACTTGAGTTATTAACATACATTTTTCTCGTAAATTGTTTGTGGGAGCAACATTTTCATCCACCACCTTTGCTATCACAGTTAATGCATTTTTGCTGTGAGAACTGTTAGGTTTGATATTTCTTTAAGTTTAACACTTCTTCCTAGGTCTCAGAGTAGTGCATATTGAATAGCAGCTTAGCTCCTGAGGGCTGTCAGCCATTTATGTGAAAGAATTTGATACCATTACTTCAGTTCTTTGGGGCATGTGTTTACATCAATATCTTCTGCCTTCCAGTTCTCCCCTGCAAAATAGAGGTAGCACTGTGTTACTTTTCCTGCTTCAGAGGAGACTGGGAAATGTTTTACTTCTTTTTTGTACTATCAGCCAGGTTGCCAGGATTTGTGCTCGTTATTTTAAATACTCTATTTAGCTAAAGTAGAGACATTTTATATTCAGGCTGTTTTCTTTTCTTTTCTTTTTATTTTTTGAAACCCCCAGTTTATTTTCTCATCTTAAATTCTGTTTAAAAATGCCATTCAGATTTGTTAACGGTTGATTGCTTATGTTGGAAAACAAGTTTCAAGAAGATATCCAAAACAAATGTTTTTTGTGCAATTCTTTAGATTGTGGATACAAAGTGAGTGACTTGTGTCCTTTAATTAATATACAAAAATCACTATTTATTGAATTACAAATTTAATTGGCAGCATTTTAAGAATTCCAGAAATAACTGAAGATTTAAATTCCTACACAAATATGTTACTGGGTTGTTCTGCCTCAAATCACCAGGAAGAATGCTTTTGTTTATACAGCCTATACAGTGATTAATCCACATATTTCCAAATAAAGCTGATCTGGGTCTCTGCTAAGAGAAAAGATTCTCTTCAGACTTTGTCAAAGGCTGAACCTCATCCATCCATCTCAGCACGAATGCATAGAAGGTAAATTGTGGTCTCTCAAAGCGTGTCAGGAAGAGCAGCCAATGCTGTTCATTTCACTGGATTGTGAACTCAGCTCCACAAATAGGTAACAGGATGCCCACACACCAAAGCACTGGCCTTGCACTAAGAAGGTTTCACACTATATTAGAATGTACCTTAGCATACAGTTCAGCCAGACTGAAAAGCCAGTAACAAGCCTCATCTGAGCTGCATGGAACATGAAGTTCCTTGATTTGTTTTCCAGCCTAAAAGAACTCTGAAAGAGTTTTTATTGTGATATTCAACAAAATTGGAGTGGTGCATTCCTGTCTGAAGTGTCTCTAGTGGGAAGTGAGGAAACAAAGGAGCTGGCTTGCAGACCTCGTGCAGACTGTCTTGATGGCAGTTCTATCCATGTATCTGATTAACCAGGGAAGTTTGATTCCCCACTCTGCCTGTAAGGTTTTGAATTTATACCCTCTGCATTGGTTAACTGATGGGTATCACAGAAAAACTCTACTCTGGGCCATGCTGTTTAAGAAGTAATTTCCTTGATTAACAAAGCTCAGCTCATCCTTTTACGTCCTTAGTACTAATGATAGCCTCATCACCAACTGCTCTGATCTGCTGGTCTGCTCTTCCTGTGCTGCTTTGCTTGCTGAAACCAGTGGTTGCACATGCCTTGTTCTTTAGGCTGGCCTATCCTTTTTTCTGGTTATTTTTTCTCCTGAGTACTTCTGCTCTGCTTCTGCTTGGTTTAATCTTTTGCATTTGTCACTCCATCAAAAAAAGGGGGATGTCATTTTGTGAACAGCAGATCATGAAGTCACAACAGAAATTGTACAGACTGGGATTTTCCAGCAGAAAATACTTTGTGTCCATACAATCATTTAAAAAGTATTTGTTTTCTTGTTTCAACTGTTTCTTCTGGTAAATACTGTACTTTCACTTGGGTTTTCCAGTTATTTCTTATATTTTTGAAATATGTTGGTTCATCGTAGCTTTTGGACACTGGATGCTCTCTTCTTCCTTTCTACCTGCATATTGTAGGACATTTACTCCCACGTTGTGAAAGCTGTGTGTTTGGTGTGGTGGGGTGCAGCGGGATAGTGTATAACAAAATAAAAAGTACAGTGGGGATGTGGTGAGAAGATTTCCAAAGGCTTACTGAATATGCATCAGAGAATGTTTTTTCTTCTGGAGCTTCCCAGTTGCAGTGCAAGATTCAGTTATAAGAGGCACTGATGGAAGGCCCTGGCCAGTGCTGGCTCAAGTGATGGCAAATAATTTGTGCATTTTGATACCCTGGCTAAATGCAGTCCAGTGAACAGGGCAAAATATTCAGCTGTGTTTTCTGTTTTGGTACAGGAATTTGAGAATAGGAATCAAGATTGCAACAAAAGTGACCAATTTGTGTCTGCAAGACCATTTTCAGTAGACATAAATAAGATGCCTGTAAATTTTCAAATAGAATGTATAGAGTTGCAGTTGAATATGCAATTCATTCTACATATCCTGAGGTAAGAGCAGAACATAAAACTTCCCAATAAGAAGCCCCTAAACATCTCCTCAAGTAAATACTTTGGTTCTGGTAAACACGGTGATCAGAGGTGGGAGATAAAGGGACATGACCAATCTCTTTTCAGCGGCCTGTGGGGACAGAACAAAGGGAAACGGTGATAAACTGAAGCATTTGAAGTTCTGCACCAATATACGAATGAACTTCTTCACAGTAAAGGTGACAGAGCACTGGAACAGGCTGCCCAGGGAATTTGTGGAGTCTCCCTCTCTGGAGATATTCAAGACCCACCTGGATGTCTACCTTTGCATCCTGCTGTAGAGAGCCTGCTTTGCAGGGGGGTTGGACTTGATGATCTCTAGAAGTCCCTTCCAACCCCCATGATTCTGTGATTCTGTGATTCAATGCAAAAAATTTGATCACATCTCCTTGCCAGGCTTTTATAAGACCTCCCTTACCAGAGAAAAAGATCCCTCACTTCCCACTCATGTCTTATTCATGGCATTGCTTTTTAGCAGTAGACACATTTGTGAGTAACTGTCGGGGATGAAGCACAGGAAGAGTAAAACTTCATGAAAAATTTCTGACAAACACCTGGAGAACTCACTAAGAATTGCTGCCACTGCCATAGAACCAGACATGTGCACTGGTTTCACAAAAGCAAGGCTTATGTTTTTGTTGCTCTCTCTGTTTTAGTGTTTTAATAAAAATACTAAAAGAATAAAATGCTTTTTTATCTACATATTAATGATAGCATATATTTTACGAGGGTTGCTCCAAAAGTAATGCCTTTTATTTTATGTTATGACCCGATGACATCAGAGGTGGATGCTAGTGGTTAAGCAGTAGAACTTGAACCTTCCTGTCAATACCCTATTGCACTTCGTTACTATGTGACAGATGGCAGCAGAGAGGCCGTCTGGCAAAATGGCATCTGATATGAAAGTGCAGGTGAAGCAAAAATGTAACTGAATTCCTCCATGCAAAAAAAAAAGACCTTATAGACATTCACTGATGCTTGCTGAAAATTGATAAAGACCAAAGAGGGGAGGTGAGCACAGTGAGGGGTGGGTGGTTCATTTCAGTTGTGGCAACAATGACAGTGGGTCACCTCTGCTTGTACAGGTTTTGACAAGTGCAGCATGCAGGCTCTAGTTAATCACTGGTGACAATGCATAGCTAACAGTAGTGACTGTGTTGGAAAATAGCGTTTTGTAGCAGATAACTTGCTCTGTGAAACTGAGTTACTGTGTTCTTTGTATCTGCTGTAGGTTCCATGGAAATAAATAGGAGGCATTACTTTTGGAAGGAAATATGAGGCTTAAGACAATTCACTCAGTGTGGCCCAGGTAAGCCAAAAGGCTGGACAACCAAATCCTAAGTCATCAAGTTGCAGAACTAAAGCACCTGACAGGAAGTGCCAGTAATAGGAGTTTCTAGCCAGCTTCTGTGCCTCAGAGTTATGATTCAGTTCTACAAATATGTCGATCCCTGTCTCACTTACAGTGCATGGCAGAGTGCAAAGCATTTCTTTATTTGATTTATATGTATAAAAGAGGATTTATTTTTGGAAATTAGGTGTTCATCTGAAATAGGTTAAGTAAAAACCACGCGGTCTTACAGATGTAATAGTGTCTTGGAGAGATTTTACCTGCAGTTTATCAGTGTCTCCTGTTGAAGAGACAGTTTATTGCCCATCCCAGTCTAGTGACATTCCCTTGTGTTGCATGAAGGATCCAGTTCAGCAAATGCATATTAACCACAGGCATAAGCCCTTTTGCTGAATTGGGGCCCTAGCAAATGATGCCTACCACAGTATATTTCCTTTCAAGAGTAACTTCCAGTGATGATTTTGATTTGAAGATGCCTGATATTCTCTTCAAACAGAAGACACCTATAAATTTGATTAATCTTTTTCCATACTCCATTGCCAATATTCGGTTTAATATTTTTTCACAACTCCTTTTCCACTGCATTTAAACTGCACTTTCTAAGGCAAAGTATGCTCTCCTAAATATTCCCATGACAGCTGCAGCTTAGCAGCTCTCAGACATCAGAACAGAGATACCCAGCACTGTGCTTGGAAAGTGTGTTTGCACTGACGTATGGATGAGGTGCAAGGAACACGTGCAATTTATACATACTTACAAATCTTTCACTGTGATTTTCCATCCTGTGTGTTTGCTGTGCCTACCCACTGGCTCAATCAAAAATTTAGTATATACACGGCATGACAAAACATGTAATTTGTTTTGTCTAGAACTTGGTTCCTGCAAGGTTCATCTAATGCCCTGTATTTCTTATAGGAGTGGGAAGAGAACCCTCTGTATCATAATGTGATTTTGTAGATTTCCATCATATTCACTTTCAGATATCTCTTTTCCTGACTGGAACAGAAGCTGCCCCATACCTTTGATCATGTTTACTGTGCTTTTCTGGTCAAGGATGGCCACACACAACTCTAGCTCTATTGTAGAATCGTGGATGACATCAGTGGCTCCTCCTTTGTCTATTGATGTGGTTATGCCATCATAGAAGGCCACTAGGACTTGCCCTTGGTAAAGCTATGCTGGTTATCCCCTGTCACTTCCCACTCTTCCATAGCTTCCAGCACGATCTTCTCCAGGATCTTCTCTGGTGCAAAGGTGAGGCTGACAGGCCAGTAGTTCCCTGGGTCATCCTTTCTACCCTTCTAAAAATGGCTGTGACACGATCTTTTTTCCAGTCACCAGGGTCTTCACCTGACTGCCAAGACTTTTCAAATATTATTGAGAGTGGCTTGGTGACTATATCAGCCAATTCCTTCAGGACTCTGTGATGCATCACTTAGGGACCCAAAGACTTGTGGATGTTCAGGTTCTTCAGGCAGTCATCAATAAGATCTTTGCTCACAGTGGGAGGGGCACTGCATCCTCAGTCCCCACCTTTCAACCCATCTGCTTGAGGACTGTTTGTAGAGCAGTCTCTGGTCAAGACTGAGGCAAAAAAACTTGTTGAGTACCTCAGCCTTCTCCTTATCTGTTGTTACCAGCCCGTCTGTATTGCTCACTAGGGAGGGTATGCTCTCCTGGACTTTTCCACTTAATGTACCTAGCCTTTCTTATCCTTTTTTGTCCACTTCACCAGGTCCAGCTCCAACTGGGCCTTGGTCTTCCTAACCCTATCCCTGTACAGCCTTACAGCATCTCTATGCTCCTCCCAGGCTACCTGTTCCTGCTTCCACTGCCTGTGCATTTTCTTCTTGCACTCTATTTTGGCCAACAGGTCCAGTTTCAACCATGCTGGTCTCTTGCCTTCTTTTCCAGACTTTCCACATCTGGGAATGGAGAGGTTTTGTGCACTAAGGAAAGCTTATCTAGCTTTGCCAGCTCTGCTCCACTCCCTTGTCCATCAGGACAGATTTCCAGGAGGTTTTGTTGACTCACACCCTGAAGAATCTGGAAATTGACTCTCCTAACAATTTTCAGCCTGATTTTGCTCCTTGTCAGCCCATGCCGAGTCTGTCTATTGCTTGGCTGAAGAAGTTATCCTCAAAACATTCCAGGAGTCTCCTGAATAGCATATAGCTTGCCATCTATGTCAAGGTGGTTTAAGTTCTCAAGCAGAACAAGAGGCTGTAAACTCCTGTAGCTGGTGGAAGAAGACTTCATCAACAGGCTCCACTTGATTGGGTAGCCCGTAGTAGACATTAGCCACGAGTCTCCCTTTTGTTGCCTCAGTCTCTAACTCTCACCTGTGGGCTTTTGACTTATTCATAGCTATTCTTCAAGGACAGCTCTTCAGACTCTATTCCAGCACAAGAAACAAGGAATACAATCATATACATGTAACTTTCGTAGGTCACTTAAGCAGACATAAATCATTCAGAGCTGGTGACTGTCCAGGACAACAAACTTTAGCAGGTCCTGTTTCACAACAACAAAAAGATACCATAAGAACCTTTTCTGAACTTGAAGACTCAAAATCCTATGACTTCACTGTCTCATGTATCAGCACAGTGCACCCTAGGAGTAAGCCAAGGCACTGAACTTATCCTGGTGAGTCACTGACACCCAGGAGCAGACTGAGGACTCCAAACAAAATGTTGACTGTGCTTGACCCTGTGCGATTTGTACTAGATGAAGTCTTGATTTCGTGTGGCTAGAACAGATCAGTAACATTCTTCATTAGTTTACTGGCGCCTCCTTGAATTTGGAATTGTGCCCAGATGTATCAAATCCCTAGAACTATTTGTTCAAATTGGCAAAGATTTTGTCTTTTTTAACCATTAATCACTAAATTGTGGAAAATAAAGAGTGGGAGAAAGAGCTAGACCAGTGTATGGCCTCAGACATAATAAATGTCGTACCAAGACTATTAGATGAAGTCACATGTATAATTTGCTATTTATTTATCTTTAATACACATCAGCTATAAATGAATTAGAGAACATTTGGTGACAAGATTTGTCTGCCATAAGGAAGACATTTTTTAGAGCTACAGCAAGAGTTCTGATAATACTCAAGAATAATAATGACAGTCCTAATGCAGTACCTGAAAGAACTCCTCTCTGTTGTAGGGTGGTTTTAGGTTTGTGGATGGAAAAGACGAAAAATTTGCTTCATCAGAAAAATTTTGAAAGCCAATTAAAACATTTCACTTTCATAAGTAGTGTGATTTGGCAATTGTTTTGTAAATGTTCCTTAACTCAAGCAAAAATGTTTTCCATTAAGAAAACCCCAAAATTATTCTTTTGCTCTCTTGTTGTGTAAGACAAGCCTAAGACATCCATTTTATTGCTGAAGTCTGTTTAAATCTTGTGACTAATTGGGCTTCGATTAAAGTACAATAAAATAGTATCTGTAGGATGAGTTCTATGGCTGCTCCTTCTCAAAAGATGTCTTTTGAGCACATATGATCCAATATTTCAGGGCCTTTTATTCTGAGGAACAACTGATGCTGTAAGTACTTGCAAAAAATTGCTTTCAATGTGTAACATTTTGTGATTATTTGCAGAAAAAATACACTACAGAATGCAACAGACTGCTTTGCTGTCTTTATAAAAATTACCATGGCTTGATTAGCTTGTAACAGCAAACAGCAAATGTTAATTCTCAGGATGAGAGCTAGGAATTCCTTGTCTCCAATACCATTTGTGAAGTATTCAAAATGTCTTCTGCTCTGAGCGTCTGCCACAAAATCTTGTCCACCTTCCAACTCTGCAGGCTTCTGACCTTCTTGAAATCCAAGCTGTGGTCTCCTTGAATTCTTCATTATCACCATAAATTTCCACCACTCAAACCATGCCTTGTGTTGCATTTATGCAAGCGCACGTTCTACAAATTCTGATTCTTGTTAATCTTTTTCACTCCCTGTCTTCCAGAGGATGTGTGGAGAGACAAGGGATTATAGCCTTGCATTTGGGATATATTGAGGCATGATGCAGAGCAGAAAACAGTTAACACGCAAATGAAGAACAGAAAAAAAATGTTGATACATGATGCAAAACAGAATGTAACTCATTCTTTCTTAATGGATATGGCTTTGCAGTACTTAGAGTACAAACCAGAATAAATATCTACTTCAGGGAAATTAATGTTATTATGAATTTAAATATCATCAGGAATACATTTATTTTACAGATCAGCATTCTAACTTTTGCTATGTGCCAGAGTTGACACCATGTATATTTTAGAGGGTAAGGTAGCATGGTTCAGTGTTTAACACAGGACTCAAAAGGGCTCAAGTCTCTTTCTTGCTGTAATTTCACTTAAGTAAGTCACCTAAGCTTCTTGTGATTCACTTCCCTGCTTCTTAGAAATGTTATGAAAACAAATGCAAACAATATTTTCAGTAAAAACATCTAAAATGGACTGCGATAACTAGGCTTGCTTATCTTTCTGTACAGTGATATAATGACAAATAATATTTATTTTGTTTCGTTTTCCAGAAGGATCTACTAAGCATATAATGATGATCATGAACAAATTGATGAAATCATTAATAGAATGCTTCAAAGCTGTTCATCCTGAAAGTGTTTTCTTACAGTTGGTAGGGTAGTCAGTGTGGTTAATTTCATTTTTCTTAAGCTATATTTCTTGTCAGAAAATGCAGATAGTTCTGTTGCATTGTGTTCAGAAAGCATCTGTTGATGGTTCATTTAAAATGTATTCCTAACATCAAGGTAGATTACAAACTATTTCAAAAGATGTGCTTCCTGAAAATTTGGTATTCTTAAAAATACCTCAGAGTGAAAAATTTATGCTCTTCATTGTTGTTGGATATTGCATGGTACTTTCAGATGAGCTGCTGCATGGAAGTAAGACAGAAAGTTAAAAGGAGCCATTTACCTGTGCTCAAGAAACACAACTTGCATTAATGGTGCCATTAAATCTGCCAATATTGACAGAAGTTTTTGTAGTGTGAGTGAAGGTGTATCCTGCAGCTCCTCCTTCAGAGATGTGAGTAGTGGTGAGTGGTGGTAGTCTTGCCAGGAAGATGGAGTATGGGATGTGCACACCAAGTACCTTGCTAACTGCCCCCTGCACTTTGCACTCCCTGAGTTTGAATGCAGTGAGTTTGACATGGTCTCAGTCCTCTTCAACCAGCAATCTGAAATCTCTTGATGCAAACAATGCTTTTGTAGACTCATTTAACTGCAGAAGTTACCCCTTGAAGAACTGTGGTGAAACACAGATTGGTGTGGCAACTGAGGCAAGTCCTGAGGTAGCACTGTGCGACATTAACGCAATCTTCCTTTTACCCTGACTTGCAGCTTGTTTCCTTTGTTGGTTCATGGGTAGATCGCAGACATTTCAGAAATTAAAAAAGTAAATAAATAAGGAAGAGAGGGTAAGAGATCACAAATCAAACAGAACTCCAACAGTAGAAGAGTATCAAATAACATTTTAATAACAACATTTCACTCAATTTGAACACCTGTGTAGATTTCTCATTTAGGATACTTGTTTCCCTCCCCCAGCACTCCCCACCTCACACACATTTGATACTATGGAAACTTCAGTATTTGACTTGCATTAACCCAAACTCATGTATCATCTACAAGATGGTTCTGCAGGCTGTAAGGTGTTTGGGATGTTTCAGAACCAACAGAGATGAAGCTCTGGGCTTTCATCACCACGAGCTCCAAAATATTTTCAGCAGCACGTTGAGAGATGAAAGGCTGCTGGCAGCTCAGCTTAAAAGCTTAGAGTGAGTGCAAAGACTTCAGTTTGCACCCATTTCTATTTGCTGCTGACCCAGGCTGTGCATCCTGGCTCTCAGGTATTCAGTTGCTGTTTCCCAGAGCTGGCTCCCAACCAGTGCTGTCACATTGACCAATACTATGTCTCCAGCAATCTCCAGGAGGTCTGTATGTTTCATTTACCTCCTGGTTTACTGTCTTATACATGGACAACTTCCTTTGGATAGCAACCACCACTTTTTCTCTGGGCAATATCTAACATCATAGTATGTTGTTCCATGGCTGAATTTCCTGGGCATTGTGATGAGGTGAAAAACAGAACAGTTCTAATTTCACCAGGGAGGGAAGCCTACATAATTCATTGTTCTTCAATTGTATATTGTCATCCACTGAACTTACCCTATGTTTGTCTTATCACCTGCCTACCCTGGCTTCAAACCTCTTTCTGAGAAGACATCCAGAACTTGACAGAATCACAGAAAAACCTAGATTGGAATCCCTGGACCAGCCCTCTATTGAAAGCAGGGCCTTTGGTTTGGTTATCCAGGGCCCTGTCAATCCACATCTGTAGCAATGAAGAATGATTCTGCCACTGAAGTGAGTGACTGTACCACTTCTCTGAGCTTTCAATGTGTAGATCTCATGGTGATTTTTAAAAATTATTATTAATTTTTGGGGGTGACATTTTTCCTGTGGTAACTTGTATCCATTGCTTCTTACCTTGTTGTGCATCCCTGTGAGGAGAGTACTCCTCTGTACATCTACGTGCCTCTCTAAAACTGCACTTTAGAATCATACAATCATCTAGGTTGGAAAAGACCTTTAAGACTGTCAAGAAGAACACTCAACCTGAACTAACAAGTCTCATCATTAAACTGTGTCCCTTAGAGCTCATGTCTCTAAGTGCTCTTGGGTGTTAGAATACTATGATTAAATTCTTTATGTTTTTTTCTAGGCTGAAAATCTCAACTCCTTCAACTTCTCTTTTTAAATCAAGTTTTGTAGCACTCTACTCGTTGGTGGTTGTCATCTATCAGTCTGTCTGATTTTTTAATGTCTCTTGAGCAGGGAGAAAGCAAAGCTATCAAGCCAGGTGTGGCCTGACAAGTGCCACATGCCAAAGAATAACCACATCCCTTGGTTTGCTGGCTGTACTCTTGCTGATGCAGCCTAGAATACAATTTGCCTTCTTCTCTGCCAGGGCAGGCTTCTGGCCTATGTTCAACTTGCAGTCTGCCCATACCTCCAGGGCTGTTTCTAAAGAGTGGCTCCCCAGCCAACCAGTCCCCAGTTTGGGCTGCTGCTTGGGATTATTCTATCCCAGCTGCAGGACTTCACATTTGTCTTCATTAAATCTCAAGTATTTATTGATTTAACCTCATGTTAAATAACAGCCTTGTTGGCTCAGTCTTATTAGAGCCTATTGAGACCTCTCTGTGCAGTGGTTCATCTCCTCCCAGTGTATTTACATCTTAATTTTGATGTCATCCACAGACTTGGTGTGGGAATTCAGTTCCATCATCCATTTTCAACTAGGGTGAATAGTATTGAGTCCCACACAAACCCCCAAGGAATTCCAGTCATGAATGGCTGTTAGTCTGATTTTAAACCATTAATTAACCATTACACTTTGAGCCTGGAATTTTAGCTGGGTTTCCACCCAACTTGATTTGATGTATTTGTTGAATTTCAAAGAGATCAGTGGTGTTAGTGCAGATCTGTCGTCTACAGAGTCCTCTAGAAAAGACAGATTGAACTTCCATGTCAGAAAAGGCAACAGAAAAAATAGTAAATTTAGGTGTAATATTTTAAAGTGCTGAGGAAGAGGGAAAAAAATTGGAATTAAAAAAAAATGGAGGCTGATGGAGGAGTGATTAAAATGGGAGATAGGAGCAGAATGTGTATGTTGGTCTTGGAGTATGACAGCAGCTGGAAATTGAGATAAAAAGTTTTGCAGCTGTGGCAGTCTGAGTGTTAGTTAAACAGAGGGGTCTTTGAGAGGCATTAAACAGGGAAGGAAAGTGGTAAGCACACAATCTGAAAATGAAGGAAAAGAATGCGAAAGGCTAGGGAAACAAGAAATGAGCAGTAAAGAAGAGGTTCAGTGGGTGAAACTGAAAGTGATGGGGCAATACTGACAGGCCACCAAATGAACAGAATAGGTGAAATGGAAGACATAGGATACCCAACTGTAAACCTATGGGGTAGTTTGAATATTGTATAGTTTTGCCACAGTACAGCATTGCCAACTAATTCTTGAAGTTTAAAACTGTCATGTTAACCCACATTGTGCCCCTGAGCTATTTTAATTAAAGTTGAAGGTTTGTAATTTTCTTGGTATTTCTGAAGATTCTTTTTGAACTTACTGTTACCATGTTCCAATGACAGACAGGTCACCTTGTTGTATAAACATGCCTATTTATTATCAAAACTTCTGTAGGAGTCCCCTGTTTCCTATACTGTAATAAGTACTAAAATATTCAGCTAAAGCCCACAGTACTGTTGGTGTAAAACATAACAGGGTGTGGTCGTAGATTTTTGGCTTAATCTAGCTCCCACTGAAGTTATTGGAAGAATTGCCATTGACGTCAATGGGAAGAGAACTGGGCCCATGATAGGAACTACAGTAGTAACAACAATGCATTTGACTTATATAGCTCTCTCTGCCTGCCAGAGGCCTGTGAGTACTGCATGTAAATGAATACAAAACAATAAAAAAGATTAAAATGTCTCCGATTCCTGCAGGATTAGAACAGACAAACAGTGAAAATCAAAGTATGCCTATATATGGGCCATTTCTTATGCAATGCTTCTGACTGTGTCATCACACAGTTTATGGCAGGTCACTGTGTACTTGATCTCCACAGAGCTGTTGTGGATGAATTCATAAAGCCATTGCACACTTAGAACTGTCTTAGCATGCAAATAAGTACACCCCCAAAAAAATGGATATTGATAAAAGAAAATATTTTTAGGCTTGCAAATCAGCCAGAATCAGTCAAATTCTTGGCTCCAGCCATGTGCTGCTGAGTAGTGTCAGATGCTCACACATACACAAATTGACATTTACAAGGCATGCTGTGCCTAGTGCCAAGTTCAGAAATAAATTGCCTCTTTTGATAGGTTCACCAGAGCCTCCTAAGTACACCAGAGCCTCCTAAGATTCATTTATTGTTTGCTACTGGAGGGACTGGAATGCTCCTGGACACAGAATGAAAATCCATTCAGCACAGCATAAGGGAAACTGCATAAACCAAAGTACAATAACTGTGAAACTGCAGTTTCATAGGGTAATGTATTTGGAGTGCTGCATATGGAGGATTAGGTGCTTGGCTGTCATTAACAACAATGTGGGCTGCATTAATTAACTCCATGTGTATGCTGGTGAAAACCTGCTCCAATAAATACCAATGCCACTTACCTGGGGAGCATAAAGGAGGACAGATCTGACCTCTGGAGCATTGCTTGTAAAGGATACAACCTGGAAAGGGCTGCATAGGGGTGATGCTGATTGCTGGTGGATCTCCCCAAGAACACTAAGTACTCTGGTGCTGAGGAAAGCTGAAGGTCTTTATTTTGTCTCTTCCCCTATCTGGACCCATCTGAGATTAACTTCTGCAAATCAGTGCGAGGGAGTCTGTACTTATCTATATTACAAGAAATAGGATATCCTGACTTGATCAGAAAAACAGCACACTGTCCTTTAGCCTGACCAATACTGTTCATGGTAACTCAAAGGAAACGTATAATTCCCATGTACAATTCTGAAGTACTCTACACAATAATTAGATGTGACATGTGCTAGACACCACAGCCATGAGCTTGATTCTCAGAGCCTGCAAAGCCTATCTGAAAATCTCCTTGAGGCTCTGAGAGTCAGCATTTGCCAAATTCAGATTTCTTGGGCTTTGTTCTCTTCCTTGGACAGCATTGGCTCCTGGAGAAGGTACAAGCGTTGACTTTGCTGACAGGACCAGATCTCAGTAGCACTGTTTTTTTTCATAGATAATTACTGTATGAGTCTGGAAATTTTAAAATGTTGACCTCTGCCACATGACAATGTGATATTTATCAAAGGAGCTGAAGAAGTAAAAGCTTTACCACAGAGTGGCAAAGGTTGGGGCGATGGTGAGAGTTCTGTTCTCTGTTACAGTAATGGAACAGACTGTGAGAAATAGACGAGGCAGAAAATTTTTTCATAGTAATTGTTGTGAAAAAAAAAGAACTTGTGTGTCTTCCAGATTCTCTGTTGTTTCAGACCCAGAGAAGGTCTTGTGTTGCTGTGGTGCTGCCACTAGCAGTAATCATGTTGCTGTGATGGTCTCTCATAAATGAGAACATATTTCTCGGGAGGAGTGTGGTGCTCTAGCTTGTATAGATAGGAAAAACTGAACAAGTTTGGAGCACATGAGCCTCTTTTGGCTCAGAAGAGTACCTCACAGCTCACTTGTTTGTTCCAGTTTTATCAGTATCTCTAATGAAATGCATTGCTTCATCCTGAAAACCTTGTCGTTCTTACATCCACAGTTCCTACTAGCTTCAGATGGATTTGTTCCAGTTAAAACTGGCCTATGCATCTTCAGGCACTACTATGAAAAGTGCTGAGCGTCTGACCTGGCCTGGACTTCAGCAGTGACAGTGTTGGCAACCGTGACTGGGATGGCTGCTCAGATTTCGAGTAAGTTAGAGATCTCAACATGTCCTTGTTGCTTAATGTCTCAAGAATTTCTTACAGCCACCTGCCATCATTTGACGCCTCTGGCTAGGGTGAACTGTGAAGGCCTACAGGGAGGACTTCTGTAGTCACACACTTGCATATCGGCTGCCACCCTTGGAACAAAGTGGTCCTGAAATTAGTTATTAATTTCATTGTCACTGCTCAGAATTCCTTTCTGTGGTTGTTACCAGCTGTGAAATGTGTTGACCTGACAGACTGGAAGACAGCACGTGTTGCATCCACGCAGGCGTCTGTGTTGCAAACACTGCCCGCTGCCTAGCAATAAAGTCCAGTGTATCTCTGCCTTTAGATAATGCTTATATTTTAAGGAACTACTGAGACCAACGAAACTTAAGACATAGAATGGTGTTGTCTTCCTCCCTTTATTATACTTGGTTTTATAGGTAATGGGAAAAAAGGTGCTTAGCAGGTATGTGAGATATTGAGGTGGCTATGGAAACTCCAGGGGCAAAACTGGGGGACCTCATACAGGTAATATATCCCCTCACTCCCACAGTCCCACACCACTGCTTTTAAATATGCTACTTTTAAATATTTCCACTCTTTCATGGCTGGGAGGTGCAATCACCTTGTGGGAAGAAGAAGGAAATGTGCTGAGGGAGTACCTTTCCCACCCTTCGCCTTTCTTGCAAGAGAGGGCTTTGGAGACATTTTAGAGACCTTCTGTCAGAAGTGTGTTTAAACAGCAAGGAAGCCTGCAGAAGAAATGGCCTGAAAGCAGCAGGCTGGGGAGGATGGAACACCCTGAGGCTCAGAAAAGTGAACTCCCACTCTCGCCTATTGGTGCCTTAGTAACCATAACCAAATAGTTCCCGTCCGTTTTTATTAGCGGGCTTTATGTGTTTAGGGATAAATGTTAAATGCTACAGTTTGGTGTGAATGTCAGCTGCTGATGGAAAGCAGATCCCAGCTGGGACAGCAAGGACATTACATCCAGATTGTATTCGAGGTACATGAGTGGAGCTGTGTGGGAGAGATCTGACTGAGTTTATTGCTCAAGTCCTGCTCAGGCAGCTTCTCTGTAACTTCAGCTGAAGACATTTGATCTACTTTGGCATGTGGCTCCATTCTGCCCTCAGAAATACCTCTCAGCACAGTGACATTAATTCCTCCCTTTCTGCTCTATCACACTAAAAATAAATGACAAAGAAGCACCTTCTATTATCAGAGCCTTCTGCTTGTGCTAGTGTCACTTGCCATCAAGGATGACACCCACACTCAGCTTCCCTCTGCAGTGTGGAGGATGACTGAATGCATATTGTGGGCACGCTTGCCCTGGGGTTAAACTCTGAATGTGCCCTTTGGCTCTCCTTGTGCACACTCATCTAACCTTAGGCAGATCCCAAGCAGTCCTTTCTTGCCTCTGCTCCATCACGGAATCATAGATTCACCACAGAATTATTTGAGTTGCAAAGGACCATTAAAGGTCATCTGGTCCAAGTCCCCTGCAATGAGCAGGGACACCTGCTACATCGGATGCTCAGGGCCCCATCCAACCTGACCTTAAGTGTCTTCACGGATGGAGCATCCATCAAATCATCTTTGGTCTCATTCTCTTTGCCCTACAGGCTGAAAAAGGGAGAACTCTCAGGCTCTTGGCACTCAGAGTTGGATAAAAATGTGTGTGAGAATGGATGCCATCATTATTAAGATTGTTGCAGTTTAGATTTTCAGATCTTCCAATTTTTTTTGGGGCAACACTGTTTTCTTCTGTAAGAACTTACTGCTGGTCACTGGAGACTGATGGAAGGGCAGATGTCAGCTTACCTGTAAGGGCTGGTTTTTGTGTTTCATAAGCCTTAACACTGACATTAAAGGAGAAGAAAAGTAACAAGGATCCATGGTTAGAAGTAATCTTTAAAATATGAATGTTTAGCCAGTTTTGGAATTTTTGCTGTTAGATACATCCCTTGAAAGACTGGCTTTGTATGTAGCTTTATCTTTAGATTGAGATGTGCAAATGGAGACAGGGTTAACAAACACATGCAAAAGCAGAAAATGAAATGAGGGTTAATCTAAAATCTTAATGATTGCAACCTCTAACACACTGGGGGAGCCACATACCATTCCAATGAAAAAAGGGTGTATCTCACCATGCTGTAATAGCATAGAAGTTAATTCTCCCCAGGTGCATATTTAAATGCTCGGCACAAGCCACAAGATGTCAGTCTGACTACATGAAAATTCAGCCTCAGCACTGCATGCTGATTCATTCAGTGATTTTTAACTCTAATATCTCTGGTAACATAATCTCTTCCTTTACCTCTACCATTTGTTTTGCATTTTCTCTCATATAGCCATAAATCTCCTTTCTCCCTGAAATGACTACTTCAGATGGGACAAATATATCAAAGATTAAAAAATATGACAGGGAATGTTATTTACCTCTTTTTAAAATGGTTTTTAATATTGACCTGTCCTTGGTCTTTACATTTTGGTTACTGATTTGCTATGCTAACACTTGCAAGTACACATACTGGCAGCAGGGATTAGATGTACTATTGTGTACCATTTCCGTGAAAGCAGTTTGTGCAATAGAAGCATTATGTATTACACAAGTCATGGGTCACTTTCTGTCCCTATTTCCCTACTTGATCCCTAGGACAGAGTTTAAATTTGAACATACATTTCCTGAGATGTTTAACAACTAAATGTATAAGTTTTGTTGTCATTGATGCCTGGGGGCCTGCAAGCGCTCAGGTCAGGGTGCCTGAACTCATCAGCTACAGGGCTGGATGCTAGTTTGGAATCCTTCTTTCCAACTTCCTTGATGTTAGAGTTTTTCTGGCCATATACCTGTGTCAGATGTGCCTCTAGGTCAACTCAGTGCCTCCTGAGAGATTCCTGAGGCTACTCATTTGAGTGGACACTGGAAGAAGCATTTGGCTCTTAACACAAAGCTGACCAACAGCTGTTCCCCAGCAGCATCGATGGGGGCTGTAGCTGCAAGTGTCTGGAAGGCAGAATCTAGACCAATAGCTGCAAGTGAGACAGCATTAAATGTTTCAGAAAATGTTAATCGTTCTGAATTAGTGTCTTGAGATTATGGGTATTTTCAGGCTCATTCTTCATTTTAGACCAAAGTCTACAGAATCCTTATATTACACTAGCACTACTGAAACTATTTACTTTGAATATTTGCTGTAGAGGTTTTAGTGCAAGAAGTAGGAGTCCTCAAGAGGGGATGTGGGTGGATTTTAAGTATCAGGCAGCAGGACAGAGGCAGGAGCTTGGTGCTGCAGCAGCTCAAGTAATGCATCTGAACAGGACAGCAGCCACAGCTCCTCATGTATGTATTTTGAACACAGTGCTGCCTTATAGAGAAGGAAAAAGTAGTGTGATTAGAAAGCACTGTACCCCATTAGCTTGGTATTCCCAGCTATGCTCACTCACTCTTCAAGAGCAGCAACCTATCTTGCATCAGGCACGTACGATGTGTTCTGTACCTTCAGACTGATGTGTTGCTTCTGAACAACAGAGGGACAAGAAGTGCAGAAGAAGAAATGCTAAGCTTCCACTCAGTCACTCACCTGCTGGCAGGTCAGATTTGCACTTGATCTACATTAGGGTTTAGAGGAATTATGGTAAATGGTGCAGCTGAGCTTGAGCTGCTCCCTTCAAGGCAGAACTTGATGTTCCCAGCTGCCTTATTTGCTCTTTGACACCCAGCGAATATTCTCAGTTTAGCTTGCAGCTATAAAACAGTCTATTCTTTCTAAACCATGTTTTTGTGTTTATTTTCTCTTCTTAATCCTTTTTCTTTGGCTAGGAAAGTTCATTCCGAATGTCTTGTAGCATTCCTGCTCTAGCAATGACTATAACCCTGTAAACAGTGCTAATTCTCTGCCTTACAATCATCAACCAAGATAAATTCTTTCCAAAAGAGAGAAAGGGATTGGCCATATGAACTAGCAACCACAGCTTATTACATTACAGACTCCTACATGATGAGTGGCCAGAAGCATTACCTGTGGTACACCTAGGTGACTCATTTGTTTCAACAACCCTCAGGGGCTGTTTTACCTCACAGACTGGGGGAAGTCTCACGGAAAATGATGGTCCACTGTGGTTGCTTACTGTTGGTACCCTGCTAAGACACCATACGTCTGTGCACTCAGCCGTGGGTCTGCTCCCTGATGGAATATGGCCCAGTGCTGTTTTTGCTGATCTGTTTCCATAACTCAGAACAAAACAGAGCTGGAAACAGTCATCATCTCCACTGAAAAAGCATATTCCAGGAAACTTCTGCATACAAGAAAAGAAGCTGACATGTCTCCAGCTGTAGGTATCAAGGGATATGTTCTGTTAAAACTCAGATTAAATTCTGTAATAATTATGATACAAATTAATATATATATATATATAAATCAGCATGTAACAAAGGCATTCTGTGTGACTGTCTATATAATATGTATCACCTTTGGTCTGACATATATCTTCAATTAGCAAAAACAACAGAAAGGTGAGACAGAAAGCAAAGAAGGCTGGAAAAAAAGGAGCAAATATTCAATTGAAAAAAAAAATAGTTTTTTTTTTTTTTTTTTTCCCTTTTCATAATGGTGGAAAAAAAATCATCTGTTGGCCATGGAACACTCATGCTTTGGATCAGACCATTGCTAAAGTCTACACATGCCTTCTGTTTAGAAATCCTGCTGCTTTCAGAAGGCTGTAGATGGCACTAAAGGACTGTGAATAGCTCTTCAGTTGTGAAATATGTAATAATTCATCTTTGAAATTGTTTGGTTTTGACCCAGTTTGCTGTTTTGCAGATAAGTTATTCAATTATTCTTCATTATTAATGATGAAATTCAGTTCTGTAATCAAGGCTCCTCCTATGCTTACTCTGTTGTTTGAATTTCAGTTAATTTGCCCTCAGATGGACATCCTCCTTCTAAGTCTATTCCAGCAAGTATGGCAAGTAATCACAGCTGAAAAGAGTGACAGTTCAGCAGCAGATGTAAATGGAAATTTATCTTTTTTTAATTAGAGATTTGAAATATCTCTGATCCATACGTTTGTGTTTCGAATGATATTCACCAGTTTTCTCTGGAGCTAATACACCATTGCTTTGGGAGACTTTGAGAACAGGTATGGGTTCAGGCTCTGGCAAACCTTTATATTTCCTCCTAGAACCTTCCAAGATGCAGCTTAGCTGTGCTAGAGCTGAATCGTACCTTGCAAGAGTGACTGAAAACAAATCCAGGCCCTGATCTTGCACACATGTGTTTTAGTAGTCTGACACTGCGTAGGATTAGTTACATGCAGAAAGTATTTATGGAACTGATGCTGATGACGAAATACAAAAACCAGAAGGCCATACTTCCAAATAATAAAATAAGATGCAAAACATTTTTGCTACATAGAAGAAGTAAATTACGGAATTATAATCAGTTTGGGATTTGAGAGACCTGGATATGAATTCCAGCTCTTTTATGGACATTCCCCTGTGATCTTTGAACAAGGCAAGATGCTTATTCTGTAACAGAAAACAAAGCTCTTTGAGAAGAGCTACAAAAGCCTTGGAATCTGTATTATTTGTTTCTAATGAGAGAAGCCCCAAGAGATATATTCACTCTGTGCAAGAATCTGTGTGTGACTTCTGATATTCTGTCAGTGCAAGCAGGGACACATACTATAGCTACCACACTTGAAATAAAAGCCTAAGAAACTACAAAGGAGAACCTGCACACTCTATAAAAGTTTTTGTGCCTGTGTGCATGTGTGTCTCTCTCTGCCAGCACTGTTACATCATTAGTATCAGGTGCTCTCCATTTCCTGAGGTGCTTACTGCAAATGCTTTGGAAGAGCAGAAATGCCATGTGCCGAGCCAACCATTGACTGTGCCTCCACCTACAAGAAATCACAGTTTGTGACTGTAAATGGTGCTTACAGAAGACTCACTTTTGCTGGGCTGGAAGATTTTTATGAAGTGGAAGCCAGTATTGTGTGGTTTGGATGAGGCTCTTTTGAGATTAACAGCAGATCAGTAGGTTTCTCCATGGCCTCTTGCTATTATGAGCAGAGGGATGGAGATGAGCCTGAGATGAGGAAAGCCAAATTTATGCCCAGTGCTCATCCATGTTCTCCTTGGTGGCCTTCTGGCAGGCAGCTGGAACCCAGAACTATGAGCTGGGGCACCCTGGGAGGAGGACAGGGGAGGAAGAAGAAGCCCTCATCCAGCCAGGTTTGCTGCAGCTGCTGCAGTGGCGATTTCATCCACACCTCAGTAGGCCTCTATGTATGTAGCAAGAGGTAGCAGGGACTCTTGACCCCTCCATCACTTCTGCTCTGCCAGGTTAACCCGTTCTCCATTGATGTCCTTGATCTTCAATACTGTAAGCAGCAAGTCTTAGCTACTCCATTCTGTTTCCCTTCAGCTGTGTGAGGGAGAAGCTACACAGCCAGTTATTCAGGCAGACCTGAGTGGATGTGAGCTGCTGGCAAGGGGAAAAATAGGAAGAGCAGCTGGGGACAAGGATACTTTACTTAGTACAGCTACAGAGAGATGTAGAAAAAAATTCTGGCTAGCTTACCAAAAACAGAAGATACATAACAGCCATTTATTTTGGTGTCCCTGTAGTCCCAGGCCTTAATTTCTTCCCCTTGATAAAGTACAGATAATGGAGTCTCCGTGTCTCACCTGCAGGAGATGACAGTGTTGATGTAAACATTATCGAGGTAGTCAAATGGGACATGTATGTGTCCTTGGATTGGTAACAGGTTGAAATGCATCTATCTGTGGTTATTTCAGCCTGATTCAGAAGCCAAGTCAGAGTTTGAGTTACACTCAGCTCTGGGATGGAGCCGGGAAGCCAGTGCTGTGGGTGGGTCATGGGCGTGCTGTTCAACTCACCCTGATCCATCTGGTAGATAACAGAGAGAAGTGAAATGTTTAGACAGAGATGGCAAAAATGCAAATATTGACATTGACTACTACATCTGAAAAAGTGCCTGCTAGTGAGAAGATCCAAACTTTAAGCCTGTGAGTGTGCACTCCTCTGTTTATCCACAAAGCTGGTCCAGCATGGGCAGCGAATGAACAAGCTTCTCAGGTTTCCTCAACAGTGTGCCATCACTTTGTCCTACAGGGACCATGGGTTAGCAATGCCTAATCAGTGCCTGGCATGTGGCCACTAATTCATGGCACACAGATTTCTCCATAGCTACTAGATGGCCTTGGGCTACTGCTG
This sequence comes from Excalfactoria chinensis, assembly GCF_039878825.1. NCBI lineage: Eukaryota > Metazoa > Chordata > Aves > Galliformes > Phasianidae > Excalfactoria > Excalfactoria chinensis. The sequence continues at coordinate 98,517,820 of NC_092825.1, read as the reverse complement.
ACCATACCATGACTCAGACCAGTGATCAGGCTGGTGAAAAACATCATGTTTTCTTTCCCACTATTCATGCTATTCAGTGTCCACTTATTCCATGGCTGGAAAAAGGAGCAAGTGAGCAATGAGTCTTTGCATAGTGTCAGCTTTCCAGCATGAGGAAAGGGCACCTTCTTAATTATACCTGTAATGGTAATGTGCTGTCTTCACATTTTTGCAGGTTGGGAAGCACACGCACAGCAGTGCTCACACACACACGATAAAAAAGGTGTTTGGTTTGGTTTTGTTTTCCTTAAGAAACAGACCAAGAAACTGTGGTTGTTAAGGTATAGATAGCCTATATGTAAGACAGAGCTTACAGTAAAAAATACATATGGGATTAGGAAAGTAATCTGTATACGTAGAACAGAAAAGAGACAGATAAGACACATGCAGATTTTCCAAGTGATAAAGAATACCACAAAAGGACAATGGCATTAGTCACAGTGAGTTCATTTCAGTACCTTGGGATGGTACCTCATTCAGCTGAGATTTTTGAAGAGGTTAGACTGATTTTAGAAAAGAGAGTCAAATTCATTAGCTTGACTTGAGTCAAACCTGTTGTCCCACCACCTTAAGAAAATGGATACAAGCTAGTTGTAGAATCTGGTAGCTGGTGGAAGAAACCCATTAGATTTTGATGGGATTTTGTGTTGGAACAGTTCAATTCAGTCAGCATACGCAAACGCTTTAAGTGAAACATCAGTATCTTAAATTACAAACAGCTGGGGGACCTTGACTTCTCCAATACCAATACTGTCTCTCTATCTATTCAATTAAAAAAAGCAAAATGACTTTTCCAGCGGTGGTAATTTCGTTATGCATGTATCCTTAATTACTTTTAAATAGGAATAACTGGTTGTGTTTATCTTCTGCAGTACTCTGAAACGTTTATAATGATTAAAATATCATCAGAAGCAATTTATAAAATTATAATGTTGAATCTGAAGGTCTGTAAATGTTCTAAGCATCAGACTATTCCATGACTCTGAAAAACTACCAGATTCACCTCACCGAATGATTGAGATCAATGTACTTCTGCTGGGGTGCTTGTATTTTTCCACAGAGAACTGAATTTTGATATATTAAGAGTTACCAATGTCGAACTCCGGTGTGAGTTTCAGCTGTAGAACATCATTGCACTTCTACAGGCATGTAACATTTTATACTCTGAATTTCCTTAATTGTCTTTTTAAATACTTGAACTGCTCAGCTAACAGTATTAAAGAGATGTCCTCAGACAATTAGAAAACCACTAGAAAACAGTAACTTTTACAAGTACCTAATTACGCTAAACTGAAAAGTGATCTGCCTGTCATACAACCTAACACAAATAGCCACATAACAACTGCCATCCTCTTGGGCTCAGTACTTACATACTTAGCTAAGATTTCCTTTTATCCTTCTTCATCCACTGCATTTCTTGCTCTAGTCACATGGCTGCAGAGTTCCTAGGAGTATGAACATCCACAGAGAGGCACAGGCACCCTTTTGGCATACATATAGGGTTATATAGTGGTATAGGTATATATTTGGGAGTGAGAAGTGTGTACACAAAGGTGAAAAAAACATAATATGATACTACTTGCTTCAGATTTGAATTTCCAAACTTCTGTCTATCTGAATCCCAGTATGAAATACTTTGTAACTCATATTGAGATGGGGTAAGAAAAACAATCAACTGCACTTCATAATGACATAAGACCAATGGTTTAATATCACCCATCATTAACCAAATTCTCCAAAATTATACCAAATTCACCTTCCTATTAAATTTTATACCAAAATTTGAATAGATTTTCTTAGCTAACAGTGTAACATTGGAACTCCAAGCAACTCCGAAGCTGGAAATAAAAAACCTTCTTTGAGAACCTAAGAAGGAAAAGCAAAGTAGAAATGATGAAGAAAATTCTTTACTGTTAGAAGCTAATATTTTGTGAAATTTCCCAGATAGTGACCACTTACTCATGATTATTTCTAAATCTGCTTTTGAATGCACCATCAACTTTGCAGTCCTTTCTGCTTAGTATCATTCAAAATCATCTTGCCACATGGGCTGTCACCATGTATACAGCTTTGCTAACAGCATTCCAAACTGGAATGGCAAGAACAGTTGGGTTCATATGGCAGGGTTTTGGTAGCAGGGACTGAGAATGGCCATGAAGGAACAGCAGAAATGAAGCATTATGGACTGACTATAGCTCCCATTCTCCCCTGTTGGTTTGTTCTTCATACAGATTTACCACCATGTTCTGTCACCTTCAGCACTGTTTTCTTTTGAACAGGGAACATCCGTCACTTTGTTTAGAATTGCTGCTGTTATTCTAATATTGTTGCATCCTTGTATATTTGTACTGTTTTTCCCACGTTTTTTTTAATCAAGTTATAGTCAGTTGTATATACACATTTGATTTTTGCTTTTTTAAATGATACTAGCCTAGGAGTGTGATGTTTTTTCTTAGGCTGCTCATTTGTTTTGTCAAAGCTGTATTTATCTGACAACAAGCACTTCCTTGGAGCAGCTCACAGGTATCAGTAACATGACAATAATGAGCAGTAATGAGCAGGAAGCAGCTTATCTCTGTACTGGAGAAGTTTACCTCTGTAATTTCAAGGAACTTTCAGATCCGATGAAAATGCTCGTTTCGCTTCAATACACAGCAATGCTTTTTGTGACACATTGTATCATCAGTGGCAAAGGCTGATTATTATTATTATTATTATTTCTTTCTTTTTTAATACTGGAATATACTCAAAAATGAAACTCATTGTCCCGATACCCTAATTTTGACAAAGACTTTGCTGGAAAGTTTTTGTGGCCTGGGATATAATTCCTTTCTATTCAGTGGAGAAATAAACAAGATGAGAACTTGCATCTTCTGTGCCTGGAAAACAGGCTGTTGTTTGTTTGTTTTTTTTCCTTTTTCTTTTTCCTTTTTCCATATATAACATACTTAGAAGTCCTCACTTTTTTCCTGTTGTAGGCTAAGAGTAACCTGGGCCTATTCATCCCGGGGAAAAAAAGACTGAGAAGGGATCTGATAAATATTTTTTAAATATCTAAAGAGATAGGAGGCAGGCGGATGAGGCCAGATTCTTCTTAGCGGTGTGTAGCAATAGGACGAAGAGTAATGGCCTAAAACCTGAACACAGCAAGTTCCATGTTGTCATGCAGAATTTCTTTGCAATAAGGGTGATAATGCACTGGAACAGGTTGCCCAGAGAGGCTGTGGAGTCTCCTTCTATGGAGATATTCAAGGCCTGCCTAGATGTTTATCTGTGTGACCTATTGTAAGGTACCTGCTTTAGCAGAGGGGTTGGCTCTTCTAAACCCCACAGTTCTGTGATTCTGTGGTTTTTTTCTTCTAAATCTCAAATGAGAGCTACTATGGTGAAGTAGAATTCTTATGCATTCCTTCTCATTTTCTCCTGAAAATTAACAGAACAAAATATTGTGTTAGAGAGACTGCTATGCTTCTGTCAGACAAGCTCCAGCAGATCAGGTTGCATGCTGCCATTAAAGCCTGGAACTCAGCTATGCAGAGGAAAAGAAGGCATCTTGCATGATTTGGGAACTCTTAGTGATATGAAAGAGGCAGGAGAACTCCTGGAACAGTGACAATAAGCAATTACCAGTTCATAGCCTGATTTTTGTGGCTCCTCAGCGCGATTACTATCCAGATCTAAATCAAAGTAACGCTTCCTCTAAACTTGTCATCACGAAGTCCTTGTGCCAGCAGCTGCCTGGCAAGACCAAATGAAAGGGCAAAAAATTGCATGATTGAGAGTTGTACGTGAAATCAGACTTCTCAGCAATCTCATGCCTGTGTGGTTGTGTGTCAGCTATGGAAGGGATAGCAGGGTTTTGGAGGCAGGGTGTGTATGCAGGCTGCCTGCTGCCCCCTTTGAAAGGGACACGTGGCAGCAGAGGGAAGAAAGGACTGTAGCAAGGAATAGGCCCAGAGTACAGTAAAGAGAAATTCAACACCATTTGGGTCCGCATTCTGGTAGCAGAACATGCCTCCATAGAGCTGACTTTGAGGAGCCCTGGAGAGAACAATTTTCTTCTGCCCCCTTACCATACATCTATGGCTGCCTGCATCAACATTCCAGTTTCTTAAACCTTGTTTCCCAGAGAACAGCCATGGCTGCAGGCTGAACCCTGCAGGGTCGTCTAATTTCAACTCACTAACCTGGATGAAGGTGCAGGCACTGACTGTCACAGGAAGATGTAAGCTCCCAAATCCTGTAGCCAATAAGCTATGACTTTAGCAACATTACAAGATGTAAAAGATCTGTTTCAAGAGCATACTGTTACTTAGAACTGTGGAAAAAAAAATTGCTCCAGATTTAATCTTATAAGGTAAAAAGGGATTCTGATAAGCCTGAGAGTCTTCTGGGGGTTAAGAAATCAGATGACATCTGATCATTAAATGTATTGCAGCAAAAATCTTAACAAAAGCAGTTCTTGTTAGCCAAGCATAGCCAATCAACGACTACAGAAAGAAAGAATCCCAGAAATCTGTATCTGGTTTAAATACAATTGAATAGTGTAATGGTCAGAATGAATTAGCATGTAAAAAGGAAAATCTCATGTTGCCTTTAAGATGATAAAATAGATTTAGTGGTGTTCATTGCTTGCTCTCAGAGCTGCATGCCCAGTGTGTTAATGCACTGTGCCTTCCATGTATTTTCTAGGCAGAAAGTTGGTTGGTTGAATTGCCCTGCATCTAAGAGTTTCTTTCATGTTCTCTACCATTCTTCTCTAGTGTTAACCTCAAGTAAATAAATACAAGGTAAAAGCAGACATATAATGAGAGCTAGTGGCTGCACTTAATAGTTTTTAGCTGGAGGTGCTCCCAGGCTAGCAGGACTTGCAGAGGGAATTCTCAGCTGTGCTGCCTGGCTCTGATCAATAGTAGCACAGGATTTCTGTGTTTCCACACCCTGCTGGGTGGTATGGACACATGAATCTGCACTTCTTAGCATCTGCTCCAGCATGGGTGTTCTCTGGAGCTGAAGGGCAGAGCGGGAGCCACTAAGGGCTGCTGAAGCAGGCCATCTTGGCTAACCCATGAGGTGTTCCCAGCTATTTTTTCCTCCTTGAGAAGCTGCAAATGGTGATCTTCTTTGATCTCAAGAGCTTAGCTTTGGAAGGAGCTGAATAAATCATGCATGCCACTATAACATATATCATTACATATGTAGTATTAGCTCCTCCACTCACATCCTGCAGAATGGATAGCACTTGTGAGTGTTCATGGTGTGCCCTGAGCGGTGAGGAGGGGTATCAGCTGCTCCTAGAACTCTGCCAGATGGACACGGTCAGATCCTGACTGCACAACCCATGGGACCATGAGCCCTTCCCTTAGAAAAAGAACATCACCCTTGAAGATTAGGGAAATTATGGAAGAGGATCTAGTTCACATCGTCCTTCCTTTTGATTTTGCATCCACACTAACATGCAAAAAGCCTACCTTGGAGGGCTGTAAAAGGGCAAATCGGTGCAGGAGGAGATGGCATTTACCCACTGGGGGACTTGTGACACATGATTGACAAGCAATCCAGTTTCCAGCAGGATGAGTGGGCTAGCTGTCCACAGAAGTTAGTGGAGGGTCCTTTCGTTTGCCAAAACAATCCTCTAGGACAACAGAGAAGCTTTAAAGAATGGAGACAAAAGCTTGGCACAGGGAGGAAAATGTATTATTTGTGACATATGTGCTCCGCTGGTTCTTTTTGTGGGCCTTTACTGAGGCTGTTCTCGTTAAGGATAGGAATGTAGCATTTGCTGTGGTTAAAACTGTATGCAATAAAGGAACATCCTGAAGCTGTTTTTATTTTAAATGCATGAGTTGTAGGTAGCTCATTTGAAAGACTTATCACCAGACAACGGGGTTGTTAACAAGACAGTTAATTACACAGAAGTTTCCTCAATTCTAAAAGGCCTAATTCAGTATGACTCTCTGATAGCTGAACATGCAAACTTGGTAAGGTCCTGGCTAGGGAATGCATTCTCTGCTTATTTTTCAGTTGATACAGTGATTTAGTCCAGCAAGAACAGTGTTTTTGGTTTTTCTTTTTTTTTTTGGTGTTTTTTTTTTTTTTTTAACATGTTTTTTTATTTTATATGGCTGTTTTTCAGATAAGTGGCAGAAAAAGATACTTCTGATAAGACATGAAGCATGATACACTCAATCATGCTGACTTTCAGCCTTTTTTGGTTAAAAAACTGACACACGCTGACATCTAGCACTGCCATATGACTATTTTCAATGTTTTCCATGACTTTTTTCCTGGATCTCGTATGTTTTTAAGTGATGTATTTCCTAGCCAGGAATTTTAACTGTGCTCTCTATTTGTTGAGCAGTGCATTGTGAGATTCTGTCAGAGCTGCTTCAGTTTTCAGAGAGCTTCTTGGCCAGTTGGCAATTCAGACACATATGGAGAAGATATCAGCTGGAGAGATTGCACAGGCACTCATTTTATTTTATTTTTTTTTCACTTGAGACCTGTTTGAAAACTCCTGTCAATTTTGTTTTTAAATGTATTTATGGAAATAGTCTAAATCCTCCACGTCGATTTGGTTTTCTTTCTGAGACCACAGCAGTTCATTTACTGGTTAGTTACACTTGTCCAGATTGAGAAACCCGTAAAGAGTCAGTAAGACCTGGAAATCCAATTAGTTGCCTGCAGCTGCCAAGGGTGAAACCTTGCTCTCAGGTCCTCATCCCTTGCTACTGATTTTAATAATAATAATAATTTACATGTAAATATATATATGGATTTTGGTCAAAAGTCCATGTTGCTTGATTTGAACAATTTTAGATGGGTACTAATATATTGTCAAGTGCTTCTGTGCTTCAAAAAGGTTTGAGGGGACTGTGCACCGAAGACATGAAAGCAGTAGAGATGGCCTGTTTGTGGATGTTTTTGGAGTGTTTTGGGTGTCTATTGGCAGGGACCCTCTGGAACACGGTAGTAGTGTCATGGACACAGTGGTGATTTGTGGTGTGAGATCTAGGGTGGCAAAGGAAATGCCATATTTTTTTTTATGCTGGTGATCATGTCTTTTAACTCAATGTATGAGAGCTGCTCCAAAAGTACTGCCTCCTATTTTACTATGTTGGCCCATGACATCAGAGGTAGATGTTGGTGGTATGGCAGTTGAGGGTGAAACTTACTACCGATATTCCATTACATTGTGTTGCCCTGTGATAGATGGCAGCAGAAGGCCAGTATAATAAAGTAACATCTGACATAGAAGTAAGTGCATGTGAAGAAAAGTTGTGTCACCAGATTCCTCCATGTAGAAAACATTGCACCCATTAACATTCATTGGTGCTTTCTGAACACTGGTGGAGACCAAGCAGTGGATGTGAGAGCAGTGAGGCAGTGGGTGGTGAATTTCAGCAGTGGTGACAGAGACAGTGGTCACCTCCACTGGTGCAGACTTTTACGAGCACAGCATGCAGGATCTTGCTCATCACTGATGAAAATGCACAGCTAATGGTGGTGACTGTGTTGAAAAATATTGTTTTGTAGCTGAGAATTTGCTCCATCAAGCAGTGTTATTGTGTTTTTTGTATCTGTTACAGTTTCCATGGAAATAAATAGGAGATATTACTTATGGAGCAATGTACATACAAACTCTATCAAAATTAGGTATAAATTTCTGTCAAGTACAAGCTCTAACATGGCATGTTTAACAATGTAGCTTTGGGGATAAATTCTGATGTCAGCAAGAAACATAGCAGCAAAATGTCTAAGTAACTGGCTCTCAGCAAACAATTAATGCAAGTTGGTATAGTAAAGTCAGCTTTCAGTCAGCCTCCAGCTACTTTCACACTTTACTATCTGTTGCTGCATAGTTCTGAGATTGTGCAAGAAAATTCTTCCAAATAAATGATCTTCTGGATGTGCACCAGTAACTGGCTGAGATGCTGTTAGTATTTTGTCCAGAGAGCCAACATCATGTTTGTAAAGAATTTTCACAGATGTAATCTAGTGTTGTCTTGCTTTTTAAATTTAAACTGCCCAGAATCAAGGTAAATGGAAGAATTACTCATAAAAAGTAATTAGATCTCCTTCCTTCTAATTGTACTCATAGAAAGAAATACGCAAAATATTAATTTCCTGAACATGGCAGATGTTGATGGTAGCACAGATATGAAGTGGGAAGCTGGAACTCTCTTTTAAGCTACCTGAAGTTTTTCAAATAGATTTTTACATTGAGTCATTGAATTTCAGTATTCACTGAACAAGACACATAAAGACTTATGGGTGAAACCATGCTCTTGCAAGAAGCCAGAGCTACTTCAATTTTGCTTTACATCTACTTAGCAAATTCCAGTTAATTTAAATGTTGAATGGGCCACAGAATGGCCCTTGCCATCTGGAAAAGTTTCACAGTGGGTGAAAGAAAAGGGACAAGTCTCACTGGAAATGGATTCCAGCTTAGTGCACAAAAATCTAATCACCAGAGAAAGGATTTAATCAAGAGAGAATTAAAACTAAGAAGAAAGCGCCCACTCAAACAATAAAACTCAAATCCTGTTCAGGAAATGTGAAATCAAGGTTTCTCTTTTTACTTTTCTTCTGTATTTGTAATCATTTACTGCCCAGAAATTGAAGTATTGAACTATTACTGTTTAAAATGAAATAAATACCTGTTGACAGTAAGAATTCTAAGAGCATGCTTATCCCTTTCTGAGATTTCAGAAATACCTTAAATGTATGTGAAGCTTCCTTATCACTGGCATGGTTTCTGTCTCTGGACCTAGTTGATTAAAGGATTGAATAAAAGCTAAAGCAAAGCAATGGCATGCTTCATGAAGGAGTCAGGCAGAAAATTCATACATTCTTTCATGTAGAAATGTGTTCAGATACATAATTCACATTTTATCCTTTATGGCTGGCTTGTATCTTCTGCTAAGAGTAGATTTAAAATCTCCGGTTGGTGCAATCAGCAGACATGCATAGTGAGATGCTACTCTACACAAGTAGAAAAAATGCCTAAGAATTTGACTTTAAGTTGATAACACATAAACATTTATTCTAACTTGTTCACATTCTATTGCGTACATGAACACATGCACCTCTATACTGCAGTAGTGCCTCATTGTCCAGAATCTCACTGATGTTGGTCAACAAGGAAGTTTGCTGCAAATGTAAAATGAAATCATAATTTGAAAGATAATGGGCAGTAGAATCAGCACATTATGGGGCTTGTTTATTTTAGTATTTTACAGGTAGAACAAAGTTCAGTTTTAGAAAAGATTTGAAGAATAACAGCAATGTGGTTCATCATGTATTTCCATGCATTTTCAGATCTGAATCTATGTGCTTTCACCTAGTAGACATGGAAGTGTGAAGTGCTACCTCGAAACAGTTTATTCTTATGTTTCAGCTCTTTCGGTCCTTCGGTCCTTTCATTTGTGACTATGTATGTGTTCGCTCTTCAGATGTGCAGGTGAGTTTCTTGTTTTTTTCAACACTGCAGAAGGCCGAATACACTTGAGTTTCTGAAAAAAAAAAAAAAAAAAAAAAAAAAAAAAAAAAAAAAAAAAGTAAAATCTGGAAAATCTGCAGTGAAATATAAGTAGGAGCCTTTCTGCACTGCACTTCTCTTGCAGTAAATGAGAGTTATTTGTGCTCAAGGCCTTGGGAAGTTGGCGTAAGTAACAGATGAAATTAGACACAATTACAGAGAATTAATGAACAAAAATTACAGAGCACTATACTCAGTAAACGCAGGGAGCTCAATTTACTGTAATTAATGCACTATGTATATTTTAATCATGTTCTGGAGGCATCTCTAGAAATATTATTTCTGAAGTGAAATGCAATTACAGGTAGAGAGTGTGAGAAATTCATATTTATATTCCTATGCACTGTGGAGAAACAGTTGAAAAGAGCTCTTTCATTAAATGAGCCAGGACTGAAAATGAAGGGGAGGATTGCACAATGCACAACTGCACGCAGTCGCTGAGAGATGAGATCATCAGCGCAGCTAGGAGTTCAGACATTTGGTTTGAATTAGAGATACCTACTTTCCAGGCGCTTGATGTATTTGGTAGAAGGTGATGTCTCACAAGCACATGCCAACTGCTCTATGGAGAGTAACACCTCTAGACATCTTGGAGTACCAATGTGCTACAAATAACTGTTTTTTCCATAGCAGCATCTTTCCCATCATCAAAAAATATAAATCCTCTAGCCTGTAAGATAAGATCAGAATCCAAGCTGGATCTTAATGCATCACAAGAGGTGTTTAGGAGAATGTTCTTTTTTTTCTTTTAATACAGACAGTTAAGTGAAAAAAATTAACAGGTGAGTTCTGAAACACAGCACTTTAGATATTCAATACCATTTAAGCATACAGGATTGTTAGACAGATAGAAAATGCTGTGTATCTGTTCCTGTGCTAAAAAGTATAGTACAATTCCATGAAAGTTTAGAATAGTATTTTTGTAACTGCTTACCCTATTGGAAAAAGTGCCGTTTATAACGCTGACATTCATTAGTCCTCTGTATATTTGCACTCAGAAATACACAGCAACAGACTCTTTGAATGCCAAGAAGAGCAATTTAGACAGCTGCAAGATGATTACAGAAGGAAAAAGTATTCTTTTTTGACTACATTCAGTAATTTGTTTGGACCAACAAAACTTAGATTGATGCTGATGTGAAGTTAAGACACAGGCACTGCAGAGACCAACATTCGGTTGTACAAGACCCCTGGCCCATTCAGTAGGGCACTTTTCTGCACCCTCAGCAGTCTGCTTGGTGTTGTGGTGCCTGATTATGCACCTGCACTGTGCTCAAGGATGTGGAAAAGCTTGTAATGCTGGGTATGGTATTGCAGAAAAGTGTCAGTGTGGGGTAGTGCTGTGACACATCTATGCTGAGAAGCCTTCCTAGACCTTGTTTATAAACAAGGGCTGCAAGATTCACTTTGGATCTGCAAGCTAGTATTTTCATTATATGAAATGTCTCTGTCCCCTCTTTACAGCATAATGGAATAAATGACAGAATTGCATAAACTCAAGTATTTTCCTCAGAGTTGCTGAAAATTTCATGAGAAATTTACAAATCTATGGATTTGGTTTTAATATACACACGTCTTGAAGCTGTGTTTCTTCAGAGAAAGGTGGACCCAGAAGGCTCTGCCAGACTCTCAAGACTGACTTCTGTGACTCTATTTCTTGTTGCTCTTCTGGTTTCACAGAATGTTTATTTTTGATGTGTGGGTAACATTAACTGTAAGCATTTTTGAATGACCTAGTCAAAACTGTCCATTGGATTTGTCACCCAATTTAAATTTTCCTACATCTTTGATTCAGAACAGAAATCCTTTGGGTTGTACTCTTTACACTCTCATTGTCCACTGTCAGAGTTCTTTTTCTTATATAAAATACAGACTCAGAATGGTACCTCAGGAAAGCAGCAACGAATATCCTTTGCAGTCCAAACACACGCTCCTCTTGTGTAGTCGGTGTGCATGCATATGTATGTAAGAGGAAAGGTCTCTATAGTGTATTCTCTGTGATTGTAATTCTGTAATAGGAATGAGTAGAAAAGATGCACTCAAGGAGGAGAGAGGTGCTGGCTCAGCTCATTAAATGTACTGTTTTTCGCTGCTTTCTGGGGTGGCTTTCATGGGCTCTTACACCACTCATCTTGTGTGGTTCAAAAATATGTTCTTGCAGGGCTATTCTGTGTGCACTGGAGATACAACTACTCTGTACACCTCACAGAGATTATATTGCTTGGTTATTCACCAATAATTCTGTGTAGTGTGAAGGGGTGCTCGAATTCTAAGTAAAACTGACATAGTTTAGATTCAAAACTGCCTTTAGAACAGTAATAAAATGAGGCTAATAAGCTACCTCCCTCTCCCAGAGTCTTTCCCGTTTATTTAAAGTGTTGAACTGAGAAGAGAAAATGAGTGACAAAGAAAATGAGAGAACAGGAAGGAAGGAAAGAAAAGCAAGAAAGCAAGCAAGAAAGACAGTAAGAAGAAGAAAAAGGACAGTTCTCCCCACATCCTCACAGATGAATGAAGGGCTCACAAAAGGGTTTTTCAGTGCTGTGCTGTAATAACTTATTTTAGGTTCTGATCTGAAATCCTTTGACGTCAGCTAGCTTCCAGTGACTTTAATGTGCTCTGGATCAAGCTTGTCATGTGGATCTCAGACTTACTGTCTGTGGATTAGCATGAATCTGTGGATTAGCTTTCCAGAACAAATAAGTAACTTTAAAAATGAATTAGGCTATTGTTTTAACATGAACAGGTTTCAGTTTACATGCTCCTGTGTAGATGGGTGGCATAGTATTTTTGAAAGGTGGGTGATCAAGTCATTTTAACATGTGTTCTGTTGGGGTTAACAATATTTAGGTTAATGGAAAAGGCTCCTGTCTTGTGAAACATTTCCACCAGATATACTGGAGTCTAAACAAAAACCTTTTGCTATTCTGAAAAACATGTGGAACTGCAGAATTTTGCTACTTTCCCTTTTATGTACTTACCTGTGTATATACTTTATGCACCTAGTGAGTATATCCGTATCATTAAAAAACATATAATCTTCATCCGTTTATAATATGTATTACCTCTGTTTGGTCACAGAAGACAGTATACAAATTAAAATACAAACGTACCTACCTTGTATAATATTAAATATCTTTAAAGCTCTAATGCCATGTATGATTCCAGAATCATGATTTCTTGACATTTTGGAAATTCCATATATTATTTTTTTAAAACCTATCACAACTTTCTCAGGTTTGACATCATCCAGTCTTTCAGTTCTAACTCATGTCTCTGCTCCAGTTTGATAGCTGTATGTGCACGTGTTGGTTGGCAACACAGACTCAAGTGAGACATAATACTCAGCCCTTAGATGACCTCAGCCAGAAAATAGCCCTTGGGTTCTTCAGCAGTGCCCGTGGGGCAGTGAGTGTGATCGTCATGTTCTGGGATTGCTGGTTGTACCATGAAGGAGTCCCAGAATATGAAGGTCTCATGGGAGCAGAGTCGTTGCTCGCATCTTGGAGGAGGGAGGGGTATGGTTCAGAAGATCCCATGCCTTCTCCATGTGAAACCCCAAAGACAAACCTTGGCCTTGAGAAACACCTGATTGCCTGGCAGCAGCAAAAAAATAAATAAATAAAGAAGACCCTTCCCCCTTTCCCCTCTGGAACACTTCCTTGGAAAACATGACAGTAATGAGAACTTGGTGACATTGGAAATGGTTCAGATTGCATCAGCATTCAACAACAGGAGCTTAACTCAGTTGTGTAGCAGAGACATCAGATTAACACGTCAAAATAACTGGTGTGAACAGAAACTGAGTTACAGTCCAGCACCCAGATGAAACTAAATTATCCAATACGATCTGAAAATGCCATGTAGTTTTCAAACAGAAAGGCTGCAGTGCTTCTGAATAAGCTGGCATGCATTTTATACATCGCTTTTCCTGCTCACTTGATAAACTTCTCACTGCATATTTTGGCACATTCATGCAATCTTTTGTTAGAAATGATTTCAATTTTATTATTAAACGATTATTTTCAATTAAAATATGTCCTATCCCCCCAAACAATCAATTTAAATAATAAAATAAAAACTGTGTTGTGTTTGTTTGCTTTACACAATTATGTTTATATATTGTTTTTGCTTTAGTAGGAAATTTTCTGATTCAGCAAAGTCAATACAAATGTTTTAAAATCCCACTGCCACTTATTGAGACCTTTTATATAGTAGTATTTTATGGAAACTGCAAGGGATGCCTGTATTTGTGTGCAAACTAAGAATATAAAGATTTTTTTTTTTTCTTAGCTTACTAATGCTAGTTTTATATGTATGACAATTTGTATTATATTTAAATATGGAACTGCCTATTTTAAACCGTTTACTAAATTTGTCTGATCATTGTTTCAAGCAGTGTCATTTCATGTGGCCACATCATATTATATTGCAATCTCTAAATTGTACACACTTGAAGATTCTGCCAAAGTATGCAATTTAGCACACAGAAACTAATGGTTATGGAATATATATATATATATATATGTAGAAGTTAGCATATTCAATATAATTTCTATGGATTTTATAGTTGAGTATGTTGGCAGAAGCAACTAGAGGGAGACCAAAATGACACCTATTGAGTAGAAACGAATTCCAAGGTCTCTTGTGTTGTAATTACATGTGTTATTTATAAAACCCAACAAAGAACATAATACAGCCCTTTGGAAAGGAGTCTGGAAAAATCAGGGAACAATAGAACAGTGGTTCTGTTAAAGGTATGCCTGGCAAATTAGGTTTGCAGCTTCAGGAAAGGACATGAAGACACATAGGGATCTGCTTATTATTCTCTTTTCTAGAGTGATTCCTGAAAGCAGAGAAGAGTATGACACAGCATGAATCATAAATACAAGATACAGAACGTGAATTGTGCTATAACTGTTGTATTTCTCCTATCAAAGACAAGGCTGTTCTAACAGCCTCATGTTTGAATCAGTAAGCACAGCAACGCAGTCTTCCTCCTGAAAGATGAGTTGTTCATTGAGTCAGCTCTGCTCACCCAAGTGCCAGATGAGAGCCAAAGCCAGTGGAAGGGAAAGGGAGCAGTGTAAAGAGAGGTCAGGACTGGGGTACAGTGGGCTCTACCTTGCTGGGACCTTGCACCTCTACTGTCCTTCATCAGCTTCCCAGCTGAAATCTTCTTGTTGCTCTTTATGGAGATATATTGCCATGCAAAGACTAAAAATTTGGCTTTTTCAGAAGTGTCTCTTTTTCTAAGTTATCAGTTTCTTTCCCTTCGGGAATTATGCTCCTCAGAGCAAATGTGTGCAGAAAATCTATATATTGACTTAGAATTAAATTAGCCCTATTAAAAGAGTGGAGAATGATACAGCAATACAGTTTTTAGAACTGTTTGGAGACAAAAAGGCTATATCTGGTTCAAATTAGAAGCAGGGTTTGCCTATGTATTGGACATTGTTACTTCTATCTTGCATTCTTCTTTGTTATGGTGGTCGCAAAAAACATACTGAAAGCCTGGAGGCCACTAAGACTCTGCTATGACCCACATTCTTCTTTCTACACATGCATGCAGTTTGTGGTGTGTAATTAAAACACATTTTTATATTTTATTCAAATAGAAGCATGTAACAGCATAACACTGACCCGTCAGAAAGAACTTGTGTTCTGAGGTTGTAAGGGGACAAGTGGTTAGTGTGCTTAAAACAAAGATACATTTTGTCATTGCATACTGTTGCACATCTGCCAGTAACCACAATTGAAAACTCCTTTCTTGGATGATGAAATAACATTGATTTTACCACATTATTCTGATATTTTTCCCTTACAGATGTCAATCATAATCCTGTGTTTTCTGTGGCTTTTCTTCAGGAGATCTAGACTCCTTGCTAGGGTTTACAGACCAGTGCTGCTGGTGATAAACTTCTAAAGATTTAATGGACTGTCATCTCTGTGGCAGGGAAGTTCACGTTTGTTCCAGGGAAGATCACAGAACAGATTCTTCTGGAAACTATGCTGAGGTATATGGAAGAGACGGAAGTGACATGGGATAGGGAATAACTAGCATGGCTTCACCAAGAGCCACAAGGATGATCACAGGGCTGGAGCACCTCTCCCATGAAGACAAATTCAGGAAGCTTGACTTGTTCAGACTGGAGAGGAGAAAGCTTCAGGGAGACCTTATTGCAACCCTCTGGTACTTGAAGGGAGCTTATAAACAGGAGGGGTACTGACTTTTTACATGGTCTGATTGTGACAGAACTAGGGGGAATGGCTTTAAGCAAAAAGAGGGGATATTTGAATTAGATGTTAGGAAGAAATTCTTCAGAGGGCAGTGAGGTGCTGGCACAGCTGCCCGTAGAAGCTGTGGTGCCCCATCCCTGGAGGCACTCAAGGCCAGGTTGGATGGGGCCCTGAGCAGCCTGAGCTGGTGGGGGCAGTGCTGTTCATGTCAGAGGGGTTGGAATAGATGATCTTTAAGGTCTGCTCCAACATTAGCCATTCTATGATTCTGTCTGACATACCTAGTGGCCTATGATGGCATAATTGCATTAATGGACAAGGGAAGAGCCACTGATATAATCTATCCAGACTTAAGTAAGGCCTTTGACATGGTCCCCCATAACATCCTTCTCTCCAAATTGGAAAGATATAGATTTGATGGGTGGACTGTCTGATGAACGAGGAACTAGTTGTGAGACGGCACCCAGAGAGTGGTAGATAATGGCTCTGTATCCAGATGGAGATTGGTAATGAATAGTGTCTGTCAGGGGTTAGTACTGGGATCAATTTTTTTTTAGTATTTTCATCAGTGACATCAACCATGGAATCGACTTAAACAAGTTTGTGGATGACAACAAGCTGTGTGGTACTACTGATATGCCATAAGGGCAGGATGCTAACTACAGACACTTAGACAGACTGATCAGGCAGTCCAGGAGAATCTCATGAGGTTCATCAAAACCCAGTACAATGTCTTGCACCCGATTTGTAGCAACCCCCACTAACAATACAGGCTGGAGGATGTAAGGATAAAGCACAGCCCTGTCAAAAATTACCTGGGGGTACCTGTGAATGGCAAGCTGGACAAGAGCCAACAATGTGCTCTCGCAGCCTGGAAAGCCAACCGTATCCCTGGCTGTATCAAACAAAGTGTGACCAGCAGGTTGAGGGATGTGATCCTGCCCCTCTGCTCTGCGCTGGTGAGGCATAACCTGGAGTGCTGCATCCAGCTGTGAAGTCCTCAGTAGGGAAGAGACATGGGCCTGTTGGAGCATATCCAGAGGAGGGCCATAAAAATGATCCAAGGGATGGAACACCTATCCTACAGGGACAGGCTGAGAGCTGGAGCTGTTCAGCCTGGAGAAAGGAAGGCTCTGGAGAGACCTGAGACTGACCTTTCAGTGTCTAAATGCAGTTTATGAGAATGAATGAGACAGACTCATCCAGTCACCTCCACTGGTGCAGACTGTTATGAGCGCAGCATTTAGGCTCTTGTTCATCTGTGGCAAAAATACATAACTAATGGTGGCGACTATGCTGAAAATGTGTGTTCTGTAACTGAGAATTTGTTCTGTCAAAGAGTGTTATTGTGCTCTTTGTATCTGTTGTAGTTTCCAGGAAAAGAAATTGGAGGAACTAATTGTGGAACAGCTTACGTAGTTCTAGTGAGTTATATGTAGAGATTCGTAATGAGGAACTTCAAACAAATGCCTGCTTCTGTTGAATTTTACTTGTCCCATGGTGTCTGGTTCCTTTTGGTTCCTGTGGAAAGATTTTCCTCGTTTTGCACGCCATGAGCTTTTACAAACCTTTGCACAATTATTGTTAATGATTTCAGTTAGCTAAATAAAGCATCACCTACTTTCAGTTCAAAATCTATGAGAAAAATTTACAGAAGGGGAAAAGGAACTCCAGAAGGTGCATACTGTAGCTAGAAAAATACTGATGAAGTTAAATGTGGAAAAACAGGGAAATTACTTAACACATCTGTAAAATACAAAATGTCTTGGAAATTTATAATCTTTTGCTTATAAGAGTAGATGAGATCAATGTGTAATGATATACTTCAGCTTTCTCTGTACCCCTGATCACCATATTTGCTATGTTTAGATACCAGACCACACAGATGTCTCTCCAAAAATTTGCTGTCATAATGAGTGAATGTCTGCTTGGCCTAAAAGTTTTTTGGCTGATAGACTCTGCTATGAAGAGATACTAGTGTTAGTCAGGGAGCTGAGAGAGATAATAAATTAAACTATCCTGTCAGAGTAACTTTGAGACAACTGAAGCTTTACAGAGGGTCAGTTATGCATCAGGAATTCCTATATAAATGTTTTACTTAATAGAAATATGAGCGTTTAAAAGAGAATTTACCTGACATGAAAGGATTGCAAAACTGTTAATTATGGAGTAAACCAGTAATAATTTTTCAAGTCACAGAGGATACTTCCTGAATTTCTGTAGTTAGAAGGTACACTGAAATCGACCAACTTTTACCCATAAGGGAGAGGGAGTTTCTTAAAATAAGGTTAAAATTTCCTTTTGATTTCTATTGCCTTATATCGTTAGTGACACAAATATTTAAAACAAAACCACGATTTCACTGAGAACTCAGAAATATTGAAAATAAATTATTTTAGATTCTCTAATTAAAACATCTACGTGCCACGCTTGGAAAATCAGACTAAATATCCAGTATCACTAATCACTATTAAAATGCCAACATTATTTTCAACATGAAGTTGTAAAAATGCATGTTTGAAACTCAGAAGACCAGTAATTCCCCAGGCAAATCTGATAAGATCTGACAAATTCTGGTAAGCTCTTATCATTGTATTTAAGATTTCAGATTGAGTTTCACTCCACAAAATCCGAGTAAAAACCTTTCAGTAATTACAGCCACTTTCAAAATTATCTGCAGTTCTGTAATGTATCATAATTCAACCAGTTCATTGTTAACATTTTTGTTCAGGCGATTTAGACAATAATTATGCCTAATCTTTAGTCCTTCTGAGACTAAGATCTTCTGGCTGAAAAACTGAAATAAAGTCTCTCTTTCTTGGCTCAGTAAGTGAACAGTCAACTACGACTATGACTATTGTGGATTTTGTTGAGCAATGCGATGATATTCTGGTAGCCAAAAATTTGCCTACAAAATTAGGTTGCAAAATCTATATGCAAACAAACAGCAATGAAGGAGATTATTTCACAAAGAAATTGATAATGCCATTTGACACATTGTCTGGGGCCTAGAATAAAATAAAAAATGCATCAAACTAAATTTTCTGCCAGTAAAATCTAAAAAAATATCAGATTATACAGTACATTAAAGAAGAAAAAGAAAAAGAAATAAAACAAAAAACAAAGAAACATCTCTGGTTTCCCAGAAAGAAGCCTTTTCACTAGAGAATGAGCCACTCTTTCACACGTTTTTCAGGGCTAGCCCATGAAACCTGTGTTTAAACTTTGAGCATTCTGGAAACTCCTTTTGGCTGAAGATCTCATCTGTACTGTCATACAGGAAATAGGACAGGACAGCTAGATCAGGTTGCTCAGAGCCCCGTCCAGCCTGACCTTGAATTTTGTTTCCAGGGCTGGCACATCCACCACATCTCTTGGTAATTTTTTCAAGTGCCTCACCACGCTCACTGTAAAATACTTTTTCCTTATATCCAACCTAAATCTACCATCTTTAATCTTGAAGCCATTTCCCCTTCTTCTATCACCACAGATTCTGCTAAAGAGGTAGCTCCTCTTTAGATACTGAAAAGCTGCTATTAGATGATTGCCAGCTATGAAGTTCTAGTCAGTGGAAAATTTGGGGAATGATTAGTTTGGTTAGTACCTGTTAGAGGCATCAGTAATGCTGTGGTTCTCTATTATATCAAAGATTTGTTTTCCCTTTCAGTTGCTCAGAGCCCCAGTATCACAATGGCTCATACAGCACTGCATAATGTGGCACAGGGCATTCCTAATATTATCAGCATTATTGTCAGAAGTTATAAAAAAACTTTTGAGTAAGATTTACCATCTGAGAAAACGATGAGAAAGGCTCTGAAGACCATTCCACTCTATTTTGGATTGGGACCATTTTACCTTCCTTAGGTTAACTGAGACATAAGTGCCTCTCCAGAGGAGTTACATGTGCTTATACTGGGCATGAATTTGGCCTACCTGGCACCGGTCACTTTCTCGGTGCTATTAGGAGGCACTTCTGGGAATTCAGTTTCAGCAGCAGAATGTCAGAGCTCCCAAAATTGAAACAGCATCTTCCAGAAGCCAGGACAATAATTTGAGCCCGAAGTCTCAGGCTTATCTGTGTAATTAATCATTAGATGAGAACAGCTTTTGCTTTGGGATGTGTTTATTATTTGCAAAACTTTGACTATGTTTCAAAAAAGGCCTACTGCAAAAAGTTCAGTGTCTCACCTACGTAAACTAATCTCACACTGTGAATATCTTTGACATCATGAGACGGTGGTGCTAGTGCTCATCCACTATGCACCAACCTTCTCCTGAGGAGACCGACCTCTCTTGTAAGTGGCCAGCTCTCTGTCCGCTGAGGCTGTAGCTTGGGCAGTAGTTGGAGATGATAAATCCTGCTTCATAGGAATGGGCCAAAGATTGCAACTGGACCATTACAAATCTGACTGGGACTAAAATCTGCCAGGGTGTATTCCAGGCTCTGCTGGAGTCATGGAGTGATGGACAATATTCTTGTGGGGTTCAGTGGATCTGGGATTTCCTCTCCAGCTATCATCAACACATTTGTAATGTAATAATAGCTGGAAACCACAGACAGAAACACTCTATGAGACAGAAGAGTTTGTAATGTCTTCTAGCTGGAGAACACAGATATACTGGTCCAGGAGATCTGGAAGGAACAGAATAGGAAAAATAGCAACTCTGTTAAATAGGGGCTTTCCCTTTTCTGCAGAGGGCAGCTGGCTCATAACTTGACCAAATTACCCTGGAAAATGGGAAAGCACTGCTTTCTTCTTTCAACCCTCTAAAAATTCAAAGCCAGCTTTCTTCACTGTTTGAGCAAGATAAACAATGAAGTGATAGATAATGGTTTGACTCTCAGTCCTTCTCTGCTTTCCTTGACTTTTCATTTGGGCAGTCACGAAGTCCTTCTGGTTTGACAAGAACAGATTGTTTTCTTTTCTGCTGCGTCTCTTCTGGTCTGCAGTAAAAATGTGTCCTCCTGAAAACTGAAGCTTTTGCCTGCATGTTGGCTTTGCTCTTCATATTTTGTTCTACTCATCCTTTAGCTTCTCCCTTACTGGGGCTACTGGAGATGCAATCAACCAATCACATTATTTCCAGTCATTTTTCTTGCTGAGATAATCTGAGACTAGTTCTTTCCAAACAAAATGTCTGGTAACTGGTACTGGATTATTTCCTCTCCTTTATCATGATAGAAAAAATGATAAGGGTAGGAACAGAAAAGTCCCACACCAAACTTAGCTAAAAAATTAGCCTTAATGCTCTGTGCTGTCAGACTGTGCAGAGCTGCACCATATGTGCAGGACTTCCTATGGCATATGGTATTTGAATAGAAACAAGAACCCTTAGAAAACAGCAGATGTAACTGTCAGGACCACGTATACGAAACATACTGAATGTCATTTCTCTGCAGAAGATCTAAAAGTGATAAGCAAGTGTTTTCCTGTGTTTTCTATGTGTGTGCCTGTGTTGGTTACATGCAGAATTCGAAATAGATATTGCTGTTCTTTTCTGGTACCTGTTAATTTATCACAAATAGTCTCAGTCAATCCCTTTTAGTCACCAGTTCTAAAACTGCATAGAAGTATAATTTATGAGAGCACTGACAGGAATCTGTGTTAGATGGAGTTGGGGAGGATAATAAAGACTGTATCTATGGAAAAAAAAGAGCCATTCTGGGCAAAATTGCCAAACTTGACTCATTCTATGCACAAAAGATTGGAAAAGATATGAAAATTTGAGTGTGGAAAACAAAGAGAGGAAATGACTTTGCAGGACAGTAGCCAGTGAATTATTTAGTTCTTTTTAAGACTGAAATACAAAGCAGCTTTAGTTTTGTGACTTGGAGAAGTCTGAGAAGTCTGAGGCAAACACATCAGATGTACTTCCACTTTTAATGCTTTTTTTTTTTTTTTTTTAACTCAACCTTTTTTTTTCAGATATCTTTGGATATTTACTTGAGAGCTACAAAAGTACAAGGAAAAGGTATATTCTGCCTAATATTATGTTGTTTGCTTTCATGTTCGGATTTATGTAACCTAATGTAGTGAATAAAGGCCTTTTTTCATCCCCTATCCTAGCAGATGCACTGAAAAGTGTGACATATTTTCCCTGCAGGACTTGAAAGGCAGTGACAGTATCCTGACCGTTTAGTAAAAATGGGAAGAAGAGGAGTGAGAATATTCTGAGACTGTCATTAACAATGTTATCTCAAACTGAAATTGACAGGGAAAAGCTTTTATTTAAAGGACAAGAATTTTAAGGACTAGATCCATGAAAATAACAGTGAAGGAAAGAGAGGCCATTATCACATTGTCTGACCCAGGATTATTCTCCATGTTTGCCACTGAGCTAACTTTTAGCAGGGATGATGGCAGAAGGCAATGTGCAACATCTTGTACTAGGTACCTTGGGCAGAAGCTCAGGGAGGGACAGTAAGACTAAATCCCAGATGAAGCTTTAGTTGGGAAAATATACAAGAAGTCAAGAGAGAGCAGTTTGTTAGATCCTTAGTTCATATATAGCCATGGTTTAATTAGAAGATCTTGATCTTGTTGACTTCTCTCCTTACTTTTCACTGCATGCATCAATCTCCCAGACATGTGAATAATTTGGTTAGATTGCTTGTGGTACTATTTGATACAGTATGCATCTATGTATAATATCTCTGCTTTCTCCCTTCCATTAGATGGTTCAAAGCCTTGAAAATGTACTTTATAAAAGTTATGTGCACATACATATGTGTGTGTAAACAGTTGTTCCCTTCAGAAGCAGTTAGCTCATTGGCAGCAAGTGGCATAGCTTCTGAGCGACTTGTAGCTTTCAGAAAACCTGGGTTGGTTTTGGTCAAGTATGAAAGAGAAAAACCAAGAAAAACTTCATGGATTGCAGTCTCAGTGTCTGAATGCTCAGCCTCCAGAGTGGACTGCAAGGCATGGTCAGAAGTATAGATGCACTGTACTTCTCCTCAGTGAAACACAGGTGTTTCCAGACAAAAACAGATGATTGTGGTATGTTTAGATCCACCTAGAATGCCAATAGGAAACATTCAACTATTGTGTGTGGAATCTTTCCCGTTTGCTTTGGCAAGTAATGCAGGGCGACAGATGGGCAGGTAGTGTGGTCAGTTAGGATCTAAAACCAAAAGCCACCTCTTTGGGCTGGAGTCTGCTCCACCTACTGAAAAAAAATCTCAGTTTTCTTTACAGAGGTGGTTGTGGAGTCACCAAGGCTTGCAGATTTCTAGTCTTTATGAAAGTCCCTCCTCACTGGGAGGATACTGTTGTTGTTTTCTATGGAATTGAAATTCCATAATAATAATAATAATAAAATAATCATAATTAAATAATAATAATTAAATAATTATTTGGGGGGTTGGAGCTTCATGATCCTTGAGGTCCTTTCCAACCCAGGCCATACTGTGATTCTGTGAAATACTCTCTTTGGAAGACAACTGAATATTTTGCCAGAAAAATAAGATATGAGGATGTTATGCTCTTGATAAACCTCACACCAGACAAATGAGGAGGAGAGACCTGTTGGCTTCCATGCTCTAGCACAGAACAGGAAAAAATTCCTTTGGCCTTGGTGGGAGTAACTCCCATCAGACAAAGAAGAACTGGCTTTCGGGAGAAAAACCCTACAGTCTTCACTGAAATATTACGCTGGTGTCCAGTGTGTT
The DNA here is from genome assembly GCF_039878825.1 of Excalfactoria chinensis. Classification (NCBI taxonomy): domain Eukaryota; kingdom Metazoa; phylum Chordata; class Aves; order Galliformes; family Phasianidae; genus Excalfactoria; species Excalfactoria chinensis. The sequence continues at coordinate 98,494,331 of NC_092825.1, read as the reverse complement.
TCTAGAACAATGAATCACTTATGGTGACTGAATTAACAGTTACTCTCTTACGCTGATTCTCTTATAAGAACTTACACTTATTTATACTTAACTTGGTTAAGTGCAAGGAATAGTTCCAGTCTGCACATAATAATGCATTTCTGCACATCTTTTTTTCCCTGACCACATGAATGATGACTTTATGGAATTACAGGATGCGTGAAGAGAAAGAGTTTTGGACAAAACTGACTAGTTCTGTTTACAAGACAGAAACATTTAATTTACCTGTCTGTGCAGAAATATTAGCTTATTATTATTATTATTTTAATACTTTATATTTAATTCCTGTCGTAGTTTCAGCTTATTCCTTCAGATCTGCGTGTTTGTTCTGAGTGATTTTTCAATTGATTATAAAAGGACAAAAGGACAAATCTCTGCCCATCCCTCAGAAGCTCTGCTGCACATTCCAAAGCAAAGCAACAGACTGAGTCAGAGGATGTGACATTTTCATTTGTGTAAGTCAGGGTTTCTTGACGCCACAGGTAATTATTAATTAGGTGTTTCCAAAGCAAAACATGGAAATACTGAATAAACCTCTAGTGCTAGGACTGGCACATAGAAAACTGTGACTGGGAGTTCAGGATGGTTAACAGAAATACAGAGGAAGTTCAGATATATTCTGGACCAAGAGCAGGTTAGAATCTAAACATATGTGGCAATAATTGAGTGGGCTAATAATGATTGTCCATTAACACAGGAATATTTCTCTTCTAACCTGGCAGCATAACTGTTAGGGGATATGAATTGAGTTCTACAGTAATGTGTAGTCAACCAAAGATTTTTGCATGGTAACAGAAAACACAAAATGAGTTGTGTACAAGCTAAACAGATTCAAGCAACATATATACACAAATCTTATAAGCCGTATAACCATTGAAAGCCTTGATATTAGGATAAACTTCTTTAAACAAGGTCTTTACTACTGTATTCAGCTGGAAATTTTGAGGAGAGTAGATCTATAATCTTATTAGTGCTTGCCAGGCTCTTTGTAAGTATAGTGGTGAGTAGTAGTACTTAGCAAATGGGAACTGTATCTAAGAATGTCACTATAACTTTCCCTTAGCTCTTGAAAAGTTTGCAGGCTGCTGATTAATGTGATGTGCATTTAAATATGAGTGACTATTTCTAATCCTTGCAATAACTAATACTAACTGCAGTCCTGTTGACAAGGAGGATGATTTACAGGCGGAGCGTGATGGTTTCATTGGTTTGGCTGAGCGGCTATGGCAGCTGCAGGAAACCTGAATTTTCTTTTTCCCCATGAATCTGATGGCCATTGACTTATTTCTTAAAATAAAACTACCAGCTCTGTGGGTTCAGATGCATCACTTCAAGAGAGTGGCCTCTTCACTTGCCATCCCCACAGCAAAGGGGCTCTTCACTTGTCAAGCCAGCAGTTGCTGAACATTTCAGACAAGACAGAGAATTCTTCCAGTAAACCTCCATGAGTGAGAGAATCATTAGATCATTCACTGAAGGGGCTACAGACTTGAAGAGCCCTTTTGTTCCTCTCAAGCACAAGCCTTTTCTGGGCTAAACGCATAGGAGAACACAGCTTTTGGAGGAATTCAGAGCAGTACACTATTCTCGTGCTTACTGTAATTTTCCAGTACACAAGTTACTAATCCAATTTGTTTGGGAAAAGCTGTGGCTTGCTGAGAACTGGGAGAGAATATGTGAAAGAGCAATCTCCTTGGTATTTTTTGCCTGTTTGTGTCCATTTGTAAGTACTAAATACCACTCACTTCCACACACGTGACTATGTAGGATATTGGATGAACAAGTAGGTGGATCAGTTCTCACATTTCATGCTTAAAGATTCAAGTTCTCAGATTTTTCTGACCAAGACACAAGCTACCCCCTAAGTCAGTGGTGGGTGCCACTGGTTGTTCTCTGGTTTCCTGCCAACAGCCTGATCTGCAGCATGTATAAATCAACTCAGCCAGGCACTTCAGTGATGATTCACAACAGTTAAGGATCTGGCTCATCCTTTTTTCAGATTATTTCTTGCTTCCCACATTTTCAATTTGTTTTAATTGAGTTTTCCCTTAGGTCATCATCTGTGTTGGCTTCCTGCTGTCCTCGTTGACACTGCATTAGCTCAGATGAAGAAATTCAGCCCTCTCATATTTACAGCTCAAACTTTTATAGAACTTTTTGAGTTATGAAATCTGCTTATTAAAACCTGTGTCCTAATAGGACTCTGTCTCCTTCTTTACCTTCCTCTTATTGGCATGTAACATTTATTGGGAATAGGTCATAAACTCTTGGCCAGAATTCGGTGACAGCACAGCAATAGCTTAAATAGGCAAACAGTTACTTCCAATTGATTAAGATATCTATCTGAGGAAGAGTTTTCCTCTTGTGAAGTTTCTGACAGCGTTCTATGTCCTTAGAGGCAGGACACCTTTTGAGTATGATTCAGTTTTACGTTGCTGTGATTCCAACTTACAGAGCTATGCTGGTTACTCTTCAGGAGTAACTTTTCTTCAGGAGTAACTGTTCTTTATAATCCTGCTTAACATTTTATTGTCATTTAGATCTGGTCATGTCACCTCAGTAACTTTGTACCACCTCCATAAGGTTGATTAGTGTAGTTATTAACTGAGAACTGTAGCCACTGCTACACTTATAATACTCCACTTTTCACTAAATTTATACCTCATAAGCAGGAAGAAAAGGTGAATTTATTCACCTGGCACCTACTGAGATGTGGCAGAAAGGTCAATGGAATGACTAAGTGATGTATATCCTAACTGTAAAATGTTAAAATAGCGTGTAAAACAATACTTTCACAGTGAGAGAATTCTGCATAGCAGTGACTCAGGGATTCGACAAACTAAATATAGAGAATAATAGTTTCACTGTTTTATGTGGTTGCAACATAATTATAGTCAGTTTGTTCCTACACTAATTAGTTTCATTCAGAATGTACCAAACTCCTAAGATTCTCTTCTTTGGGGATAGATATAGGTATATACTGTCTGATTTATAGCTGCATGAGAACTAAATTAATTCAGTTTAATCACCATGAAAAAACAATATTTTTATTAAAACAAAACAAAACAAAACAAAACAAAAAAACACCCTGTAAACCATATTATGTTAAACTTGCCAATGAATCTGTATTTATATAGATAATGTCTTTCTTACTGGTGTGAGATATAAATGAAATTTATTCAATGAATTTGATGAAGTTGTAGAGAAAAGCTGACAATATTTACACAAACTCTGATGGAAGCATAACATTATATAGTATTCATTGTATTCATTTTACTAAAATACAACTTCAGAGAAAAACATTTATATGAAACACAGAAGAAGTATGGCAACAACATAAGAAGGTTCTGATAGCTGGTTAAATCATTCACTATCTTCTGTTTGTTAAGATAATGATGACGTTCATAAAATGGGTTTTGATACGTTGATTCAGTTACTTTTTTTTTTTTTTTTTTTTTTTTTTTTTTTCCTATGAAAAGGGATCAGGCATTAAGCAATGTGAGAAATGAATAAGTTCAGATTAAAAAAAGTCTTCATAAAAAATATATATATATATATAATAATTGGTTTTCTTATTTGTCTCATGAAGTTTATGAGCCCTTAGCTCAACTGTTGATGTTGCTGTACTATTTAATGTCTTTCATTACAGACTACTGTCTCAGATGTTGCTTCACTGGATTATTTCCAATGTGATATGGCAATACTTGATGTATTATCCAAAAGCCAGGTAGTGCATTTCAACTGGCAGGTAACTTTGAATGTAGAAAATAAAGTACACAAAACATATCCCTAGCAGGTGTAATTGGAAGAACACTGACAGGCTAAAATGGCTGTTACCTTAACAGAGTGGAGCAGGTTTTAAATAGAATTGAAGTGAAGCATTCATTTGAGAGTGGGTTGTGTTTTTGTAAAAGATTTATTGGATGAAATGTCATGCATTTTTTGAGCTTTCAGGTAAGTGATCACCCTTGTTTTCATGTTCAGCTCTTCTTCAGCCTAAGCTCAATAGTCTAATCTTGAAACTTCATCAACTGTAAGTTGTGCTTGCTTCTATCCATGAACTTAGTCCCAGTTCATAGACCATCTACCAAGATTTTTGCAATTGTGTGCATGGATGAAAATGGGAAGGTCTTGATAAAAATCAAATGAAAAATCAAAGCTCACTCTGCCCCAGAGATACATTCAAATGATGTGTATTTAAACTGATTCAATGTTTGTATCAGGTTGTATCGGGTCTTTAAAAGATAGCAAGTCAGGCATGTTTTCATTAGTTCTTCCAAGTAAGTTGTATCTTTAACATCAGTTGTGAACCTGACAATTTCCAGGAGGTGAAGATGATTGGCTGTCTGGAAACAGTGAGATTGATGGGGCCAGAGGAGCGTCAAATGGAGGAAAGCTTGTCTGAGCTCCAGTGGTTATTAGAAAGACAGACAGTGCTGTGTGGAAGTGAAACAAAATAGCTGAAGTTAAGGGGAAGATGAGCTACTGCCACAGCTGTACTTTCCTGGTGTGAGCTTAGACTGTTTGAAGGCTGCAAGTCCACAGCCTGTGAAAAGTCTTAACTGACTTCATTTCAGCATTAGCTTTATTTGATTTCTCTCTCTCTCTCTCTCTCTCTCTCTCTCTCTCTCTGTGTGGGTATTCTATAGCCAAAAATGTATTTTGTGAGTTTGTTGACATTCTACTTGGTTAGCTTTGAATTAACTGTTTCTGGGGCAAGAAAAGATAAATTTCATTCTTTTCAAGCATTCTCCAACACATCTATTTGCTGTTTGAGAATTCAAATTTTGTTTTACTTTATTGTGCCAGCTCTGATATGAAAAAACACCAAGGTCAGTTTTTCCTTTGATGGGGCAAAAAGAGGGTGATTTAGAGAAATACTGTGTGTTATAGCTATATAGATACACAAAAGCTAGCTTAGACAATGTAGCTTGACCACCAGCAACAACAGAGCCATGTTGGTATAAGGGTCTGATAAGCCAGGCTGCGCATCTACATGCTGAACTGAGCACACCCTAACAAAACATATAAGCAAAATCTGCAACTGATGCACCTGGAAGAAAATGATATCTTGCATTTGTAGGGTTGTCTTAGAGTGATACTCAACTTCTCTGTAATTTCATCTGGTCAGCTAGGAATTGCAATAGTCCTTCTTGTATTCCAAATAGATTTGCATCACTGATCTCTTCCCTTTACTTTAGTGATAGCAAGAAGGAACATTTTGCCTTAAGAAAATCTCTGCTGGCAATTTTGGGTATTTTAACACCTTTTTGCAATGAACATCTCATGAAATGTGGGAAAGCATATTCAACTCTCTCACCTATACCTCCCTAAATTGGAACTCATTGTACTGGAGAAATCAAAGCAGGTCTTATTGCTAGGCACAGTAGTCATCTTTCACCTTGGGCATGAATTTAATCATCCTGGAAAAGATATAAAATTTCATCAGTTAGCTTTTTACAGACTGCACACCAAAGGTGGAAAGCCTGAACTTGTGATTGGTTGGATCATCACTGCTGTCATTTCTGGCAACTGTATTTGAGCCTCTTTAACATCTCAGCCACATGGCATTACTTCTGGATTCCTGGCTGCATGGCTATTTAATACGCAGAAAGCTTTTCAAACAGATGGTCATTTAACAGTTCAACTCAAGCAAATCTACCATGCTTGCACATCTGAGCACAGGTGCTCATGAGATTTATGACATTGTGAAAACTATTGAGAGGAAGAAAATCTGTGTTAACAAGAAAGAAATATACGTTACATATTCCATCAGTAAGGCAAATCAGCTTGTCTTCCTGCTGTCAGCCTGCTGGGCCTTATGACTCAAAATACACTCATTCAACCTCTTGTGAAGGAAATATTGAAATCTGATTTCTCACGCCACTAGCAGAAATACATTTTGAAATAAAAGAGCCCATCCAAAGCCAAGCCACCACAGAGTGATCTCATTCTGTGGTCTTTTTAAGGATTTTGGGAAGGAAATGCACCACAATAGTAATTAATACCACTACATTTCAGTTGTAGTTGTCTGACTTAGAGAATGTCTGCCTTCTTGGACTATTGCTTGGGGTATCAGAGAGTGTTATGCAGAACAGTGCAAACAGTGATTGCTGTATTTATCCACCTATCACCAGTGACCATCCTGAGGACAAGTGCATTTAAAAAGGACACTATTGGGGATGAGGTTAGGCAGTTTGCATGCTATTACTGAAGTGATGTATCTGCTGACAGTACACTAAATTATCATCGTACCAAATTGTGTCTGGATGCTCTGCTCATGTGCAGAAGAGGCAGTGTGCACTCCTAGCATGAGTGACAATTTACAGAACCTCCCCTTCTATCACAGGGTCTAAAGAAATGAGGAACTGGAAGGAAGGCAGGAATGATGTAGAACTTCTCTAAACATGACAATCAAATTAATCAGCTGCTGTGCCACTTTAAAAACTTTATGTTATAGAGATTGACCCTCTCTGGGGTTATACAAAGGGCGATTCCATAAACAAAGCTAGCACTGTAATGCTTGGAATGCAGCTACTCAACCTTAAAAGATGTTGTCAAAATCTGAATTCTCAGTCTTTACTTGCCGTGTTTGCTGTAGCTGATAATAAAGAACTTTGCTAATACTGCATTTTTAATATATTGAAAAACCTACAGTATCTGATTTTTCTCACCATTATACCCTGAAACAGTGAAAAGCTAACACAATGATGAGTTAATAATGAATATAATATTCCGAATGCTCCTATATAACTTATAAGTTATACACTTAGCAATCATCAACACCTATAAAAAAGCCCACCTTTTAAAAAAAAATCTAATAAAATATCATTAATCCTATTTTGGTTTTCACAGTATATTTGGCATCAATTTCCCCTGCAGTTCATAAATACTAGTGGCCTCTGTGTTTGTTATTGCAGTGAGAAATATTTATTGCTTTCAATACTGGAAACTGCAATGAGGTCAACACTTAAATATATTCATAGTATCTCAATTCTCTGATGTAATAAAGTCACAGCATGTGAAAGCCAAAGTCAACAGCCTGGTCTTTTCCTAACTTTTCCTTAAGAATTTTTTGAATCCTTTGATGCATTTTTCAAAATTTAATCCAAGAATAACCAAAAGGCAACTGGCAGAAAAATGGTCAAATGATGATTCTTGCCCTATACATCATATCTGGGCAGTTCAGCTGTATTTCCCATGTATATGTTGCAGCTTGTGACCTATGCTGGCAGAAAAGCTCCCGTGTAGTATAAATGCTGAACAGAACAGGCTGAAGTGGCTGTCAGTGACCTGGATAATCCACTGAGGTTTAAGATGGGCTCACTATTAGTGTATCTACTGTGTGCCTGGGTTTCACATGGCTTGTGAAAGCTCTATCAGAAGAGACGTCCAGCCTGAACAAGGGAGGAAATGATTGGTCCATTGCGTTCTTTTTCCTTTTTCCTTTTTCCATTTTCCTTTATATATATATATATATAAATATATATATATATATATATATATATATATTATATATATTATATATATATATTTCCACTCACAACTTTCAGGGAGGTTTGATTTGATGTGCGCTAGTCTCATGTGTCCACGAGCCAACAGGTGCTCAGGAGATGCATTATAAAGATGACAAGCAAAGGCACACAGGACAGGAGTGGCATTTCTAGATCCTGCATTCTAGTGAGGAGCAGGCTGCAAGACATCTGGAAATCTTAAACAAATGTGCAAAATTCTTTAACTTTGCCAGGGTAAGATCTTGAGTGAAAAACAAGGATGTGTTTGGAAAAAGCCAGATGTATGATAGCATTAAACATAATAACAAAATCTCATAGGTGAAGAAAATAATGTTGCTCTCTCCTCTACTTTTCTTACCAAATAAACTATACTTTTTTTACTCCCTGCCTTATTATTTGTGGTCTTTAAAGATAATGAGATTATTGAAGTGATGCATATGAGATACTGGGGCACCTTGTCTGTGGTATGAAGTGAGATTATCAAGAGATTCTCAGCAGGGGGCCCTGTAGCGTGAGGAGGGAAGAATTGGATGGAGAGAGAAGCTGCCAGCTAACTTTCAAATGTAGCATATAAACCTCCTTGGGAAGAGAGAGGAGAGGGTTTTTGATGAAAATCGGAAATCCACTAAACAAACTGTTACCACATGTAGATGCAAAAGAATACCTGAAAGGATACAGTGGCTGGGGAAAGCTTTGTATAAATCGTTTTAACTTGTATGACATCTTTTCTAGTCACATAAAATTTCCTGCATTCAAAAAAAGTTAAATATTCCAGTCTTCCAGACTACTTTGAGTTTCAAAGTGATTCGGTTTTCTTTGCAGGAGCTTGTTATGAATACAAGGTCTAAGCACCTCAGAGTCCTGGTTAACTCAAGGTCAATACTCTCCTTTCCCTGAAGTAGTCACCAAAAAAGAGATCTTAGAAAGCACAGGCTTCCTTTAAGATTCTGTCTCTCAACAACATGCAGTGGATTGAAAATCTGCCTCATATTGGAAGGAATAACATGCAAAATGGCTGCTTCAATCATACAGCTTTGTGCTAAGCTAATGGCACTTCAATGGCATTTTGTGCAGTGCCCACTTAACAAATTATTACAGTCATGACTTCAATGGCAATGGTTGTAGAACCTAATAAGTTTCCTGGCTTTGAAAATGATAACCTCTTACATAACACACAGATGGGATGCAGTGTCAATTTTTGACAGATGATGTTTATCCAGTCTTACTGTTACAGCATTTCCCAACATTTAGATACTGTTGCAATGCAGCAATTTAAGCAAATTTCTGACATGGCTCTGAGATAGAGGCTGTAGTCTCACTTTACAGTAGAGGAGCTGAGACACTGGAAGACCTATTCAAAACTTTATGAAATCTACTGCCAAACTGCAATTAAATTTAGGTTTCCCTGTCTCATGCCTCAATTAAGATAATTTTCTCTTCTATATATTTATCTGCTCTGTTAACAAAGGTGGGATTTGTTGCTAACAATTGTGAAGGATAACAGATTTATTCCAGTACCAGACAGGTTACGTTTTTATGATTTCACCACTTTATTCTATGTATTAATTGATATCTATATAAATATAGACATCAGTTGTGTCAAAATACAGCAGACAGAGGCACAGACAAATATGTGGGGGACAAGTTATGGAGTACTCCACCCTTTCCTGTACTTAGCAGATTGCATGTTCACACATTACTAGTCGTGTTCTAACACCCGAAGTCTGCCTTTGTGCCCTTAAGGAACTTTGCATTTCAAATGGAGAAACTGTGGGATGTGTCTTTATATGTCTAACAACAACAAAAAAATTGTCTGGAAAGCTGACTTGGAAGGTCATAAACAAAGCCAGTGGTGAATATTTGTAAAGAATCCAGTAAAACTATTACTATTAGTTAATCACTAAAAGCATTTGGCAACTTTTCTTTGCTTTACAAGCCAATTTCTAGTGATGTGAAGGAGAAAGCAGTACATCTCAATATCTTCTCCTAATCCAGCTAGCAGGAATTGGAATTTTTGTTTCAAGAGAACATGGCCCACTTATTGTCAGAATTTTAAAATAAGATAGTTTGGGAAAACACATGTCGTCTGACTTGGGTTGCTGTAAAATACTTTGAAAACAGTAGGAAGTAAATATAAATATAAATATGTTTTCACTAATAAAAATATTAATATATATATATGTTTTCAGTTATATCCGATAAGAACCAGATCAGATGAACAGCCAATTTGAAAGTACAAACAAGCTCACGTGTAACAGCTGCAAAGAGTAAACTTCACATCCTCTTTGAGAATGAGATTATCCCAAGGCCTCATCCTCTTTGTCCAGATTTATTTTAGTTAGGGAAAGGAGCAAAACGAAAACTGTGTACTTTAGCTGAAGAAGTGTTGAAGTGCAGGCATTATTTTAACAGCTAAAGAGGAGATAGTTGGAATCTTGGTGAAAAAGTGACATGAAAACAAAGGGAAGAGTTGCCTCACTGAGTATATACCGTGTTTGTAAAAGCGATTTTACCTGCATCAAGTGCATATGTCAAGGCATCTCCTTCATGAAAGGAAGGGTATGCATCCATGTCTGAAATATATTTTTTAATAGTGAAAGACTAAAAATTATTACTGTTATCCTTTTTTTGTGCTGAGCATGGGTCAATACTACATGGACACTTCAAGGAGCTGCAGACACAAATATGTAAAATAAACTCATGCCATGGATCCAGCCTCCGGGCAGAATGTATTCTCCCATGTAGCCTCTGCAGAATGGCTCTTTGCTGGTGAACCTTCACATGCACAGCCATAATATCTATTTTTATTCAAGACCCATCTGTACACCTACCTGTGTGACTTGCTGTAGGGAACCTGCTTTAGTGGGAATTTGGTCTCAATGATCTCCAGAAATCTCTTCCAATCCCTATAATTTTGAGATTCTGTGAATAGTGGCACTCCAGATCCTAACATCTTTCTCTATGCTTTATTTAGGCATGCAGCTGTCAGCCATCAGCTATCTTAGTAATTAAGATCTAATCTGTACGTATCTATTAGAAATATAAGACAGACTTTTCATTATGGCCTCAGCTGCTGAACATGTCAGGTACTGGTTAGGGTACTGGTTAGGCTGTGGTTGGACTTGATGATCTTCAAGGTCTTTTCTATGATTCTATAATTCTATGATTATATGTCCTTACCTTGTAGATTTACTTCCTGTCCTTTAGATGGTAGTCCTAGCTGCTTGGCTCTAGTTTCTGCAGTGGACAAACAGGTGCATCTTGTCTTACTGTGCTTACTCCTTATGTGAACTCTCAACCTTTGGTGCTGGGTTTCTCCGTCTTTCAACTTGAAATCAGTATAAACTGAGATGTTCCTTATTTCTTTTAACTGGTGACTTACTCTTTTCTTGGCCCTAGCCTGACTGTAACTTGTGTCAGATGAGTCTGCACTGTTTTCTTCACATGCACATTCTCAAAGATTCATTCCACTTTGGTATTTGCAGAATTAGGCCAAAAAGTGGCTCTCTGGGTGTAAATCATTTACTTGCTCATGGTTGTTCTGGGGTGAGGCAGCTCATGTACTGGTTCTGTTCATCTCTCGGTTCTGTTCATTCCATCTGCTGGCCTTGCTTATTTGTGTGTTCTTGAATGAGTCATGCTGAGGAAGAGTTTATGCTTAGAAATGTATTACAGAAGGGCAGAATTACTGGGCATACTGCTAAAAATAAATAGCTGCCTGATAAAGATACGACTGTCATTGTGAAACTTCCTATGAAAGCCCTTTATGCTCTATTTTTCAGTCATTTTAGACGAATTCTCCTATAGTTTCTGCTATATATATATATATATATATCTTTTTTTTTTTTTTTTTTTTTTTTTTTTTTTTCCATGAGACATTACTATTATACATGCCCAGATATTTATTATGAGTAGCTTATAAGAAGGCATACTTTTGTTTTGATGAACTGCACTGAAAACTTCTAAGGCTTTCAAAGGTACATGCTGCCCTATCCCAGCCTGCTTGAGAAAATATGTAGATCTCAGTTAAATGAGAGGTAAAATGTTGAGCTGGCAGCACTGGTGTGATTTATACATTTGACTTTGGTCAAGGCTATGTACTGCTTTTTTTCAGTTGGAGTCTGATTTATTCAGATTTCCTTTGTTAATAGACTTGTGCATTCTTAACTGAAGTCATCTTTGAACTATAAGTTCTTTCCTTTCTAAGGCTAGCATGAAAGCACCTGCTTTGGAGTGGAGTGAGCAGCATAGTAGTTTGTCCTGATCATGTGTACAGCCTTAGATAGGTTTTCCTACAGTCTCTATGGACAGTGTTCCCAGCATCTGCCATGCTGGGAATGCGGGCAGTGACTAACTCATTTCAATACTTTTTAGCATGGACTTCAGACCTCAGAATACAAAATAGCAACATGGAGCACATCATAAGAAGTGCCATACTAAGTCAGACCAGTGTTCATCTAATTCACTCTTTGCTTCAGGTGAGGCAAAAGGAAATCCAAAGATCTAGCATCCCTTAGTAAGGCAGGCTTTATGAGGTAACTCATAATCCTAGCCACCTTTACTGTGTATGCTATTTCTGAGGTTTTCCTTAGGATTTTGTCTACAAGTTCAATTAATGTTGGATCTTTTCTTGTCTTAAGTAATCCAAAATAAACTGTTATGGAGGTAAAATAATGTATGACATAACAGTTTATATTTGAAAGGATATAACAGACAATTACTCTTCCTCCTTCCCTCCTGAGCTATGTCTCAAAATAGCCACTGTATATTGCAGTGCCTAGTAAACAGTGAAAAGAAACAGAAACATATTTAGGAGATGGATCTTTCTGTTTCTTTTTTGCTTGGTAAATATCAGTCTGAAAGCACAGGAGAAAACATAGTTTTACTCTGGAAACCATTCAGACAGAATATGATGTAAACAAGTGAGAGGTTGAGAAAAGGGAAGTAAATACTGCCAGCTTTTCCTCTCTCTCCTTCTTGCTTTCAGCACTTACACCCCTTTCTGGGAAGACAAAAAATGACAGGACCTCATTTCCTCTATTTTCTTTCTTTTTTTTTTTTTTTTTTTTTTTTTTTTTTTTTTTTTTTTTTTTCCTGTGTGTGTCTTTGTGTATATGGGAGTGCATTTGTCTGTTGCAGTTGTTTTCCTGCACTCCTTATGTCTTCAGCTGCCTGCGTGTCTTTAGTACAGGTCTACAATGTCTATATTGACAAAATACCTTCACAGTAAAAATGGCCTAGCTGTCTGCAACCCAGTAACTTGAAAGTTCATGAATGGAGCTGCTCCAAAAGTAATGCCTCCTATTTTATTATGTTAGCCCACAGCATCAGAGGCAGATGTTGGTGGTATGGCAGTAGAGGATAAACTTTCCACACCAATATTCCATTAATGTTATTGATGTGAGATAGATGGCAGCAGCAGAGACACAGTCTGACAAAATGGCATCTGACATGGAAAGTGGATGTAAAGCAAAAGTGTGACATTGAATTCCTCCATGAAAAAAGAAAAAAATCACTCATTGATATTAATCACAACTTCCTGAGTGTTGATGGAGACCAAACAGTGGATGCAAGCACAGAGAGGTAGCGGGTTGTGTATTTCAGCAGTGGTGACAGCACCAGCAACAGCAAGAGCCTCCACTGGTGTAATTTTTGATGAAAGCAGCATACAGGCTCTCGTTCAATGCTAGTGAAAATGCATAGGTAATAGTGGTGACTGTGTTGTAAAACAGTGTTTCCTAGCTGAGAATTTCCTTTATCAAATAATGTTATTGTGCTCTTTGTACCTGTTGCAGTTTCCGTGGAAATAAATAGAAGGCATTACTTTTGGAGTGAGCTAGTATTTTTGTGTGAATGGAATGTAGACACATCATTTCTTGATATTGTTTTCCATTGGTTCCTTAACTTGTATATACTGGCTTCAGCATACTGAGATAGGATTTCTGCCTCTCACTGAAATATAAGTGAAGAAAATTGTTTTAAATGTCAATTTTAGTCTGGTTTATACCAAATACTGTCTCAAATAAGAATAACCTTCACTTTTTCAGAATTTAGTTTGCTTCATAGTAAACTCTGAAAAATAGCATTAGAAGAACTTGAGTAGTTTTAGGTGTTGATGGGTTTTGGTTTCTTATGGTAGCTTAACTCTGTTACTTAAAGTATATAAACTTATAATACCAGAATAAGACTGTAAAGAAAAATAGCCTCACATATTTTGAATGTCTCAGAGCTATTAATGGTTTTTCTTTTCTTTACTGGTATCATAATTCATCCATGACCTATATAGATACTGCCAAAAATTCTGGAAACATTTTTCTATGCTGTTTAAAGCCTTTTTATATTCCTTTAAGATCCAAATATACGTAGGTCACTCTGAAAATAATACCTCCTATTTATTTCTATGGAAACTACAACAGATAAAAAGAGCTCAATAACAATATTTGATAAAGCAAATTCTCAGCTAGAAAACAGTATTTTTCAACATAGTCTTCACCGTTAACCTATCTGCGCAGATGAACTCATAGAGATGCTTGCTATTTCATGATGTGACAGCTATGCATGGCCATTCGTAATATGGCTTATCTTTCACATCATTGTTACTAATGCTGAAAAGCACTGCCCACTGGTCTCCATCGATGTTCAGTAAGTGTTGATGAATGTCAGTGGGTGCCATTTTTCCCCACATGTAGCACTTTCTGGATAAAGTTGATGAATATTCCCAAATCCTTTTCTTCCATGCAGCTTTCAAATGGAATGTAATGGAAGATTGGCAGGAAGCTTCAATCGCTGTGTGCCTCTGATGCTGTGGGCTAATGTAATAAAGCAGTATTCATATCTCAAAACATGAGGTAAAGAATCAAGTGATCAAGGGCTTGGTCCTGTTCTTTGGTCACAACCCCAGGCAATGCTACAGGTGTGGGGCAGATTGTCTGGAAGACTGCGTAGAAGAATGGACCTAGGGGTGTTGGTAAATGCTCAACTGAACTGCCGGCTTCAGCAGCATGCCCAGGTGGGCCAATGGCATCCTGAGTTGTATCAAAAATATCATTGCCAGGAGGGCCAAGAAATTATCATCTCTCTGTACACTGCCCTGATGAGGCCACACCTTGTGCACTGTGTTCAGTTTTCAGCCCCTTAGTGCAAGAAAGACATTGAGGCCCTAGAACACGTTCAGAGAAGGGTGAGAATATGGTGAGGGGCCTGGAGCACAGGCCTTATGAAGAGCGGCTGAGAGAGCTGGGATTGTTTGGTCTGGAGAAGAGGAGGTTCAGGGGAGACCTCGTTGCCCTCTTCAGCTACCTTAAGGAGGTTGTAGTGAGGTGGAAGTTGGCCTTGTCTCACTTCAGTTTATAGGAGGGAGAGGAGGTTCTTTGGTATATGTATTAACATGCATGAGATTAAGAAACAATAGTTCAAATGTCCTACCAGTTTATTACAAGTCTTAATCAGGGAGACTGGGAAGGGGAGGATGGAGGATTTAGGGTGATGTGGAAGGGAAAGCAGGCAATAGAAAAGATAGAAAGAGGCAAGAATAGTGTAAAGTGGCGATAGTCACCACCAGGATTCAGCAGCGGTCCTGTTGCAAGATGTTTCAATGGTCCAAGGCAAAAGCGCAGGGGGAGAGAGCAGCAGCATGGCTAGCCTTGGGCAGCAAGCTGGTAGCAGGAAGAATCTGCAGGTAAGTCTGGGAGGGAGGCAGCAGGATTCAGGTAGCAGGTCCAAGAGAGTCCATCAGCAAGCAGGACTTCTGTAGTGAGGGATCTGATGGCAGATACCTTCTTGTTCTTCTTCAGCATGCTGGCATCACATTGTGAGGAATGTGATATCAGAAAACTCCTTGTTCTTCAGCATGTAGGCATCACTTTGTGAGAAATCTTTTGTCAGAAACCTGACTTCATGGTTGCTGATCCCTCTTTTATCTTCCTTTTCTCCTGCCTACGTGACATCCCTGGGTGCCTGGGTAAGAGCCATGTGCAGCACCCCGGAGATGGCCATCTTCCTCGAGATAAGCCCACACAAAAGACTGCTTCCCTGCCATTCAGCTGCAACTTATCTCTCTCTCGTTGCCCCTGGCCTTGTCCATCTGTGTCCCACAGACAAAGGATTTCTCAACCCTTGACCAGGACTTACTTGGATTTGTTCGTCTGCATCCTTCAGCAAGCTTTGAGTCAATGGTGTAAAAGAATAATCTCTTACAGGCCTTTTCTCCTGTGTAATCAGCAATAAAACAAGGAGGAATTACCTCAGATTGTGCCTGTGGGGAATTCAGGATGGACATTAGGAAAGGAACTTCTCTGATAGAATGATCAGGCACTGGAATGGGCTGCCCAGGGAGGCGTTGGTATAACCATCCCTGGAGGCGTTCAAGAAACATTTAGTTGTTGTACTGAGGGACATGGTCAGTGGGAAATATTGGTGAAAGGTAGACAGCTGGACTGGATGATCTTGGAGGTCTTTTCCTAGGTTGGTGATTCTGTGATTCTATTTAGCTACAATGAGAGTACCCTATGTAAATACGAATCTAAGAATAATTGACTTTCACTGTTTTGTGAGCTTAACATTCAGACAGCAAGGATTTCTAGAGTGCATTTAAAGGTTCACTCCGTTATCCAGAAAATATAATCAGTGTTAGTTGTTAGCTACAAAACCAATTAAGATTATTTACAATTCATAACCAGTAACAAGCTCATTTTGCAGACTTTTTTTTTTTTTTTTTTTTTTCGTAGAACTTAGGTTCATTTTTTAAGAAGAGAATTATAACAATTTGTACTTTCTGCCAGCAATCATTTGAATCCATGAACTCTTATAGGATTTTAAAAAGAAAAATTTAAAGAAGCCAAACCTTTTATTTACATAGGTCACATTTCAGAATTGATGACTTTCATTTTCAGCTGTGCAAATTACATTTTTCATTGCGTCTCTTGCTTCTTAAAATAATTTGGGCTCTTGTCTTTCAGAGCTTCAGAACTGCAACTAGGCAGCTGCGTTGTTTTTGCAAGAACACTGCATACAGTGAGTGGCCCACATAGCGTCAATCAAAGTGATGCAAAGTTTAAACACTGTGGCTCTTGGACTGAAGTTGGAGGTGATCTGTTCGGATGAAATTGTAGCAACATAGCCTCAAGAATGAAGCAAGCAGCCAGGCTGTCTGAGTGTGGGTGAAATCTGATGAATTATATTCTTCTTGGACACCCTCCAGGATCTCAGTCAGTGTCAGTGTAATTTGTAAGGGCTGTGAATTCTAGAAGGAGCAACACATCATGTGCAACACGTGTACTTCGTATTTAAAGAAGAGAGGAATGTGTGAGCATTTTCTGTGGGTGAAATCAGTGGTATTTAGGTTCTAAAGAAATGAAGTCCTCTAAACACTTTGCTTTTTTATTAATCTTTCATTAAAGTAAATAAGCTCATTGCATTTAAAGTAAGCAGCTCGATAGTTGTGTCAAACTACTATAACAGTATCCAGTAAAAATTGGAAACTGGTCTCCGAGACCTGTGTTTGTACTGCTTGTGAAGTTATCAAGATTATTAGCTGTCATAAATAGTGACCGTGCTGGCATGTAAACCAGATGTAGATCCATGCTTTTGGAAACATGATCTACATCCTTACACTGTCATAGATGCTGTCTGTGGGTGGCCTCCCTCTGTGCTGCTGGGGAGCAGTATGCTCCCTCAGGGTTTGGAAGCTGTGTAATAAGGGGAAAAGGTTTGACAAATGTGTCCTGGAAAGCAGTGAAACAGTTACAGCTATAGGAATCCTACTTTTCCTCTCCACTTCTGGTTGAAGAGTATTTGGAGTGTGATAGCAGCATGCTGTCAATATGAATGCTGAAGTAATAACATGGTAATGCTACAAGAAGCTGGATCACTATGGGGATGGTTTTTCTCTAAAATTTGTTTTCTCAGGAATGGGGCTTACTGGTCTTGGGTTGCTGACAAAGAACAGCAGAGCATGCAAACAAATAAAATCATGGAATGGCTTGGATTGGTTGGGACTCTGAAGATCATCTAGTTCCAGCCTCTCTGATGTGGGCAGTGTTGCCAGTCACTAAATTAAGTACCAGCTCAGTCTGTGCAGGGCTCCACACAACCTTGCCTTGAACACCTCTAAGGGTGGAACATCCAGTTTCTCTGAGCAGCCTGTGCCAGTTCCTTGCCATCTTCTCACTGAAAAATTTCCTCTTAACATCTAATCTAAATCTCCCCTCTTTCAGTTTAGAGCCATTCATTCATATCCTATCACTGTCTACCACTGTAATAAGTTGATTTCTGTCCTTTATATAAGCTCCCATTAAGTGTTGGAAGGTTGCAATGAGATCTACGCTGAGACTTCTGCAGTTTGAACAAGACCAGATTCTTCAGTCTCTCTTCATAGGAGAGGTGCTCCAGTCCTCTGATTGTCCTCATAGCCTTCCTCTGGACTCATTTCAAAAGTTCCACGTCTTTATTGAGTTGACTATAAACACTCACAAGACATGCAGAATTTGTTGCTTTGGTATTGCTACCATACTGTGTTTATCAGATTTTGTAGTGGCACAGTTTGGCCTGATTTGGCCTACTTCCATGTCTGGGACTGAAAGGACCCACAGTTCCAGGCTATGAGAAGAGGGGAAGGGGGGGGGGGGGGGGGGGGAAAGGTAGAGAGATGGGCCTAGACAAGATAAAAAACAGTGGCAACAAGCTAAGGAAAAAAACTAACAACAAATTTACTAAATATGATAGCAAAATGAGAGATAATGCAATATATTACAACATAATTAGAACTGAAGCTAATAGATCAAATAAAATGAGAGTGTGTCTGAAACCAAAGGCCTTACTCTAATGATGCAAATGAGATGGCCAGAGAGCACACAGCGCAGAGCAGGCAAAAAGAAAGACAGCCTCATGACACCCTCATCTTTCCCTGTGAACAGCAAATGGAAACAGAATAATTAAGTCTTCTGGGAACTATAGTCCATTCTTCTCTTCTGATTCCTGGTAACTCAAACTATCAACAATCCATGGAACTGCAGCATTAACTCTTTAACTCCCCGTGTACCACATGATGGTATGATGTGGAATACTGATAACAAATCATAAAACCATGACATGTAGTCGCGGCAGCAGCAGACAGTGCATCTGAATGTTACTAACATGGTAAATACAGATATTTTGTGGTATTGTCTAGAATGCTGTTTCTCCACATACCAGCAGGAGCTCATATTTGACAACTGTAATGTTTACATAGTTTCTGTGATTTATCAACCAAAACTCATAGGAATGAAAATGGTAACTAAGCCTCAGTCAGTGATGAAAGTTGACATCTATCTGTATGATTAAGCATATCATCAAGAGAAAGTATGCCAATTGAAAGTAACACTTTATCTAGTGTCATAATTTACTATGTAAATTGCTTTGTATTGTGTATTTCATCAATGACAACATTGTCTTGTACAGCAAGGACTGAGAAACAATGTGAAAACTCTCACATGGGTATTTCAGAAGGAGAAGAGGCCTCTATTCCTGAATTGCTGATCAGACAAATGATCTGTACTAATTTCATGGGAGGTAACTACTTTTCTCTCATGTTAAAACTTGGAAATTTGACTTACAAGTGGGAAAAGTAAGTAAAAATTACTCATCTAACTTTTTTTTTTTTTTTTTTTTTTTTTTTTTTTTTTTTTTTTTTTTTTTTTTCCTGCTTTTGCATGCTTTTCAGAGAATGCTGAATTTTGGATTTCTGGAGAAATGACAGAAAAAAAAGTCGAGGTCTTTAGTCTTTCTGCTGTCTTTTCCTGTTATATTCACAAAACTTTCTGTTTTATGTAACAGCAGGCTACTCTGTGTAGCTTAAAGGCTATGCTCTTTATTGGCTGATTATGGATATTCCTAGAAACTTACTTCTGAATAAAGAAGCAGGATATAGATGTACGCTTTTTGGTCTCAATTTCAAAAATTTACATGTGTTGTAATGTGCTATAATAGCATACTGCAGTGTTAATTTATGATGCCTATATAACGTCAGTCATGCCTAATCGAGTATGGTTGCTTGATTTTGCACTTACTCCTTTCTGTACACTGTTTGAACTTGTTTAACAGTTACTGCTAATGAAAACTGGTATAGTGGAAATTGCGTTCTGGGTGATATTATCTTCACTTCTTGTTCCACAACATGCGGGTGTGTATCAGTGGCCAAAAGTCCTCATGTATTGCACAGAACCAATATGTTTTATCTTCTTCCTTCTCACTACCTCAGCTGCAGTATGACTTACTGAAAAATGATTTCCTGCTGCTCTTTGTTTCTCTGTTCTCCATCTCCTCCAGACTGGCTACTCTTGAGAATATTTGTTCCAGCCTCAAGGTTCAGCAGTTCTAACAAATCACCCCTCACATTCCTCTTATTAACATAGTTTGTATTTTCCAATTGTCCTAGGGGGGTTTCGTTTCAATATCAGAGAATGTTTAGCTGTTGCACATAATTACTTTTCCTGCATGTAAAAGCAAGAACTAAATTTAAAGACTAGTTTTATATCCATTTTCTAAAAGCTTTTTTAATCAACAGTTAATGAAACAACCTGTCATCGGACAGCTGAACTGCTGAAATGACATGAAAAGCAAATCCATGGAGTCAGTTTGTTTGTAGACTTTCACCTAAGTTTGGAGCTAGTGATGATTTGTTGTTTTTTCTGCAGTTTAACTTTGTTTGGTCTAGCTGGAAATGTGACAGTAGTGATGTCAAGTATTTGCCAAAAGCTATACTTTTACAGGAAACCGTAATAGACATCATTCAAAGCTTTGACAAGATTTCACACAGCATAACAGGGCAATGAAGCTCAAATTCATCATAATAAAAGCCTTCGATGCCCATTTTGGGTGATGTGCTCATAACCTTACAGATGGGGTCCATGTGTAGTTGAATGAAACTATTCAGTTGCTGCTTTGTGCAAAATGCTTGAACAGTGTGACAAATGTCTGTTGAAATGGTTTGCTAACGTGGACTTAGAGGCATTAAAATATCAACACCAGGTAATACAGTGTAGCTGCAGGTCACAAGACTTCAGAAAGCACAGAATCATGTATCCCAGTCTTCGCAAGATTTCCTTCCAGAAACGTATTAGAGGCAGCCCCTACGTGCTGTAGAAGAGAGAAGAAGGAAAGAGAAATAAGGGTTCCTTAACTACTCAGAAATGGAGAGAACTGTGCAGGCCCTGCTTTCCTTGCAGAATTTCCAGTGTACATTCGTCTTCACTGGACTGGTGGAAAGAGGCCTGGGCCTAAGCTATCAAGAAGTCCTAGGCCTTTCTTTGGGCTCTTGTTCCATGGGCTTCTCTTATAACTGCATGTCTCTCTGATAGGACCTATCTTCATGTGATATAGCAGTGACCTCTAACGTGCATTAAATACCCCTCATATCACTTCCTTATTCATAACAATATTGTTCTCCTCTGATCTGCGATGTTAT